>NW_003314271.1:527039-571679 GCF_000143415.4 Selaginella moellendorffii
GAGCTAGTCGAGCGTGCTAAGGTGGTGGTTCATCCCTGCTATTAGGTGAATGAAAAAGAACTTAAGGAGCTCAAGCACCAACTTGAAGAGTTGGTGGATAAAGGGTATATTGGATTAAGCAAATTGTTTTATAGGGCACTAATGTTATTTATGAAAAAGAAAGATGGCTTTATACATATGTGCATAGACTACTGGTTGCTCAACAAAGAAGAACAAATACCATTTACCAAGGATTGAGGACCTATTCAATAGGTTAAGAATGGCAAATTATTTCTCGAGGATGACCTAAGCTCAGGATACTATTAAATCATGGTAGCAAAGGAAAATGTCAAGAAGACAATCTATCTAACAAGATATGGAAGATTTTAGTTTCTGGTGATGCCCTTTAGGTTGTGCAATGCATTAGTGACATTCTTAGTGCTGATGAACCACATTTTTGTACCCTACCTGGATCATTTCGTGATTGTTTACATTGACGACATCTTGATATATAATGAGACACTAGAGAAGCATGCCGAACACTTGACGAAGGTGTTTAAGAAACTAAAGAAACACAAGTTGTTGCTAAAGAGAGCAAATGTGATTTTTCTCAATAAGAGGGAAAGTTTCTCGGGCATGTGGTGGGCAAGGATGGGCTCAAGGTGGACATTGAGAAGGTCAAAGTGATCCAAGAATGGAAATAACTATTAAATATACATTAAGGGCATTTTTGAGGTTATATAATTACTTTATCAAACACTATTTGAGAGTAGCCCTACCTTTAACAAACTAAATGGGAAAAGAGAAGATGGTATGGATAGCAGAATGTGAAGCGGCATTTGTCCACCTCAAAGAGAAATTGAGAAAAACTCCTATGTTGGCATTACTAGACTTTGGTAATGACTTCAAGGTAGAAACAAACGCTTCAGAGTTTGTGTTAGGCATAGTTTGGAAGCAAAACAACCACCCAGTGGCATTATTCTTGAAGAAGTTGGACAAGGCTCAGCAAAAGTGGCTTGCCCATGAAAAAAAACTGTTTGCAATGGTCAAAGTGCTTAAAAAGTGGCAACATTACCTTGGGAGGCACTTCAAAGTTTACATGGATAATATGGCAACAAAACAATTCTTGTCATAGCTCAACTTACAAGGAAACAGGGCTAATAACCCAATGCTTTGGCCAAGTTTGATTGTGAGATTCTGTATAAACTTGGAAAGAGCAATATCATGGAAGATGCTTTAAGTCGAAAAGAAAGCTTAAAGTTGGCAATATCCAACGCAACAATAACCTTTTAGGATGATGTGGGGATAATATATGAGAACGATGATCTAGCACAAGTGTTGCTAAAGAACCAAGAGGCATGGGATGCTCACCAAAGAGGCGAGCCACCTATGGAAGAGAAGACAGATTATATAGAACACAAAAGATTCATCTATTATAAATAAATAAAAGTGTATATTCCACAAGGGGAACTAAGGAAGGTAGCCTTAGAAGAGTGTCATGATAAACCTCTTACAGGACATAGCGGTGTGCCCAAAACGATGGGCTTACTCAAAAGAAAATATCATTGGCCAAACATGGCTAAGGATATTTAAGACTATATAAAGATATGTCTAACATATCAACAAGTTAAAGCCATAATTAAAGCTAGTGGGGGCTTGTTACAAAGCCTTCCAATTCCAAATCATCCTTGGAAATGTTTTACAATGGACTTCATTACAAAACTATTCTTGAGTGAAGGGTTTGATGTGATATTTGTGGTGGTGGACTAGTTTTTGAAGATGGCACATTTTATACTCACCACAACAAAAGTGGATGTGGAAGGTGTGGCAAAACTGTTGTTTGAACAAATGATATGAGTGCGAGGAAGGCCAAAAGAGATTATCTCAAATCAAGATAAGATCTTCACCAATAGGTTCTAAAGGACTCTCTTGAAACAATATCTCACCAAGTTGAAATTCAGCATAGCCTATCACCCACAGACAAGTATTGGGTATTTAATCAAGTTTGATGGCAATAACACTTCTTGACATATGGGCAAATAGAAATGTGAATAAGCAATTGGAGGATTATTTACGAATGCTATTTCTTTGGAGACCAGATAGATTGGGTAAGTCATTTGGGACTTGCGGAAATGTGCTATAACAACTCACCACATTCGAATATCGAGGTGAGTCCATGGGAAGTCATCAATGGGTGAGTTATTGAATGTCTTGTGGAACTCGGCATTGCCGAGTATCATGAAGAGTTACTTGCAATGGAGGCATTCATAACAGAAAGACTCAACATTTGGAATTTAGTGAGGGATTCTTTAGAATGAGCTCAACAAAGACAAACTAAATATACGAACTAAAAGCGTTAGGATGTAGAGTTCTAACCTAGGGATAAGGTGTGGCTGAACACTAAAAACCTAAATTTAGCAAGTGGGATTAGCCGAAGTTGACCCAAAGGTAAAATGCATGTATTTCTGAAAATGAATTAATCTTGAGTTCTTTAAGCAAGTTTGCAGGGACTTATAAGATTGAGGCTCAAATCTGTAAAGTGGCTTACCGCCTCCGACTTTCTTGAGAGATGGGGAAGATGCACCTTGTGTTCCACGTAAACTTACTCAAGCTATACTTTAAGGATCCATTTTATAAAGACCAAGTAAGACCTTTATCTGAGGTTTTCCAAGGGGAAGAAGAATACGAAGTCAAGGCCATCCTCAATACGCACAAAAGCAAGTGACAAGGATATGAGATGAGAGAATTCCATGTGAAGTGGAAAAGATTTTCACACTACAAAGCAACATGGGAACTAAAGATGAACCTAGCGAATGTGTGAGTTTTAGTAAAGGAATTTTTGCAAAGTAGAACTCTATGTACTTATACAAAATTCAATTAAAGTATCTATTTGTGAAATTGAGCAATATCATATATTGGGACCCGAAGCATGCTGAAGGTAAGCTAATTAGCATAGGTTTAGCTGGGTCAACCAGGCTTAAGGAGCTACACCCAACTTCCTAAGGGGGAGGTCAAATCTATAGATGTATTTTATGGAGGTTGGGTTAAAGTTCCAACCTTCTAGTAAAGCAAGGCTAAGTTCAAGTCCCAACCTTATACTAGAGTGTGGTGAGGTGAGGGGTATAGTGACACTTATACCCCGTTGTCATAAGCTCTTAGCTAGGGAGGCTGATTTAAGCACACCACTAAGTGGGGGGATGCTTCTAGAAACATGGTCAATAAGTCATAGGATTAATCATTGGATTTGATGTGAGTATTGAACTTTTTCTATAGGTGGTGGAGTTGTAAGGAACCAACTCCCAGAGATGTTATAGACTAAAGGAACCCTAAAATCACAACTGGAATGATAAAGAGTTCATCGGATGAGACTGAGTTCAAGGCCGAGTCCGAGATCGAGTCTAAAATAGATTCTAAGATCGAGTTCTAGACCGAGTTCGAGATCGAGCCCGAAACAGAGTTCGAGGCCAAGTTCAAATACTAATATAGGTCATAGGGTGAAAGCCCAAAGCATGTACTCTTGATTGCAGTACTCCCAGCTCATATAGAATCATGCTTTACTTGAGTACCTTATAGTTTATTGGTCCTCACCCCATTCTAAAGGCTTGGGCTTTCCCTTCATGATGAAAGTGGGGGAGTATAGGTATTTATACTAAATTTTTAGGTTATAATGTTTCCCTTCGGTGTCCCGAAGCAAGTGTTACACTCGAGGCTTAGGATTTAAAGGGTCTTATGATCAAATCTTGTTGTACTAAGGGATGTTAAGAACCTAGAGGCTTGGTGTGCTTGGCTTCTTGTGCTATGAGGAGTGTAGCCGAACCTTAAATCCAATCTAACCCAGGGAGGGGAATTGAGAGAGAATTTAAGAATCTATGGATGGATGGCTAACACTTTGTTGCTCATGCAGTGAGTTGCTAAAATTAAATAGGACCAAGTAAGAACTGGTACAATAGGTGGGAACCTTAGCAAAGGAATTTAACTAAGGCCAAGATAGTGGTAGTCAAATAAGTGAGATAAGCTGGTAAATTGGAAAGGAAAAGTTTATAACTTACAATTTTCTTATAGATATGTTAAGGAAATATTGTGGATCATACCATAAATTTTTCTTTAGAATTAAATTAATCAATATAAAACTTATAATCATTGTTATATAAAACTTGGCTATTACCTTCTTTGAGCTTTTGGTTTTTTGAGTTATTATATTTATTATTCCATTTGTTAAGAGTTGTCAAGGAAGGCATTGATACTTTATAGTATCTACCAGATACAGTCGTTATTATGCTCTATATATTGGTCTTATTTTGATCCTATTGACTATTTATGGAAGGTGTCTTCCAATTTATATGTTAGTCTTTGGGATTAGGATTCTAGATGCTTTAGAATTGTTTCAATATTACTCTATGCTCTTGTTTTTTCATTCATTGGTTGTATGCTTAAGAGTCCAATTCCATCTTGTTATTCCATGGTATAAAGTTTTAAAACTTGGGCCTTGCTCCATTGCTCTTGGCAGACATATCCAAAGGTTAGATTTATCTTCATAGTTATTCTATAGTAAATCACTATAAAGTACAAAATGAAAACCACATGCATTATAGGTACTAATATTGTGCTAATTTCCAATGTCTGCAAGAGTTCAACTATGAATCCATAGACATCATGGGCATTTCTTCATGGGAGCTTGTGTATTACATCTTCTAGATGGAAGTGTAGGTCCCTTATGCTCCTGGCTATTGGTATGGTTGGCATATATCCCACCTTCTATAGTTGTTAGATATATATTGTATCTAGGGTTTCCATCTCTTGCAATAGGACAAGTGTGGGTTTCTTTTTAAATATCTTTTGGGTTGAAGTAAACTTGTCTAGCTTGTTCTACACTAAATGCTTTGACTTATCACCTCTTGTATGCATGTGCCACTTTCTAGAATTCCCAGTGTATCTATTCTATGCATGGATCAATGTATTTGTATGCTTCTTGGTATAGCCATTAGCAAGCCACATTCCACCACCTTTTGACTGGTATTTTTAGGAATCGGCAAAGTCTTCTTTTTGTGTACTTGGCAATAGCTTGTTTGAGTACTTGCACTAGGAGGTTGGCTTGCTTTCAGATTTGTGTTAAGGGTGATTCTATATTCCATAATGCTTTCACTTCTTCTTGTAGTATTTTTCCTTTGGTTGAGGTAGTCATGCCCATGAGTTCAATTCTTAGTGCAATTGTTGCATGCAGACTGTCAGTGCTAGTGACTGGTGATCTGATTTGGCCATGAAATCCAGAAGCTGGAAGTGTGCCACCATTTTTAGTGTTGCTATGTCACCAATGACATAGTCCGGTGTGCTACTTTTTTGTGTTGGGCTCTGCCCCATTGCCCAGCCTCTTGAGTGGTGTCTACTCACACCATGGCACTAGTGTGTGGGAAACTGATTATACTGTTGAAAATCTTCATCTCCAGTTTCTTGCAAAACTCCAGTAGCTTATGCTTGTGCCTGTCATAGCCGCTCCATAAATCAGTCAGTCTTATGTGTGATTCCCTCTTTTTTGGTGGAGTTTGGTACACCTTTGTCTGACTGTTGAAGTCTCCCACTAGTAGGAGAGTTGCATGGGTATTCCATGCCCAAATCCTTGTCACAAATGTTTCATATAGGTGCTTTTATTGTTGTGTCTAGTATGGCTAGGGGTGTGATAGACCACAAGTGGTTTTTGGAGTTTGGATTTGCATTGTGAGAAAGTGATTGTCCTCATCTTGGTATTGGCATGTGATGGTCGTCCTGAGCTTGTCACACACATACATTGTGATGCCTCTATCCCCCTGTCCTGTGCAAGTTATCTTCCAGTGCTAGGTATTGTGGGCTGTCCATCTTGGATACTTTGCAATGCAACATTGCTGGTGTTCCTAGGGCAACTATATCACTTCACTTCTAATCTTGCAATTGTGGGGGAACCCCCTAATATTCCAATACAATTCAGATATTCCTTTCTACAATGTAGACAAGTGACTATAGTGCAATTGATTTGAATTCTGGTGGGTACCTGGTGCCTGTTTGTGCTTGGGTTCTGACATTATCCCCACTCTCTCACTGCTTGTCCCATTTTAGGGATAGATGCTTTCTCGGATTTAGAAAAAGGGGGCTTTTAAATTGAGAAAAATTGCCTCTTATACTAGTTATGGACACTTGGTACTTATTAAATATGTAGTTAGAAGTTAAACATAAATAAAACAATCCTTCAAACTTTTAGAATCAACTAATGGTTTAAGCATAATATGGAGTATGGAGCTGGGCACTCGAGGTCTGATCTTGGCTACCCTACTACCATCCTTTCAAAGTTTGCCCTAGAGAGAGGGCTTTCACCCTTAATGTGAAATAACTAGATAACATAATAGAAATAACTATAAATATTTTGAAAACACTAGATTATATATTTTAAATTAATTTACAATAAATATAGATAAAAATCATCAATGTCAAAATTATAATTTATATAATAAAATAGTCTCTCTTTTTTTAGTTCAAAGCATAAAGAATCTATCTAGTAAGCATTTTACAAATTATGGAAAGCTTGTAGGGCTCATTGAGGTTCTTATAATATAGTTTGTTAAATTTTATTTTTCTGATATATTTAATATAAGAAAAAATTTGCTGTGTGTTGCCTGCAACAACGCTTGGTTTTCTTAATTATATTATCATTGAATAATCCAATTGATCAATAATTATAAACATGTTTATAATTTGTAAATCAAGATTAATCTTATTGCATATTAACCATTAAATGGTAGAATAAAAAAGAATATACTAGGAAGTGTTTAGGAAAGTTTATAAATTATAAACGTGTTTATAAATTATAAATACAAGATTAATATAAATTAATAACAACCGTTAGATGGTAGAATATCATAGAATATCTAGGCATATTCTAGGTATATCCACTCCCTACAGATTTTGCTTAAGCAAACCAAAAATCAAATCTAAAACTATTTTGTAATGTAATTTTTATGATTGATATTTAATATACTTAAAATATATATAATAGTATTAAGCTTAGATTTGGGCCTTTATATTAGACCTAACTAAAAATTTAACAGAACTACTAGACGTGGCTTGAAAAAATAGATTGAAATATTTAATATTTTATCTATAAGCATATAAAAACTAAGATGCTAATAATCTTCTATAATTAGTATGTGATCACATAGTAGCAAGCTTGGCAATAGAAGGTACAGAAGGATCAACCCTTATTAGAACTGTTGACCTAAACCTCCTAGAGGATGTGGTGAGATGAATGAATATATGCAACATGAATTGAGCAGCTCAAACTCTGGACATGGCAAACTTTTCAACAATGGTTCAGTGATAGGATAGTGGACACTGTAGGCTACAAGATTTACAGAGGCAACAATAGAATCTACATCAATAGAAATTATTCATGGTTCAAACATGGGTTTAACATCACAATTTGGTTTAGTAAACGTAAAATGACAGTCTAAACAACATCAAGGCAAAGGAATTGTACCTGGAGATGAAGGAGATTTACGTTTACCCTCTTCGGGTACCCCTAGAGGCACCGCCATTTTCCCGCCGGTCATTAAACCACAGAGTAAACTCTCATAAATGGCGACACCCTCAAATCACTCAACGTGGAACTCCAGAAAACAAAAGGAACATAAAGAATTACGGTAGAGAAGAATATCTTTGTCAAAGCACAGATAACCACCACGGCAAACAAGCCAATCTCAAGACCTGGGCGTATCACATCAATCTAAGGCGGTGGCCAGCAAGCTTTCGCCACCTTAATTAACCCGGCTTAGTCACCCACTTAATTAGCTCCAAGCCGTTCCGGTGCCCCACACCAGAAGCACCACCTCCAACATGCTGCTATCAAAGATCTGATCCTCAAGCCTGCTTCCGTACTGTTGTCCTCAGCCTTTGACAAAAACACGATAACACTCTCGCTGTCAAATAGAATAAGTAAAATGTATAAAAGAAAAAAATACATTGGAGCAGTGATTTTAGCAGCAGCAGCAGCGGGCAGCGGCAGTAGCAGTGGTAGCAGCAGCAAAAGATTTGCAGGAAGGTGTGAGTGTCTGTGAGAAAAATCTGAGAGCTCTCCACTCCAAATCTTTCTTTACCACCGCGAATTATAAGCAAAGGCCAGTTGAAAGTTCCTCGCAGTCAGTGGTGAGAGTGAGAGAGCGAGCGAGCGAGCGAGCGAGCATCCAGGCATGCACCAGCGATATCTTGACAGCACCAGGCACTATGTGTCTCACCCCAAGGTTTGCATCATCACGGATTAAAGAAACTACAGGAAAGAAAAGACCAAACTATAAGAGTATTAGTATACTGCTTAGAAACGAGAAACGAGAGAGAACGATACCTCCAGAATCGTAGTCCACTTGTCCAAAGAGCTCTCGAGGACTCGTCCCCGCTACAGAAACTTATCAGTTAGAGAACCGACCAACAGCGAGAAAAGAGGAAAGGAAAACCATTGACAAGGAAAAAGAAAGAAAGAAAAAAGAACCAGCGACCGCTCTAATCTCGATAAGTTACGCCGTGTGATCTTGCCCGTTTCAGCTTAACGGGGACCTGTGAGGCGTGCTCTTCCGCCGACCTCCTCCCGATGAGAAAACTGCTGTGGCAGCCGCGGCTACAACTTGCTTGATCCCCCGCGAGCTTCGAACTTTCTTCCGCGCGGGCGCAGCTTTAGCCGCTGCTGGTGGCGGCGTGGATGATGTCGTCGCGGTGGAGGTCACTGCGTAGGAGCTGCCATCGTTGGCTGTGGAACCCGAGGATGTATCAGAGTCCTGGTCCTCGAGGATGGAATTTGGAGATAGCTCCTCGTCGTCGGGCTTGTCGTCGTCCTTGGAGCTTCCCGCTGGAGAGACTGGGAAATCCGAGAGCTGCAGCGAGTTGCAGCGAGGGAGGAGGCTCGCGAGATCGTTCCCTTGTTTGCAGGCAGCATCAACCTGATTGATCGAAAGAGAGTGAGCCTCACAATCAATGAGCGGAGTACCTTGCATCCAACTGAGCAGTAACGGTATGACTCTTGCAAGCTTCGATCGCACGTCTCGCAGACATTGCCAAGGCCTTTCGGTGGTCGCGGCTGTGGCCTTTGGTTCAAGAAAACTACTCTAGCGCTGTTGATTATGTAAGTCTGCCAAAGGAGAAGAGAAAGCCATGAATCTACAAAGATTTTTCACTCGAATTTGCACAAATCTTACCTGTACATGCGAGCAATCGACGAGCTTCTGGATGTCATGCAGCCGGATTACATCGTGATAGACGTATCTGCGAACCTGGAATAGAAACACCATTCCCCCGGAATTAGAAATCCTCTAGCCGAGAAACCGAAGAAAAGAGAGAAGCAACGAAACAAAAAAAAACCAAGCGATCAAGAAATTTCTTCCTCCCCATGGCCGATCGAACCTGCAAGAGCTTGTGATTCCTGTGGCTGGAGAGGCAGTGCTGGCAAATGCTCCCCGTGCAATCGACGCAGAAGATATTTCGCTCGTTCTTCTTGAGCGCCGCGTGCCTGGCGCACGCTGTGAAGAATTTCTCGCTCAGCAGAGATTCCAGCCACGCCGGCTTGAGCTGCTGGGGCACAACCGAGAGATTGGAGCCCGAGGCCTGCATAATCCGGGAGCGCTCCAAGCTTCCCACTCGATTTACATTACCGCGCGGCGCCGATCGAAGCGAAAACCTCTCAAAATCTCCCTCCCCTAAGCGCGTCGCCGCCGCTACGCCTTCTTCTTCCCTGTCTAGAATGAATAGCTAAAATGTGGCTTCTCCTCCTCCACCTCCTCCAAGTAAATGACCATATAAATCCTTTAATCTTTCCTGTCAAGCGAAAACAAATCCCAGCCGTCCGTCGCGGCCCATCCGACGGTGGAAGTGACCCATTGTGCGAGCAGTCAGGAGGAAAACCATGTAGACCGCGCGGTGCCACCGCGCGGTCGCCCTTTCCCGCGCGTTCAAATTCGGCGATCGTACAACATTGGTACGTGTGGGGGTCAATGTCAGGCGAGCATTTCCGGGGCTCGATGGCATCCCAGCCGTCCACGTGGCACCCCTAGCCCGACCTACCAGAGCCGACGTTCGAGTCCAGTCAACAGCCGGCATTATCAATCACATTTTCCTTATTGTAAAGATTTGTGCAATCTTTCAGGTCGGCAAGCCCAAAGTTCCACCAAAGTTTTTTCCGAAAGTTTCAAAACTTGCTGCTGGATTTGGATCAAAGCTCGAGCCGATCGAGTTTTGATCACCGGGTGATCGTAGCTAACAGCAGCATGACCAAGTAAAAACCTTTGTATAGAGCGAAAAGAAAAAGAGAAGAGAGAAGAGGGAAGAAGAGATTAAGAACCATGCATGCATATTATTTTCCTCCGTAGCGTGTGCGTCGACGACAATGGCGATGGCGATCGTCGATGGCGATGGCGATGGCCTGGCCGCAATGTTACAGTATCGAACAAGAACACTTGTTGTGCTTGGAAGAGTCGGATGGATGCTTCTCTGCGAAGACCACAACAAAAAAAAGAGAGACGAACAAAGCGTTAGTGGGATCTCGCCAGAGAAAGCGTTTGATCGAAGGAAATACTTTACCACCTCCTTTGTCAGTGGACGGGGGTCGAACCACGACGTGCATTGTTATCACTCCACCGGGAAGCTCTCCAACGGGGACTCTTGATTCTGACAATGTCTTGTTGTTCTCAAGCACCTTGCCAGCATTGATCAATTTCATGTCATTCACCGACTTTGGACCATTCTCTTTCTCTGAATATGCAATGAATCCGATGATCAAAGAGAGCTCCTAGAAGAAGAAGTTAAAGGAAAAACAAGGACGCAAGGAGACAATCACGCAAAGATATGCAAGAAAAACCATGTCACCCAGGAAAATGTAAGGGGGAGAGAGAGAAAAAAAAATTTAAGTACCTTGTGGCCACTGTGCGATGATACTCTCCTTCAACGTGGCGATGGTCGTGGCGGGAGCATACTTGTAAGGCCCGATGTCGGAGCCATCGCTGAGCCGGAATTTGAGCTCCAGCAATTCTTGCCCCGCTGCTGCCATTTCCTGATCTAGAAATTCAAGAATTCCGCTGCGTCACGATCCTAGCTCTATACATTTGACGGACCAGCTCCAGCCAATTCCCACCAAAAGAATGAGCTAGATCTGCGACCTAACTAATCTGCGCATCTGGAGCAGCCAAGCCGACTATCATCAACACCGAGAGCGCGGGCGCCGACCACCGGATTTCCTCGCCAAGATCTCCGATTTCCAGCCTTACCTCGGAAATCCAAGCCGCGCGATCGCTCGGGGACGACGACGACGCGGCCGATGCGCGTCACTGCTGCTGCTCCACGCGCGTGCGCGTCACAATCCCCAAGCCGCCATAGCGCCGCCCAGCCCTAGGCGGCAACCCCTCTCCCCAACAAGAAAGACTCCTCCCACTAGGGTTTCTTCCTGGCTGTAGTGGCAAGCAACCGAGATGGAAGGGAAAGCTCATATAATACGAGAGCCCGTCCGTACGGCACCCGAGTTCTGGCGCGCGAAATACGGAATGGGCCGCCGCCAGAATATACCTCGCCTGCCAGCTGGCGTGACACGTCTGTTTAGAATATTTTTCGAATATACTTCTCTTTTTTCTTTTAGCGCTCCATAGTCCACAATAAGTCCACGTCCGACTGGACTTTCACCACTTCGTTCTCCACGACGTTGCAAGTGCTGATGAGCGATCCAATCGCCATTGCCGTGGAGTCGAGATTCCATCGCAGTCCGGTAGTGGTGGAACTCTGGGATCGCTCGCCCAGGGGGACGAGACCACAATGCGCGCCAACTCTCGCCCTAATCTCGTGGAGGACGCCGTGGCGGAGGAGGAACACTAGATTCTCGTCGCTGGCCAGGCAGATCCTCAAGCCCGGGAACGCGAACAGCACATTCAAGTTGCCAAGCTCGTGATCGAATCGCCCGCCCAGCGCGCCCAGCACGACGATCCTCTCCACTTCGTCGCCGCGCGAGGAATCTCTTAGGAAGCTCACGCATTTGTGGAGATCCGTGGAGTCCTGATCACTGGACATGTCCAGGATCTCGCTGCCCTGCGCGCAATTCGCGTACTTTCAGCTCTGCTCGACGCGAATTTAAGCTCATACCTTGGAGGCGTAGATCTCCCGGATGCTGGGCTCGATAGAATCCAAATCGCCGACAATGTGATCCGGGACGAATCTAAAGAAAGTGATTTGATCAAGCAAACCTTCTCAACAACACAACCTTTCGGCAGGGGAGGGCATCTCGCGATACACTCGATTGGCTCCTCCATCCGCGCAAACGCGCACTCGAGCTGGAAGAACATTCCAATTGATTCAAATAGATTCGCAATCAATCCACTCACCCAGCTCCCACAAAATGGGGGCCTCCTTTGGCAGAGTATTGTTGAGAATGACAAGCGCGAAGCTCCCCCGGGAGAAGAAATCTCTGTGTTCCAACACCGTCCCCTCCATCGCGTAGCCCTAAAAACCAGTCAATCTACCTAAGGAAAAGGGCAAAAAGTCAACGGTCCAACTATTCCTCAGAATGGGGCTCCGTGCCGTGGACGCGGACCCGATACAAGCACGTATGCGTAGAGCTCCCGTAGTTTGACACAACGTGGACTCTGACTGTGTTGACCAGAAGCTTTGACGCGGTCTTGTAGAGCCGAAAGGTCTGGACGCTGGAGCTCTCAATATCATACCTGAATGATCCCAGCAAGACCCTCTCGCCCTTCTTGTGCGCCGCGGAGGCCTCCAGCCAGCCAAACACCTGGAAATCTCTCGGGGCGCTCCCGGTGTCATAGGCAACCCTCTGTTAGATCCACCAGAAGAAGCACGGAATGAGAGAGATCGATCCTTTCTAAGCGATGGTCTATCGATCGGTCGAAAGTGCTGCTAGCTAGCAGTGGCAACGATCGAGAGCCGAGAGGATTACCTTTGAGACGTGCTCGAGCGTGATGGAGTCCGCGTAGATGGCGGTGCGCAGCCGGATGTCCACGAAAACGTTGCTCCCTTTGAGCGGGAGGCACTGCCCGGGCTCGCCAAAGCTGGGCTCCAGGATCTTGTTGGCCTTGGGATGGCGGCGGTAGTCCCCGGGAAGAATGCCCAGCAATCCCGACCAGGGAGTGAGCGAGAAGTAGCCCTCCGAGTAGTCGATCACTCTCCCGCCGCCGATGGCCAGCGCGTAGTCTGTTCTTCCGATCCCGTCCGCCCTGTGCCTCTCCAGCTCGTCCTCGATGATCTTCTTGGCGGCGGCGCGGACGTCGTCCAGGCTGAGCGCCTTGCCCGATCCATCCGTGGCGCGATCGTCCGCCGCGCTTCCAATCAGCTGTAGTGTCTCCTGGCGAGTGAGGATCCCCTCTTGCTTGAGGAAGTTGAGCGACGATTCGATGCTGTCCATCTGGGATTTGAGGTTGTGGACCTTGGAGGCGATCGAGAAGGCCTCGGCGTCGATCATGTGTTCCACGTCGCGCTTGAGCCCCGCCATCTCCTTCCCGATCTTCATGTCGATGAGATCCAGCTGGGCTTGCATCCACTTGGTGGACTTGCGCAGCATCGAATCCATCTCCGCGAATTCCCTCGCGGATGGCACCAATCCCCCGCCCGCCGACTGTGATTCCTGCCAGTTCCAAAACGTGCTGATCAATCCCAGCACCACCACCAGCGCCACGAATCCCCACGAGAAGAAATGCCCCACGAGATCCCAGGCCGTGACATCAATCATCTCCGCCGGGGCCTCCGCCAGTGATGATCGCCGGATGGGCGACTTGGAGGGCCGGGCTTGCTTCCTGGATCGCGTCACCGGGCGATGGGTCTCTGCGGCGGCCTTTTGAGAGGTGGTCGATCTAGTGCTGGATCGTCTCGTTGTTCTTCCCGAAGTTCCTGGAGGAGCCATCGTCACCAATTCTTTGCTCCTAGCCCCAGCTTGATCTCGATCCCCTGCCGCTCCTTCTGCCGCTACTCCTGCCAATCTCGCCGCCCCGAAGATGGAAGCCGGAGGAGGGCAGACGATCGCGGAAGCCATTCGCATCACGCCATCAGCTTCTCACGCCGCGATCGCAACTTGCAATTCCTCCAATCCATCGATTCAAGCGATCGATGGCGCTGCCCTAGAAAACCAAGAAGAAATCACAACTAACCGAAAGAAATGACGTGGCGTGGATGCGTCCACGTCGGCATTTCGTGCTATGACATGCCCGGGAGACGTCGTCATCGCCATAGCTGAAATATCCCTTCTTTCTTTCTCGATACCAATCAGCCCTAATGTGGTGCATGGCGCAGCGCTAGGGTTCTTGGAGACGCCGGCACCCTCCGGCTATGGCCGACGCCGCTAGCAACGAGGTACGTGATCCGAATCTCGGGGACGCTGCTACCGCCGCGGCTGCGGCCATTCCTACTGCCGTGAGATCGCTGCTGCCATCGGCGGCCTCCAGCGCCTTCGCAAGCTCCAGTAGGGTTTCCGAGGCCGGGGACGCTGTGGTTAGGGATGGACAGGGCCGATCTTTCTCCGTTCCGGCAAGGATGGGTCTTTCTTGCTCGATGGAATTGCCAGGAATCTCCTTCGAGGACTCGTCGGCTGCTCCCGCGAGCTTGCTTGGCTCCGCCAATTCTCTGGAGAACTCTGGGGTGACATCGGTGGATTGCAGTAGCCTGGCTGGGACGAGCAATGGGGATCTCGAGTCCATTCCGGGCTTGGTGACGGAGGGGCATTCGTCCATGGAGTTGGAGAGGTCCTTGAATCAATCGGCTGTAGAGGGCGCATTCACTTACGAGTGTATGGACGCCTCGTCGCCGGATCCTCACCACGATTACCAAGAAGCGCTCGGGTCTTACCAGCAGTCGGAGGGACTTTTTCCAGCAGCGGGTGCTTCGGATGATTCCACTTCGCCATCTCTTGCCCAGGGCTCTTGCGCGGTGAATTCGGCGTTCTTCGAGGCGTCTGGATCGGTGGAGTTAGAGACTAGGTCCAGTCCTGTAGATGGTACGCAGTCTGCTTCTGCTGCTCTGGTGAGGGCAGTGACTTTGCTGGATCCCTCGTCTCCTACGGCTGTGAAGCGCTCGAAAGATCTCATAGCTTCCACTCGCTCGAGTATTCCCGGTGAGAAGAGAGCTGCTGTTCCCCCGAAGAAGCCAGCTGATGTAGAGAAGGAAGAAGAAGCAATGCAATTACCATCTTTGCAAGAGCTACAGGAGAAGCTTGGAGCACAGAGAAAGGTCTTCGAGAGTCAAGTTGACGAGCTGCAAAGTCTTCTAAAAGTCCAATACAGCCTCACTGGAGCGAACCCCCTTTACCTAGAAATGGTATCGTTTCTCTTACTTCGTCAACAATTATGTATTGACGTGTGTTACGGTTTTCCCAGGGTACTTCTGTGCTCGGCCCTCGAGCAGGTAAACATCTCATGTTTGCAATGCACTTAGCGAGAGTAAACGTTTTGCAGTTAAAAGGCCTGAAGATTCACTGCTGCCAGAGGCCCAGAGGTTGCTACGAGATGTATTTGCCCTCAAAGACACGGTCACCAAAAAAGAAGTGCTGGAACTTAGTGCCCTCACGGGTGCTGCGCGGACTCACGTATGTTATTCTGGAAGTTGTGTCTTGTATAAGGTTTTATTTGATCTTGTTTGCTTTTACTGTAGGTCAATGACTTCTTCACGGGGCAACAGTCTCGTGTGAAGAGGCTGATACAAATGGCAACCGATGATACCGGAAAGGTTGACGTGAGCAGTACCGCGGAGTACACCCAGTCGCAGTTTTTCCCGACAAATACAAGCTCTCTGACAACGCTGAGCTCATTAGAGGCGTTCGAAAAGCTTCTAGATCACATGCGTGCAGAGAAGTCATTCACTGGCCAGTCGAATCTCCTTCAACTTATTTTGGAAGCGGACTTTGTTCCGGGACTTCGCTTGTGAGTTTCAATATGTTAGATATTATGTTGGTTATTTTCATACTCTTTGACTTTGCAGTTTCTTAGAGAACGGTGGCTTGCGTGTTTTGGCCAAGTGGTTGACTCAGGCAGCTTCTGAAGAACAGACGAGTCTCGTCAGGTTAATATTGAAGGTAAGTAAAATGTTTCTTTTACTTGTAACGCATTTTATGATTCGGCCCTTCAGGCTCTTCTACACTTGCCGATGATCCATGCTATTCCGGCCCATGTCTCTCCACTTGTTCAGATAATGACCAAGCTTCGGCTGTATTTTGCAACAGGTACCTTGCCATTTGTCATAAAGATAACTCACAGTGATTGTACGTATTAGACGTTGCTTCGAGAGCACGCACGTTATTAGCAAAATGGTCAAAGATTTTTGCACGAAATGGAGTTGGAAAATTAGCGGTGCAAGCGGCAGAGCCTGGTAATGCTTCTAATCTTATTTGCAAGCTTCTGGTTCTTACTTCCTCTGTCTTCCTTCCCTTTCAGCTGGTGTTTCAGGCGCACTTGGACAAAGCAGGTACTGGCTTGTATGCAAAAGTGTTTGGATGCTTTACGATTCAAGCTCATTTGTGCAGCTCGAGTGGACCGTCTGTTGGTCCGGACAAGAAGAAGCTTAAGACCGGTATCATTGTCATTGCTATGGTGTATTGTTCTAATTTTGTCTCAAAATTCAGAAACCAGCCCCGTTTCGGATGCGCAGAATGCGCAGAGGGCGCAGCAAAACAAGGTGTTGGCTCAGCCAAACTTAAAAGGATTGGACATGTCGGAGAGGCCATCCTCTAGCTCAAATTTGCGGTAAGAAGAATTTTAAATTTTAGTTCTCTAATTAATAGTGTTTTTAGCAGGAGATCTCTACAAACCGTCGATGACCCCGTACTTGCCACCCAGGCTTCGAAAAAGAAACTTGCTGAACGTAGGTTTCAGGTTTTTCTTTTTAATCCTCTTAAGGTTCTTGGTTGTCATTTTGCAGATGGCAAAGAGAAAAGACGAGTCGTTCTCGTGGAGGAGCTTACTGCAACGACAAGACGTATCAGAGATGCTAATGCGAGGAAGCCTTCTATAACGGATAAAGGATCACGGCCTCTTTCGGCAGATGACATACAGAAAGCTAAAATGCGGGCGCGCTTACTTCAAGGATCTAATCCAAATGCGGTGAACTCAAACCGTGGTAGTCAAGCCGTGGCACCCGATGGCAGCCCGCAAGAATCGATTCCTCCGACCGCTCCCGTTCAAGATTCAGCTTTGCAAGATTTAGCTATGCCAACTGCGCCACAAAAGGTGGAATATTTCAAGCCCGTACAAGAGTCACCTCCGTTGAAGGTTCCAACGACAGAGTATTTCAAACCGCTTCAGGAAGTAACACCAGCAACTCCGCCAAAGGTTCCTTTCGCGGAGTTCTTTAAACCGGCACCACCTCAGGAGTTGACACCGTCAATCCCGCTGGACGCACCACGGGCGCTTCAAATTGCAGAGCTTCTGAAGCGTGTAACCCCTTGGAGCATACCCCGAGGTAATGGCTGTTTATCTTCCTTTGTTCGGTCTCTAACTGGTTTCTTATCTTCTTAGTGTTTACCGTGGATCCGCAATGGACTGTTGCCGTTGGGGAAGAAAGTAAGGAGAAGGAGGTTCAATCCATGCGTGTGAAGCGTGAAGTGGAAGAGTTCTACTCTGACCCAGGCCTGATCCCCGAGAATCCAAGGGATCCATGGGACGTAGAGCCGGACTACGACGACTCCCTGACCCTCCAAGTTCCACTGGAAGATGCACAGGACAAGGCAGAAGGTACAACAATCCCGCAAGCTCCAGAACCACCTCAGGCGGCTACCGCAAGTGCCCCGGCTCACGACCCCGAGCTGCTGGCACTGCTACTGAGGAATCCAGCGCTGGTGTCCGAGCTCACGTCCGGCGTAAAGCCTGACAGCACTCTCAAGCCGGTAAGTTGCATTCATTTCTTCTTCTTCTTTTGGAGCACGGCTTACACGCTGGTGTGTTGGTTTTGGCAGCTCCAACCTGTGCAGGCCGGTGGCGTAGCATCGCTTCTTCACGGCATCCAACAACAACAACAGCAGCAGGTAATGTCTCATCAGTTCCAAAGAGATTCCGCTCCTCCACAGCCACCACAGTTCCAGCCGCAGGGTCTGGAGCTCCCGTACCGAGAAAGAGAGCAGCAGCAGCAGCAGCAGCCATTCTACCTCCCAGGTTCGACGAGTTCTTTAGTAGTGGCACCGCAAGCTCCAAATGCCGGAGACGCTACTGGGCGAGTTCCATGGAATGCTCTTGAGATGTTCCAGGCCCAGGCAAAGGGCGGCGGCGGCGGCGGCGGCGGTGGTGTTGGTGGCTATGGTGGTAGCGGTGGTGGTGGCGGTGGTGGCGGCGGTGGGTTTAGCAATCTCGTCCCACCGGCCAGAGATTTCAATGCAAATGCCAATGGAGGAAACCCGCAACTTTGGAACCGAGTAAGTAATAATAATGTGTCGTTTGGCCAGCATCACCACCAACATCATCATCATGCTCATCATCATCAAGGCATGGAAATGAGATCGTCCCTGGCGCATAATTTAGATGGGTCTGCTAGATTCGCAAGGCCGCCGCCACCCCATCCTCCACAACACCACCAACAAAGCAGCTGGTTTAATAATAATAATCATACTAGGAGCTCCATACCGCCGCGGCCTGGCTGGTAACATACCAAATTTTTGGAAAGAATGGCATTTTATTTTTATCTTTTTCTTACTTTCCGTTTTAAATAAAAAGAATTTCAAATTTAAATTATAAAAGGAGTAACTGTTTTCTTGGGTAAATTAGACACTTTATTTTAAGAAACATTATTTTAAAATAATTTAAAAGAAATGGAAACATTGTTTATAAGAAAGGGAGTTTTCTTTAAAGCTAAAGGTTTTGTTAAGGTTAACTTTGTTTAATGTGAGACTTTCCCTTTTACCATTTTAGGCAAAGTGAAAAAGTAGCCGTTGCGGTGAGGTGGCGATCCAACGGCCACGATGCCCGGGCATTGGCCACGTGGACGGCCGGCTGGACTGTTTTGGAGCTTAGCGTGTCGCTCGCCATGTATAATCGATTATTCCCATCTCTTCTCTCGTGACGGACGCGCTTTCTTCTTCTTCTTGTTCTTCATCGTCTCCTCCGGAGCTCCAATGGCGATGGCGAAGAACAGGGTAAGGAGGAAGATGTGTGACAGGGTCGAGGAGCTGGAAGAGGTGGATCGGCATCCCCTGCTGGTGCACCATCGCCGCCGCCGCCCGGCGCCGCGGAAATTCGCGTCACCGCTCCCCAATTTCTCGCCCGCGCGGAGCTCGAGCGCCAAGAACAGTGGCAGTGGCAATGGAGCAAGCTCCTCGATTCTATCGTGCGTGGGGCTGAGCGGTGAGGGCAAGCGAGGCAAGAATCTCGTCACGCTCGTGGTGGGCGAGGAGGAGAGGGCATTTAGGGTAGAGCCACAGATCCTGGATCACGGAGTCGTCCAGTGCTTGCTGGAGAAGACGACGCGCTGCGAGGCGATCGATCGCGAGTGGCGAGAGGCGGAAGAGATCGAGGAGGAGGGGGATAGCGCGTTGTTCGCCGCGCTGGATGGATCTAGCGTCCGTCGCTCATGGTCCATGGATCACCACCACCACCACCACCAACGTCATCGCCACCCCCACCGCCGAGTGATTCGTGTCGATTGCGATGCGATCCTGTTCGAGCACATCCTGTGGCTGCTTGGGAGGGACGATCCATCGCTGCGGCACTTGAATGTGGACGAGCTCATGGAATTCTACTCGTGATTCGGCAGGAAGAGGAGAACCAAACAGAAAATCGCGATGGTTCCTCCGGATTGCATAGATCAAGCTTCGAATTACTACGAGTTTCGCGGCTCCAAGTCCTCTAGCCTCTGGATTTAACCTCCATAGCTCACAAGGATCGAGCAAATAACCGTCTAGAGGTTTGTCATGATCGATCGAACACTAGAAAAAACTTTGGAAGATATCGCAAGGATTTTGTCAAACAAATCATAAGCTGTATGACATTTCTTATTCTATTGCTTTTAGACGACGACCCGAGCTTTCAGCCATGGTCTCGCAAATCCTACACACGTTTTTGCCAGAAGGAGCTAGCTAGCTCGTCGAGAGATGGAGAACAAAAAAAAGGAGGCCGGAGAGTCAGCTCTCTCGATCGATCAGGACAAGATCGCGAGCAAGTCGGACACTCTCATCACTACGTACTGGCTGTTGTCTTTGTTCTTAAACTCGTTTCCAGCGTACTTAGAGTAGAGAACATTGTCACCGATCGACACTTCGAGCGGCTTCCGGGTTCCATCTTCGCCATAAGATCCAGGACCGACGGCGACCACCTGAAAGATCGAATAGATCACTTATAACTTTAAAGCTTCTAAGATCTCGAGAACTTAAGTTTCTAAGAACTCAAGAACTTACCTCTCCGATCACTGGTTTTTCCTTGACGCTGTCTGTCAAAAGCACTCCACCAGCGGTTTTGTCCTCAGCCTCTGCAACCTGTTTGGAAAATCGCTGTTTTCATTTCTTCCGAAAAGAGAATCAGACTTGCCTTGATCAGGACCCTGTCATTCACAGGCTTGAGATCTTTGATGTCCTCGGTGGATAGCAGCCCAATCACGTCGTCCTCCTTGAGGAGGATGTGGTCAGCACCATTGAACTGGATCTCAGTGCCGGCGTACTTTGAGTAAACGATCGTGTTTCCGACCTGCGAGGCAAACGAAAAACTATGTTCTTCGCACGACACGAATCGAAAAAACCACGTACCGTCACACAAGGTGGAACGCTCTTCTCGCCCATTTTCTTCCCTTCGCCAACTTCGACTACTTCTCCACTCTGAGGCTTGGTTTGCGAGGTCGTGGGAAGAATGATTCCACCATCGGACTTCTCCTCCGAGGCTTGGATCTTGACAAGCACGCGGTCGCCAAGAGGCTTCAAAGTTTTGTACTGCTAAAAAAAAGAAGCTCAAACGCACATTTCAGGCAATCCATCCAAAGCTTCGAAACAGCTCGCGAGAAACTCACCGTTGGAGGAGCAGTCACAGCAGCTCTCGCCACACCGGCTGATAGTCGACTAGCAGCCGAGGATTTGCTGCCGGCCACTGAATCGATGGAGAGAGAGAGCGCAGCGAATTCCCCCTGGCACAAACGCGATACCCGATTGAGCACACGAACTGCCTAGACGTGGATTACCTTGAGCTTCCGGAAACAAGCCTGCTGATTCGAAGAATACTTCCCGCTCGCGCTGCTGAGCAGCAGCGAAGCGCCGGCGCACGAAATGCTCCCCACTGTAGCTGCCATTCCGGCCAGGAGCGCTAGGATGACTCGCGGCGCCGCTGGGACGAAGAAGAATGCCGCAAGGAAGAAGAAGCTTTTGTCGCCAAAACCGCCCTAGAATGCTACCAAGGGTTTCGGACAGGGAGAAGCTTCGAGACGTCCAGATGAACGGCCAGGATCGCGTCACATTATGGTTAAGGTACCGTACTCTTATTAACTAAACCGTACGCTTTAGTTTATCTTAAACCCTTCTTACAACGGCCCCTTTAGCTTAAACCCTCCCTTTTAATCAGATGAACATAGTATTCTCACTAACATAACCGTACGATTTAGTTTAGCTTAAGTCCTCCTGTCTAATTCAGCGGTTGAGATATTTTTCAAACGAACGGCACGGAATGTGCCACAGCACTGTTTTATTAAACCTACCGTTTACCTTAAACCCTCGCTTTTAATCGTCTCTTTTGTCTCGGCTATGTCGTCGAGCGCTATGCAATACCGGCATCTAGGGAAGACGGGGCTCAAGGTAAGCGTGCTCGGCTATGGCGCCTGGGTCACATTTGGGAACCAGCTCGATGTCAAGGACGCCAAGATCTTGCTCTCGCGCTGCCGCGACTCGGGGATCAATTTCTTCGACAATGCCGAGGTCTACGCCAACGGCAGGGCGGAGGAGATCATGGGGCAAGCGATCCGGGAGCTGGGATGGAAGAGATCCGATGTGGTGATCAGCACCAAAATATTTTGGGGAGGGCCAGGGCCAAACGACAAGGGGCTGTCCAGGAAGCACATTATCGAGGGCGTCAAGGCGTCGCTCAAGCGGCTGGAGATGGAGTATGTGGATCTCCTGTATTGCCACAGGCCCGATCCGGCCACGCCCATGGAGGAGACGGTGCGAGCTATGAACTATGTGATCGATCACGGGTGGGCGTTCTACTGGGGGACGAGCGAGTGGACCGCCCAGCAGATCACCGAGGCGTGGGAGGTGGCCAGGAGATTGGGGCTTATCGGGCCTTGCGTGGAGCAGCCAGAGTATAATCTTCTCGCCAGAGACAAGGTGTGTGTTCTTCGTCCATTCTCTTTTTCATTGCATGGTTTCCTTGTTGTTTGTGTTCTTTCTGGGTGACAAGCATGTTGGTTGGAAATTTTATTCTTTCGAGGTGGGTGATGAGACCCAATGTTTTCTTTTGGACGTGCTAGCTTGCAGCATTGCCAAGTGAAAGATTCCAGCTACAGTGGTGTGTCACTCTTTATCGTTCTTTGCTTGGAATTTTGGGTCATTGATTATGCTCTCCATCTTTGTTTTCTTTCTTCCAGGTGGAAGTGGAATATCTTCCACTGTACAGTAGCTATGGGATCGGCGTGACGACTTGGAGTCCTCTGGCGTCAGGAGTTCTGACTGGAAAGTACACCAAATTCAGCATTCCACCTGACAGCCGCTTCTCGCTGGAAAACTACAAGGTCTCCGACTTGTTTTTGTATTGGGTTTCTAGATCTCTTCTGACGATTGTCTCTGCGTCATGACAGAACTTGGCAAACCGATCCTTGGTTGATGATATTCTACTCAAAGTTGACAAGCTCCGACCTATCGCAGCCAAGCTCGACGTTTCTCTGGCGCAGCTCGCCATTGCGTGGTGTGCTTCGAATCCAAACGTCAGCTCCGTGATAATGGGAGCTACAAAAGAAAGCCAAGTGAGTATCTCTATCAATTCCTTCTCCTTCTGGATGTTTTCTAAAAAGATGTACTTTTTTTTATGCTCCAGCTGATAGAGAATGTGAAAGCTCTGGAATTGCTACCCCGCCTCACGCCGGATGTAATGGACAAGATCGAGGCCGCTGTCATGAGCAAGCCAAAAAAGCCTGACCTCTATCGCTGAGACGAGAGAGTGTGATGGTCCTTAAATGCTCGTTTTACACATTCCTGAGATCAATTCTTGGAGAGGTATGATAAAAGATCATTTTTTTAAAATCAAGTTTTCTTGGAAGTTTTCAGTCGATCAACAAAATATCAGCCCCGTGATAACGGGAGCTTGATCGAAAGAAACAAAGTGAGAGCTTTAGAATCGCTCTTGCGTCAAATGGACAAGAGCAAGGCCACTGTCATGAACAAGCCAAAAAGAACGCATGAGTCGTCAAGATAGGACTTGGGATGCGTTTGATCACATCTTTGCTGTGATCATTTGTATTCATCCGATCCAACACAGGACGGGGAGATCTTTCGGCGATGATTTTGGTCTAGTTTCCTGACAAGTTGGAGGCCTAGTTTACACTTTTTTTCTCGGTCGAAGCGTCGGGCATGAACCACGAGGAAAACTATTGGAGATTGGAATCGCAATTTTGTCAATTCAATCTTTGAGCCTGAGTGGGACGGTGGTGGGTTCTCATGATTAAACAAGCCCGATTCGCTTCTCCATCGCTTTTGATTGACCCAAAGAAAGAAGAAACTCACACACGAGAGAGCGAGAGAGAGAGAGAGAGAGAGTTCCTGGGATCTTGCCACGGCAGCACATCCTTACACGTGTCACAATTTGAGGACCACAAAAGCTTGGCTCCATTGCTTTAACATTATACTAGCTATAGCTTGGAAGTTCCAACTTGGAAGAGCTCATAGTCTCCTTTGAGACGATCAAGGAGCTCTGGCGATGGATCCATCTATGGAGTCCATCACAAGAAATCTAGCAGCATTGCCGGACAGTGCACGCCACAGCCTGCGCCCAATGCCGCAGCCTCGTCTTCACCACTTGCGGATGATCCCCTGCCAAGGACAGGGAGAAATCAGCCAAAAGCATCTCTAAACCCTAGCTAAAACCCACCTGGGCTCGCGATCTTCCACTCCACCGGGCTGGACGACCCGCTGGGCTCGCTCCCATTCTCCTGGAAGTGGCGGAGCGCGTGGCAAATCTCCAGCGCCGGGAGCGTCTCGCACAGCCGCGGATCCTCGCAATCGAATCGGAAGCCCAGATCAATGCAGCCGCGCAGCTCCTCCAGATCGTCGTCCGTGAGGCTGCGCGTGCGTGTTCTTCGCAGCCTGGGTGTGGCGGGGCTGGATTCCTCCAAGATTGACGCCAATGGAGGTGGCTTCTGGCCGCAATCCGACGCCGAGCGGCCCAGCGCGCGATCCTTGCCCGCGGGATCCAGCTCCAGGTCGCGCAATTCGTCCAGGAGCGACTGATCGCGCCGCCGCTCCCACGCCTCCTCGCAAATCGCCTGTGACGACCACGATCTCTGCCGGGACAGCCTCCGGCGAGGAGCTTTTGGAATCACTTCTTCGTCCACCATGATCTCTTCCTGCGATCCTTTGCAAAAGGGAAGACTTGTAGCCACAACCTTTTCTCCCTTTTCCTCGACATCGAGCTCGATTTCCTCCAATTTCTCCATCGCGCAGCTGCGATCATCCAATTCCATCGCCCCTCTTCCTCCACTCGAGTGGCAAAAATAAATTGGAAAGATCCTTGTAATGTAGAAATAGCTCCAAGGTCACTTAATGCTTAAATTTACAATGGCGACCAACTGGAAGGCAAAGGTCTGTGTTGCTTGTGGCTATGGCGGATGGAACGAGCGACCTATTGGCTTTTACGCAGCCCGGGCTGGAATTCCATCTCAGAATCGGCAGCCATCACAACCGTCCAATCCAAGCCCTCGTTTTCTCTTTAGATAACCCGGCAGGCATTTTCACATTATCATCTACAGCCTCGAGAAAGAATCATACACTCAAAACCAAAAAGAAAAAAAAGAAGCAATCAATCGATCCATACATCGCTCCTGCTACTGATTGCAAATCTCGTCCTTGTTCTCCTCCTGATCTGGCCTCGTCTTCTCACTGCTGCGCTGCTCGAAACTTTTCTCTTCATCTCCTTCCTTGGCTACCTCGAAAGCTTTCTCATCTTTGGCGGCTAGAAGAACCTCGGGAGCTTTCTCCTGATCTCCATCCTTGGCTTGGAATCCACCGTCGAGCTCCTGCTCTGGCTGCAACGCCCTGATCTTGATGCAAAATCTCTTCCCATCGTCTGTGCTTCGATCCACATCCAGGCAGCCGATCACCGACGACGAGATCCCCGACTCCAGATGCCCGATGGTGGCACCGCATTGCCGGCACAAGAGCCGCGTTTGCATTCTCTGGATCCCCCACTTCCCTGGCGACTCGAAGTATGGGCCACACTTGACCTCGTCCAGCATTCTAAACCGGCTCTCATCGATCGAGAGGAAGTAGAGGATCCCTTTCCTGCTAGTTTTGGAGTACCTGGGACCGATGCTCGTGATGAGCCGATCGGAGGAGCTGAGATTGAGCTTGAACGCGCACCTCCCGCAGCTGGAAAGCAGAGAATTAGCTCGACTGGAGCAAGAAATCCGCGAAGAAGAGCTCGAAGAAAAGCCCATCGACGATCTCGCGTGGATGAATTCCTTTACCTGTAGGAAACGTCTCTGGTCGATCCCGTCGCCGATACCGCCATGGAATGCTAGCACCTCCTCCTCGCAGCAATGCCTCCTACCATAGCCACTGCGACAAACCCTAAGCACCATTGCCGGAAAATGCCATTTCCTTAACGGCATGCTGACGGAATATGCTTGAGAGCGGATATGCCGCCACGTATAGCCGTTGGTTCTCTTAAAATCCGACGGCTCTCTAGCGTTTGATGTTTTCAAAGGAAGCAACGATGGGTTTGTCCTCCTGGCGCCAGGGCGTCCGATCGATCAGCGCGAAATCTCGCGTCTTGCAGCTGGATTTCGCTGCTGCGCGGCGCGCACAGCACGGTGAATCGCTTGCCTGAATCGCAGGGATTGAGCAGCGCGCTTGTCATGAAGCTCAGGGTTTTCTCCGGCATTGGAAGGGCTCGGGCACTCGCAGATCTGTATTGCATTGAGTGGAGCAAGCATTTGTGCTGGCATCTCCGGCTCCAATCTCTGCGGCGCTAGGCTACCAGAAATTTTTTGGGAGAATGAGAGGCAGAAGAGTTAGAGTATCGGGGAAATGGATGCTCCTCTTGTGCGTGGCAAGCTTCTGTGTGGGCACGCTCTTCACAAACAGGTAAGACTTCGTCTCCTAGAATGGTTTTTATATATTTTTATTTTCTATTCTCCAAAGTAGTTATCAGTCGTTACTTACGTCGATCAGTCCAAAGATCTCACTGTTACGAATGTAGGATATGGAATGCGTCAGAAGAACTAGACGTGATTCGTCCAAAGACGTCGGATCTCCTTCACATTGTCAAGGACGAACAGTGTGGTCCAAAGCCTGTGAGTTGAAAGCTTGATTCTTACAAGCGAGCTACTTTTTTCTTTGTTTTTCTTGGCAGAAGCCCGAAACATCACCCAGAGATATACTCGATCAAGTGTCCAAAACTCATCACGCAGTTTGGTAAGCACTGTAGGTTCTGTTGGTGCGTGTCTAATATGTGATCGGGTTTGTAGGAACTTGGATAAAACAATATCAACACTTGAGATGGAGCTCTCAGCCGCTCGCTCCATTGCGCAGCAATCCATAGGCTCTCCTGGACTGGGGGTCCCGACTGGTGCTTTTGGTGCTGAGCCTCGACAGAAAGTTTTTGTTGTGATCGGAATAAACACCGCTTTTAGCAGTCGTAAGCGTCGTGATTCCGTTCGAGAGACATGGATGCCTCAAGGTAAATTCGGCTCAACGCATTCTCAAGTGCTTGACTCTTTTCATTTCTTCCAGGCGAGAACTTACGTAAGCTCGAAAAAAAAGGAGTTGTTATCAAGTTTGTTATCGGTCACAGGCATGTCATGTCTTAAGCAGCTGTTGCGACTTTGCTCTAACAGCAGGATTTCCAGTGCAACGCCCGGCGGCCTGTTAGATCGTGCGATTGACGCGGAAGAAGCCCAACACGGCGATTTCCTAAGGCTGGTAATAGAAACGCTTTCTATGTCTTTCCTCTTTCAATGTACTGAAACGTAGTTTCTCCTTGTCTGCTGGCGCAAGGACCATATTGAAGGCTACATGGAGCTGTCGGCAAAAACGAAGATCTACTTTTCTACAGCTGTTGCTAAATGGGATGCGGAATTCTACGTCAAAGTCGACGACGATGTCCATGTGAATATCGGTAAGTGCCAGTCCTGAAAGCTGCTTCTAGTTGTGCTAGCATTTAAGCTTGCAGGCATGCTCGTTTCAACTCTGTCTCTTCTGCGCTCCCAGCCTCGCACTTACATTGGCTGCATGAAATCAGGCCCTGTTCTAGCACAGAAGTAAGTGACATCCGCTCTGAAACTGGTAGATTTTAAATGCCTCGTTCTTCCAGGGGTGTCAAGTATCACGAGCCAGAATACTGGAAGTTTGGTGAAGACGGTAACAGATACTTTCGCCACGCAACAGGTCAGTTGTATGTGATTTCAAAGGATCTGGCGACTTACATCTCTATCAACCAGTAAGTCCATTAAGTTCCTTGTCTGATGGTGTTAGCTAGCGATCTTTGACTTCCTCGGATTTTTTCCAGGCCCATATTGCATCAATTTGCAAACGAAGATGTGTCTCTCGGGGCGTGGTTCATCGGACTGGACGTGAATCACTTCGACGAGCGAAGCTTTTGCTGTGGAACTTCACCGGGTTTGTTCTCGATCGATTGCTCTCGTATCGATTGGATGAAGAATTTTTCTTTTGCTCCTGGCAGATTGCGAGTGGCAAGCTCAAGCAGGCAACGTTTGTGTTGCCTCGTTCGATTGGAGTTGTAGCGGCATTTGCAAATCCGTGGAAAGAATGAAGATCGTGCATGAAAAATGCGGAGAAGGCGACCGCGCTGTCTGGAACGCCGTCTTTTAAAGTTTATAACCATTCTCGTTCCGACGTGTCATTCACGTAAAGCTACAATTCTGACGTGGACATTTTAATGCTGCCACGTCAGAGCTTTAAAGGCACAAAGTTTCGAGCTTTGAAGCACGGGGAAGGATTTCAAAGCATGGTTTCCAACCACCATCACCTTGTGCCCGTGCAACAAAGCTTACCGCTGGAAGCTGAGGACGTCCAGACTTGGGAGCTCGAGTGCCAAGTGTAAGCAGTGTGAACTCCAAGATGTGTGCAGAGCACGTGAATGCTGAATTGCTCCTGCTCCTGGAAATGCCCCTCATTTCCAGCTTAATGTCACCTGAGTAGTACTTGTTTGCAACGTAGGCCACCTTCACAGTGGGAAGCTTGTGGTGGAAGCCAGTGCGAGGATTGTAGTTGCAGTATATTGGCTCTGGAACATGGACCGCAGTGCCAATTCCAGGTGCCAAAGCTTGGAATGACTTCCCACTGCCACAAGGTTTCGAAGGCTACTCTTAGATTGAGTTCGAGCCCCATTGCATTGTCGCCTGGGAACACGATCTTGCCACAACTGTCTGTAGCCATGCAAATATTCTACCACCCAACTTGACAAAGAAAATAGCATGCTCTAGATCATGCTTAGCTGTTCTAGCTCACTCAAAATGCACTCTTGTCCTCTACGCTCTTGGGTTTTCACATGTCGTGAGCAGCTCCAAGATTCTCTCCATACAGGGCTTTCTTACTCCAGAAAATCCCTCAAACACACTAAGGTTGCATCAGATAAGCACTGTCTTTCTTTAAAACCAAAGGTTTGTCACTATTTCCATCCACCTTCGCTGTGGGATTTTCTGGAGAAACTCATGATCAGTGGACCCCAAGTATAGCTCTGAATAGATCGGCAAATACAGTGGAGCCTGGTGGCTGTTTTGAAAGAATGAAGAACGCCATGAAAAATGGGTCTATATAAACATATTCGTGCCGACCTGTCATCGTTATCTAAAACCACGTTGTTACTATCTGACGTGGATATTATTAGGGTTGCCACGTCAGAGTTCTTTCTTTCTTCTTTAGATTTCTATGGCGACGCTGCTGCGGAGGTTCTTCACATCGCTGGCCTTGTCGTCGTCGGCGTCTCCAGAAGAATCGCCCGAATCGGCGCATTCCCTGGCGGAATTTCCCCTTGGCGCGGTGCTCCGGCAGCTTAGCCCCGAGGATCTGGCAACGGCGAGCTTGGTATGCAAGTTCTGGCACGCCTCCGCCACTGAGGACTCGATCTGGGAGGCGATTCTTCGGCGCGAGACGAGCTCCTGGTGGCCGTTCGTGCGGTTTATGGAGGCCTATTTGCGTCCAGAGTTTTCCCAAAGGTAAGATTGCTGTTCTTGAGCGATAGAATGGGGCGGCAAATTCCGCGCACAGGTTTTTAGCAATTCCAGTGGAGCTTGAGCTTCCTTTCTACAAGATCTATTGCGGCAGGCGTAGTTTACAACAGTGTCTTATAATCGATGGAAAGTCTTTCTTTTCTTTCTTATAGATTTGGTCTAAAACACTGGCAGTCGCTCTTCAGGAGGATCTGGCTATTGTAAATATGGACTCGCGAATAAATTCGCTCCCGAAGGAAAGCTGGCGACATTTCTGGTACGTGAATGCTTTTGGTTTCTCGTGGCAAAGTCTTTAGTGTATTTTTTTCTTTGCAGGAGTTCGGGAACATTGACTCTCCTCTTGCTCCGCGGCTGTCTAATCTCTATCAGACGATTCTTAACAGGTATGACGATTTTTCCGCAAGAGGACTTGGTTTTGTAGCAGTTCTTGCTTTCCAGGATGAAAACAAAAGCTTCAGCACAACCGGTTGTCATCTCAACTCCAATATGCCAAAATGATGGTTGTGTGCAATGGTTTCGTTACTTTTTGAGAGTTTTCGTGATCAATCTTTTCTTAGCTAATGGCTACTGCCGCAGATACGGATGTAGCGTTGGCAATGCGACGGCAATACAGAGAAACGACATTTAATGTACTGTTTGATCTTGGATTTCCTGCGGTGTGCGCTGTTAACCAGGTGAAGCTTTTGTAAGCACGATGTAATCCTAAACTGTTCTTACCAGGCAGTTTTGGCTCTTTATTCGGCGATGAGGACTTCGGGAATAGTTGTAAATATCGGCTTTCATGTTACTAGTGTTGTTCCAGGTAATGTTTGTGTTTTAGTATGTCACTGTGACTAAACTGTGAACTTCTTGCCAGTCTATAATGGAACAGTGATGAGAAACATCGGTGTAGAGGTCATTGGCCAAGGAGCGCTCCGTTTAACTGGATATTTAAGTGAGCTCATGCATCAGAATGGAACAAATTTTACGTCAATGTACGCAATCAGAACTTTGAAAGAGGTGATTTTCAAAAATTATTTTGGTTCCAAGTGGCACAACACGTTTGTTATATGCAGAGACTGTGCTATGTAGCGGAAGACTACGAAGCAGAGCTACTCAAAGATACCAGTGCTTCGTGTGACGTTGGCGAAGATGGCAACTTCGTGCTAAAGCACGAGCGGTTTAAAACGGGAGAACTTCTCTTCAGACCATGGCTTGGCGGCATGTAAGTTTTAATTCTATCTCCTCCCGTGAGTGCTAAGTTGCAATGATAGGCGAGCTATGGGATTGCATCACGCCGTTGCCTTGTGCATGGAGCACTGCGCAGACCTGGACTCTTCTGGTGAAGAATGGTACAAAACCATAGTTTTGACAGGAGGATCGGCATGCCTTCCCGGCTTAAAAGGTAACTCACAGCGAAATCCATGGTACTCCTCTGATCCTACTCTTACCGGCCAGAGCGACTAGCCAAGGAACTTCGCTACTATCTGCCAGTCTCTCTAGCGGAAGGGATGACCATCATACCACCGCTTCACGGACCTCACGGAGCATGGATTGGAGCTAAGCTCCTGAGCGACGTAAGTTTCTTTGGTTTGTGTTTTCTCGCTGGATCCAACACGAGCCAGTCACTTTGCAGATGAGCAGCTTTCCACGGGAATGGTGCGTGAGCCGAAAGAAGTTCCGGAAGGTTGGCTCCAGCATTCTCCATGCCATGGCGTTTGATGACAGCTAGAGAGCACACCACCGAAAACTCGGTACTGCTCCGACGACAAGAGAAAAGTCTGGTAAAGTTCGTGACGAGTTTTATAGCTGTGAATTCAGAGCAGCGGAGGACGACCTCCGTCCCAACCCGTGACTTTGTTCTTCGCGCGGTGGTTTTCATTTTCTTACGCTCGCTACTTCTAACCCCGTGTGGAGCGTTTCTTGCAGCTATGACACAACACTCGGCCATTGAATGCGTCGAGAGGAAAGAGTAAGATTTCTTCGTTCTTTCTTTAAGGAGCTTGAAAGGCTGTTGCTGGGAGTACGTTTCAGGAACGACTCTTTCCAAGTGAGGGATAATATCGTTCTTACTACTCGTCCAAGTAAGCGCCCACAGAAGAAGACTCGCTCCTTCTCCACCGCAGGATGGGGCTTGGTGGACGGCGCACGATTAGCGCGCTTATCCACCGTCAAATTGGCAACTAACGGTGGATACGGCACTACTTATGCAGTGCGTTCATATCTTTCCTTTTGATTTGGCCATGGGAAGTAGAGCGCTGGATCATGATCAAGTGTTGGGCGCAGTGGTAGCGGCTTTGGGGCGATCATCCAGCAGAGTAGTCGACTGTAATACTGATTCCTCTCAAGAGTTTAATCCTCCTCCTGCTTCTCCAGCGCCCAAGAACGATCATGGATCCAGGAGCTCGCTGCAGCACCATAATCTCTTCTCGTGCTTCACAGGTAGGAAGATCAAGCCCTCTTCTACGAGTGGATCGTCGTGGTCGTGGCCGCGGAGCCCATCCATCATGTCGCGGCTGCTGCTCAGCCCCAGCATGAGCCCGGACAATCGAATGGGGGACCAGTCGCCGGCAAGGGGCAACCACCATTCCCACAAGATCCGATCGTTCACTTTCTCGGCTGCGAAGGCGAGGAAGAACAGGAGATTCGATGATCCGGAGGAGGAATCGTCGTCCAACCGGGGCGAACCAACCTCGCCCAAAGTTACTTGCATGGGGACCGTGAAGGCGCCCAAATCGTGCAAAGCCAAGACCGCGAGGCCTCCTCCGCGGTGTCCTGGATCGAAGAATCTCACGCATCACCACCAGCAAGTCCAGGATTCCTTGCTTGATCTCAGCAGACTTAGCTCCAAGTCCGGCGAGCTAAGGAGATCAAAGGCGACTGGGTTGGGTCACGATCAGCGACCAAGTTCCCACGGGCACACGCGATCATCGTCATCGCTATCAAACAGGAAGATAAGCTCCATGGATTGCCAGGTCCCTTCTCTACAGTCGCAGCAAATGGTTCCTCAATCGACTGCGTCAATGCCAGCGCAATTCACCACTGCCTCTTCTTTGCAACCAATCGATCTCGTGAAAAGGCCCTCCATCTCCCCAGCGGCGCCGCTCAAGAGGCCCGAGGAGGTGTGCATTTGGCGGAGACGATGCGTCCCGGAGCCCTTGCGTCTCGACATTATGGGATCTGTGGCCGGTCAACTCAAGGCCCGGTCGGTGTCATGTAGCTAGCCAAAGTCGTGTACAAAATTTTATAGTGTGCGCCACTTTTCTTATTGTCTGATAGCAAATCGCCATCATACATCTAAAGATCGGACGGTTTACATAATGCCACGTTTATACAAATAGGATGCTATTACAGGAATATTCTACGTGTCACACGTAATATTCCTGCTAGCGAAGAACCCTAAAACCCCCTGTTGGAAGACAATGCTCCGGATGCCGCCAATCGTCACCTGGGAATTCACCCGATTCCCGCGCAGGACGAAGATTTGCTGCTCCCTCCGCGACGACAGCGACTACATGAGGCAGTGCGTGGAGCTCGCCCGGCGCGGATTAGGGCGCACGTCACCCAATCCCATGGTAGGATGCCTCATTGTCGATAACGCGGGAGAGATTGTGGGCCGAGGATTCCATCCCAGAGCTGGTGAGCCTCATGCCGAGGTGCTCCTCTTCCTCTATTTCTTTCCTCTCTTCTTCTCGCTCAATCGAGAGTTGTTTAGGTGTTTGCACTGCGGGAAGCTGGATCTAAAGCCCATGGATCAACCGCGTACGTGAGCCTGGAGCCCTGCGATCACGTCGGAAGAACACCACCGTGCAGCAGAGCGCTCGTCGCCGCGAGAGTGAGGCGTGTAGTCGTCGGAACGGTGGATCCAAATCCGCTCGTCGCTGGGAAAGGAGTGGAGAGACTGCGACGAGCTGGAGTGGAAGTCACCGTCGGCGTCGAGGAGGAGCTTTGCCGGGTCACCAACGAAGCGTTCTTCCACCGCATCGTGACCAAGAAGCCGTTTGCCTGTCTCAGGTTTGGAAAGCTGGCAATTCCCGAAACTGTGCAAACGATCGTTTCTGTTCCTCTCCGCGTAGATATGCCATGACTATCGATGGATGCCTGCTCGCTGATCCTTCAACTCCGGTCGCCGCGAGTTTCTACAGCCAGCAGCTGGAAGAGTATGATGCGGTTGTCACCACCGAAGCTTCCCTCGACGCCGATCCTGTTCTTCTCTCGGCGGAGCAAGGAGCCAAGCAGCCACTCCGTGTCGTGGCCGTCACCTCTTCTTCGTCACTCTCCCAGCTCGCGGGCCTTTTGAGTGCTCGAGTGTTTGACACCAAGCTGGCCCCAACGCTGCTCGTGATGGACCAGCAGAGCCTGGTGGAGGACGTGACCAAGCAGCTGGGTGGCAAGGGGGAATCCATGGAAACGGTGTTGCGGCGCAAGAACGTAGAAGTGGTACCTGTGAACGAGGTTGATCTCGACTCGGTGCTGGACTTGTGCTACCAGCGGGGTGCCTGCTCGGTGCTGCTCGACTCCACCGCTGGATTCGACATGCTGGGAGTGAAGGAAGCCCTCGAGGACGAAGATCGTGCGGTAATCCAGAAGCTCTGTGTTGTGGTCGCGCCTTTTGCTGGAGGGGGACAAACCCAAAAGGTTGCATCGTCCATGAGAAAACTGGGCAGGCTGACCACGCGAAAATGTGGTGAGAACGTTGTTATTCAAGGCTACTTTGAGTAAAAAGAAACAAATTTTCAAAACAGATTGGAGAGTGTAACCGGAACAAGCCCTGGCAAAGCTTGGAGCTCTTTTAATTTTCTTCTCCTTCTTGTTCTTGCCTTGGGCCGTGAACTTCCTCTGGGGAAAATGGATCCGTCGAAAGGACGATTTCAGCCATGACGGTGTGGGGCGCGTGCCACGTCACTGCCTCTGGGAGGAGCTTGTCTCCCAGTGGTACCGAGGGCTCACTTGATGTTTACTCGAGCGATGGTCAGAGGATCTTGTATGTCTACTGTTTCTTTTGCGAGATAGACACACACTGTGTTTGATAGCCGGTTCATGGTAACGGCCACAAGGATTGGGGAATCTCATCTGGACGTGACCATGGTGATCAAGTACATTGGCAGTGAAGCTATTGCTTAAAGTTCATCAAAAAATCAAATAGTGCTCTAGCGTAATCAAATATCCATCCCACGTTTATCATGGTTGAACGAAACTGAGGTTTCTTGCCCGCTTATGGTGTAAGCTGCATTGGTTACTCGATAATGCCCGGGATCAGGGAAGACACTCGTTTGTGCGTTTTACTTTGGAGGATTTTTTGGCTTGTGTTTGGGCTGAGTGTTTGTGGGGACTGTTGGAACGTGATCTAAGGAGAGCGAAGAGTATAAATGTAATCTCCTTGGATAAAGAAGGTTTTTGGGAAAGGAACAACGTGTTGGAAGGCAGAGCAGCAAACCAGACACGGGAAGCAACTGGCTGATTTCAAGGAAGCCAATGATAAGGAAGTGGTATGTTTGTAAAGTGTCTTTACATTCACCTATGTTTTAACCTTTATGCTAGAAGCCCCATGTCACTGACAGGCTGCTCCTCCTTCCTCCTCTCTCTCCAAGCTCGTTCTTGGCCACTCCCAACCTCCCACCAACTTGCCTTGCCATGGTGATGCTCTACGTAGCAGCTCTGCCAGTTCCCTGGCTCCCTAGCTGCCACCAATGCTCCATCTTGCTTCCCTTCTCTCAAGGGAGTGTCTTGAGAATGACCATGGAGACGCAGTGTTCCCATAGAGGAGCTGTTGGCCGAGCTCTGAGCTCCTACTCTAGGTCTCCACCTCATTTAGATTACAAGGAACACTGTTGGACTGCAATTGTTCGCAAGCTACAAAGAGATTCTCACTTGAAAGCTCTAAAAAAGTTCCTACAATACATATTAATGACTCAGTTTGCCACAGTGGGGCAAATCCATTCCACTCGCCGTGACACATATATGAACTTGTCTAGTCTGCAACACTCAAGGAATGTTAAAAGTTACTCGATACTGCTAGAAACCTTACGAATCTTATGTTGTTGAGTTCTCTTGTGTGGTCTTGTGTTGATGCATTTAACTATAAAGTGGAGGTGTTGTAACCTGTAGTCACATGTTTCTTCTGCCCTTCTAAGATGCCACAAAGCATTTTCATTCCCCACCAAAGTGTCAGCACAAACTTCTGCATTTTCACTCCCCACCAAAGTGTTGGCACAAACTTCTATTTTACTTGTTGGAGAGTATATGAATCAGTTTTTGGAAATTTTATAGTATTTTACATTGCATAAGGTTGCAGATTTAGGGAATCTTCCAGATCTGGGTAGGAGAATCTAGAGCTGGAGTGATCTAGATGTTTAGATGGCATGATATATCAACAACAATAAAAGGATATGGAGGATAGTTCCAATAGTAGTGATAGTGAAGTTAAAGATAGTCTTCCAAGGAACTCTCAAGACTATGTTAAGGTTGGTTGAGGGTTAATAGTTTTAGGTGATAGACTTGATGGGTGTTAAGGAGACTTCTCACTTAAAAACAACTCCCACTTCTGGAAAAGAATTTGATTGTGGTGCTCCTGGCTTAAAGTGGAATGGTATCTCATTTAAATATCATTGATCCGTATCACTGACTCAAAGGATGGGGTGACTAATGCACACTTGTAAGGCAAACTATTTGCCCTGTTCCAAGATCCAATTATGAGCTTTTTTAGCTGTAACAATTACTGGCACTAATATTCAAATTTTCATGGACTAAAGTTGCAAATATTAAAGTTGTCATTACTTAAATGTTTTTCACCCTATATATATAGTTAGGTAAGATAATAACTTCACACATCAACAAGTTGAAGGGTATTATGCAATAGCTCAAGGAAGTGTAAGCAACTAAAGAAAACAAATTGAGAGGTAATTTATTTTAAATACTAGTCCATGTTCTTAGAGTTGGAATAATCATTTTCCATGATTTCTTTTGTACCAAAAAACCAATAAAGGAGCTTTACTATAGCATACATAGTTTTCATTCTTCATTCTATAGTGATTTACTATAAGATAACCATGAAAGTGAACTTAAACCCTCCATAAACCTAAACTTAAGTTTCAAGGATTGTGCCACTAAATGAAGGAATAGACCTAAACTCCCAAACTTGCTACCAAAGAGCAAAGGAATTAGAGCGTAAAACAACTTTTGAGCATTCAACATAAATAGTGAAAAGATAGGAGCACAGGGTAATATAGAAATAGCCCCCCCTCCAATCAAGAGAGTTATTTTTTTCTCTATGATGCAATTTTTTTTATAGATTTATAGATTTTTTTTATAATTTTTTTTAAGTGACTTTTTACTTTTCTAAAATTGTAACCCTTATGTTTTTCTTCTGTAACCTTGTGCTTAGTGGTAAGTTACACATTCTATAGTTAGACTCTATAAGAGTAGTAATTTCTCATTAATCTTGACTTAGTGTTAATGGACCTATACGTTAATTAAAAATGGTGATATCTAACTTAATAGTTTGTGGTTGAGGTGTTAGTGCTCATTTTGTAACCTTGTTCATTAGGAAGTTGTGTACTTATATAAATGCATTTTATAGTCTTTATTTAATTTTAACTGAGTGTTGATCATTTATAGTTGGCCTCTTCAATTATACTCAAAGTTGTTGAACATATGTGTTAATGAGCTTATTGTACTTTAATTGGATTAAAATAATCATTTTAGGCATAATTATTCATGTTTTTATATATTGTACATAGAGTGTTACCTTTAGATTGAACAAGTATATGACTTGATGATGTGAGTTTTCTATTTGGGTCTTATGAAAATGAATTGAAGAGTGATTGTTAGTTACTTTGTGATTAATAATTATTTATAGACTGTATCAAGAATTAATGACACTTTATTTAACTTGATAAGGATTTAGTAGTGATAAATTTGCTTTATCAAATGGTGTTGTAAAGGATTGTGTCATTGGGTTTATATGGTTTTTTATGTTAGTATATTAATTCCACTTTTGTTGATTTTTTTTATTGAGTTTAGTCCATTGTATTAGATTGTATTGAGTTTTGGAGATGGTGATATGGTGATATGGTGATTGCATTGAGTCTTGGATGTGGTATTCTGATATATAAAATACTATTTTTATAATAATACTAAACCCCTTCAACAATTTATAGCTTGTAGCTTATAACAACAAAGCTATAAATTGTTGAAGCTTTTATTTAGTATCTAAGACTAATCCTTCAATAATACTCAACTATAAATAACACATTATCTTGCATCAGTATAACAACCGGTTCTTGATATAAATAAGTGGATTCATAAAGGATTAATTTAGTGATCACTTATAGCTTTGTCATACTTGATTTTTAGATTGATGTAGATATATTTTTCATTAGCTTTTGCATTATGAAATTTGGATTATGGATGCGTTGAGGAAGATATTATAGGTTGTATTATAATTTATTTTTTGGCATTGAAGTTAGTTAATGCAAACTCTTTCCAACCAAACTCAAAATTAATCCAACACCAAGCTACTTACAGAGAAATAACAAGGTTTCCCGGAAAATAATTAAGCATTGTAACCCAAGTCTTCAGTAGCAAGTTTAGACAAAATTGTTTAGTGCTTCATTGCTATCCATCCCATGACTCAGCATTTGTAAGACCACCATAACCAATATGAATTAAAGTAGGGACTCTTGATTGCATGATGTAAATATGAGCAATGAGTTAACACTTTATTGCAAATCATTTCTATAAGAAAAGAAAATAATTTATGTGTATATAAGCAATGAGTTAACACCTTATTACAAATCATCTCTCCAAAAAGAGAAAATAATTTATGTGTTTGATCCTTCGTTTCTAACAGCTCTCTTTTTGGGACCAAACCTTAAATTTGTTTTTGCATTACTTTCAGTTCAATCCAAGAAATGTTTATGAGAGAGCATAACAATGATTATTTGAACCAATAGATTAATCCCTATAGTCTTGGTTGATCCATTGGTAATCATGCCTAGAAAGGATATACTATGTCATACTAATTAGTTATAGACCAACCTATTTGCCATTCATACCAAACATAGGGGAAGTTTACTTTTACCCATGGTATATGGAACAACTCATGGAACCACCGATAGATTAATATTAATTCTGCCAACTCAAAGTGTAACCTTGAGTTGCTAATGTGCCTTATTCACAAGCCCAAGTGCAAACTCGTGCAAACAAAACATCTTCTTCCATCCTATGAGCCTGAGAGCAAGCTCACATAATATGGTACAAAAAGATAACCAAATTTATACTCAAGAAACGAATACAAAGTCTTAGGACCCAAACATGTACCCACTTGGATTATTGTTTTCATCTCTGTATATGTAATAAAATTAATTGCCCAATCTCATTAGATAGTACTCGTTGAGACGTATCCTCTAATACTAAATGTAGCACATATGGTTTTCACCTTTTATCCTATAGTGATTTTATATAGGATAACCACAAAATGGAACCTAAACCTTCTATATGCCATGTGTCACATGCCATGTGCCACATACCATATGTCCCAATGATGGTGCAAAACCCATTTGGGCACTGAACAAAGAAATAGAGCCAAACTCCCAAGCATAGAGCCAAGGAGCAATGGCATTAGAGCATGGAATGACTCTTTGAGTGTACATCCTAAAAAGTGAAGGGATAAAAGTAAGGAGCAACTTGGAATAGTCCTAAAACATCTAACATCCCAATGCCAAGACCAATACACAAAATGGAGCTAAACAAAGTTTAGCGTTATTTCAACATACTTTGGGCTTTCACCCTTAGCCATCCTTAGTACTAAGAGTTAAGTCTTTAGGATTAATTTGAAACTTACTAAATATGGAATGGTGCTAGATTGTGAATTTGGATACGGGATGAACACTATTGTATTCAAGACAATCTTTACATGCTATAGATATGCTAAATTAGCAAATGTAAACACTTTCCATAAATAGCAATTAGGACCAAATGGGATTAACACAAGGTGCATGATATTGAGGGTGTTTGGCAAACATGGTAAGTTATCATTTAGCGAATATTGAGGGACTAAACTCAATATCACAAGGGTTCCCAACACTAATAAGTGCAAGTTAATGGCAAAAGTTTCTCAAACCAGGCCGAGTATGCTCAACAAAAAACACATAGGGTTCCTACTTTATGTTTATCTGATTTAAGTGCACGGTCATTAACCAATTTCTCAACTAGTTCAAGTGGGAGATGATAATGGGTCTAGCAATACCGACCTTCTGCCGTTGTGCTAGTAAGGAAAGAATATTCGAAAGGATTAGCTAATAAGTAACTTTCGATATTTGAAATCACATTCGCGACACATGCCTTCCCTCAAAATTTTGCTGGTATGGCCTATAGAAATTTTCTCTAGGCAATACAAGATTTAGAGGAAAAGAAAAGAAAGGGCAGATACTTTAAGAGTAATGTTACATTTTTCTTGCCCCATTGTATAAACTCTACTAGCAAATCACAAGGATTAGTGAGTAGATATTACTAGGCCAACAAGGAAAAAAAATTCGTAATATGTTTGCATACAAAAGTAAACAAAGGTAAGAGGATAAAACTTAGAGCTAACACATTAAAGTAACACAACTTAGGTAATTTGGAGGTAGTTAGGAAGCTTTTTTTTCTCTTTTGCTCTTTCCCTCTCTCACTCTACACTTACGCCTCCACCAAAATGTGCCGACACTCCAAGCTTAGCTCTAAAGTAATGTACGGCAGCTCAAATGCCGTCTAAGGCTGTATGAGAGCAAACGCCATTGCCGCTACCTATTGGGTCGAGCACACCCTCGATTGGGCGGAGTGATTTTCTCCTCACGCCATCGCCATAAGCCATTAACCCACTCTCAAAGCACCATCGACACAAGATATCATTTGGGCACCTCCATTGGCACTGCACTACATCTCCCGGTCACCTAATGCCGAGTGTTTTGTGTACAAATCTCCATGGATGGAAAAAATGCCTAGGCAAGACAAGCATGTGAAGGAAATCTTATCTAGTGACGAGGAACTTGATTATAGCCAAGTAAAGTTGTCTAGGGAGTTTATGCTTTCTCTCTATGACAAGTTTTGGTTTAATACTTTTGGGTTACTTGCTTATATGGAGCTGCTCAAATGAGAAATATCGATCAAGCAAGGGTCAAGCTTATGCAAAATAGTATCTAATAGAGCATGCATTTCTCTTTTACGGGCAAGTCCATCCCTTTGGATTCACTTAGTTTACTTAGATTTTTTGCCTAAATAACAAAAGGACCTTTCATTATAAAATGTTTCAACCATCATAAGATAAGTAAAAGATTTGTACCACTCAATTTTCTCAATATATAACTCAAGGCAAAATAATCATAATAAGTAAGAAGAATTGTATGCCCGATCAATACATCCTCTCTAACTACACATCTAAATGAGGAAGCAACTTCACGTACTTGAAGCCCAACTATCATGCTAGGCTTAAAGTGTTGTGTGCCATCATCGGGAGGACAGTTGTGGAAAATACCAACATTAAGATAGCTTGCCTATTGGAAGCTATTGAGACTAGACAGAAAATACACAGATTATATTTCGCCTACAATAGATTTGTGGCCGAAATGAAGAATGGTGCCTTACAAGTAAGCAAGGAAGGAAAATGAAGACGAGAGTCTTTATCTTTTTGTGGTGCATCTACAAGCATTACATTGCTCAGGACAATCCCATGCCTCACCTTGCTATTGAGTCACCACTTCCAGTATTTCCTTCGAGGGAGATAATAAGGGATGTGGATATTGATGTGGAGAAAAATCCCAATGATATGGATTCAAGAGAGAAAAATTCTCCCCTCAAAAAGAAATTCTATCTAAATTTGAAAATCCAAGCTGCAAGACCTCCAAGGTTCGTTCCACAGAAATCTAATGGCTAAGTATGCCATAAAAAAGTTAGGCAAAGCAAGTATAGTGATAAAATGCTATGCCTAAATTAGGAATAGAGTTATGACTTTTCTATATTTATAGAGATAATTGCAATGTTGATTTAAATCTCTCCAAACATTGGGGAAGTGATGAGTACACAAACAGACAACACTAGGTGAACAATGGACATCAAACTTGTAAAAGAAATTCCATAACTTAAGCCACAAAGTCCTACACATGATGTGCCTATAGATGCTGTAAAACCATTGGCTGCAAACACAACCAATGATGTGAGTTTAGGCCAAGAAGATCATGGCCAAGAAACTCAACAGGATGAAGAAGATGAGGCTTCAAAAGAGGATCCAGGTGAATTGGAGGAGTACGGGTTAAGTCTTCTCTAATCCACCTACACATCTGATAATGATACACTTATAGCCGATCAATCTAGCGAGATGAGGCAACCACAGCAATAGCAAATGCCACAACAACAATATAAGATCAAGGCTAGCCACGCCTTTGCTCACAAGACCACAAGTCAGCCAAGCAAGCTAAGAGTCTAAAGCTTTATGGAGGAGCTCGCTTAACACATCAAGGGAGGAGGCAAGTAGCCAGTCGATGAGCTAATGCAACAGGTAGAAGATGAAGAAACAACAAAATACTGCGTGCAGGTCTTGAGCTACCTCAAGACAATCACCAAGAGAGTGGATGGAGTTATGGGTGATGGAGTTCCGATGAATGGTGACATCAGTGAGCAAGAATGTCGCCTTCATCTATGAGGACTTGAACAATGGAGTCCAAGTTGACTTGGGAGTGTACGTTTACATCAAGTTCCATAGGGAACTCTCACAAGTTTTCAATGCGTTGGTGTAGCACACCTGAATTTGGAGCCGAACTCCAAGCCCGTTGCGCTACGAACGAGGGTCCGGTACAATCCTACGAGCACCAGCTCCTCGTATCCAGCACTTGCACGCAAAATGGTGTCAGACGGAGTCTGGCACAATTTTGGCATACCGGTGGCCTAACGCGAGAAGGAGGGTACTCCACCGACTAGAGCAGCGTGGAGCTTGGGCTTAGACCCAAGCCGGACGCAGAACAAGGAGCAACACAGCCCAGCGGGAGCCAAACTAATGTCTCAGGTGGTCGGACATGCATTCCAACCACTATCCCTACTATACATTTGGAACCCCCCACAGCCCCCCCCCCCCTTGAGGGACACACGCTTTGGGCTTTCACCCCAAGCCTCCCTTAGTACCAGGAGTTAGTCTCTGGGACAAGTCCGAAACTTACTAAATATGGAATGGCCTTAGATTGTGAATTTGGACACGGGACGAACACCATTGTGTTCAGGCCACTCTCTACATTCTGTAGATATGCCAAATGAGCGAATCTAGATACTTTCCATAAATAGCATATGGGACCGAAATGAGACCAACACTAAGGGTATGATAGCGAGGGTGTTTGGCAAACACGGTAAGGTATCATCCAGCGATATTGAGGGATTAGTCTCAATACGCGAGGGTTCTTGCCAAGCCAGTGCAAGACAGAGCAAAAGAGAACTAAAAGCCAGGCCGAGAATGCTCAGCTAGAAACACATAGGAGTTCCTACCTTATGTTCATTTGGCTAAGTACAGATGCTAAGCCCAGTAAGCTAACACTTGGACAAGAGGGGCTATTGAAGGGAACCAGCAGTACCGACCTCCTGCCGTCGTGGCAGTAAGGAAAGAGTGCCCGTAAGGACTGGCCGACAAGTATCTTTCGATACCCAAAGGCACATTCGCGACACTCTCCCCCCCTTGGGGAAGATCGACGTCCTCGTCGATGCATACCCGAGTCTAGCAAACCATCAAGGAAACAACTCCGAAAGTTAACGGAAAGCACACTATGTGGGAAACACACCGACTTAAATGAGTTATGGAACTACCTCTCCTCTACGTCCAAAGACGTTAAAACTCAGACACCCTCCGGCCGTCACCGACAAGGAAATGACTAACGGAGTTAGCCACCCTTGCTGCTCCGAGTACCACTCAGCTTACAAAGGAATGATACATCCCTGCCTACAGGGACATAGGAAGAAGGCCAGAGGCCCATCCCCTGAGCAAGAAATCAACCCCGTCGGGAAGATTTAGACAACTATTATAAACTGGCAGATTAAGTTGTTTACACGACCACGCCCCATTTGCAAAAGGGAGTCATCGAGAGAGAGGCGGGGACTTGTGATCAGTCTATAATAGTTATCCCCATGGTTATGGATTGGACCCATGCACCGAAGTGCCGAAGTCAGCCTGCCAAAACTGACCCAAGTACAAATGATCGAGAGAAACGACACTTTGAATTTAGAGAAATATCTTACTTTATTAATTTGCAAGATTTATTACAATATTGACAAAAGCTAATCTTTATTACGATTCTCATACTCCGTGACAAGCTCACGAGCATGGGTAAGATTTTTAAGAGGTTCCCAAGTTGATTCACAAGTCAGGTAACCCTTCCACTTAACTAGATATTCCTTCGCATGAGCCCATCTCCGAAACCGAGAATCCAAAATAGATTCAGCTTCATACTCAGGTTCACCATCCATGATTACTGGCGGAGGACGCATATCCGTAGAGTGTTCCAAAGCAGCATGATATGGTGCCAGTAAATTGACATGAAACACATCATGTAGCTTAGATAACTCATCTGGAAGATCCAACTTATAGGATACATCACCAACACGTTTTAACACCCGATAGGGTCCAACATATCTCGTCAAGAGCTTCCGAGACAAAGAACCCTTAATGTTCAAGTGTCGAGAAGATAGCCACACCTGATCTCCCACTTGATAGGATACATCCCGACGATGCTGATCCTTATCACGTCGATACCTATCCTGAGCTTTGCCCATCGCCTCGGTAGCTTTAGACCAACCTTGGCGTAGCTGCTCCGCATAAGTTTCCACGGCTGGGACCAACACTTCGGTCATTGATTTCGGGACAACGATCTATTGAGGAACCCCATGAGCATTCCCTTGCAACATCTCCTATGGAGAACAGCCTATAGCGCTGTGAAATGTGTTGTTATAACAAATTTTTGCTGTATCCAAATGCTCAATCCAGTCGCGCTGGTTCGCCGCGACATAGTACCGCAGATAATCCTCAACTTGAGCATTCACGTGTTCGGTCTGCCCATCAGTTTGAGGATGATAAGCCGTACTAAACTTCAACTTGGTACCAAACAACTGGAATAGGGTTCCCCAAAACTTCCCCGTAAACCTCGAATCTCTATCTGAGATCATTTCTTCAGGAAGACCACGAACTCGCACTACTTCATGGAAAAAGAGCTTTGCTGCTTGTTTCGCATTTACTGTTCCCACAATAGGAATGAAGTGTGCAATCTTTGACAACCGATCCACAACCAACATCAAAGTATCATAACCCTTAGACTTCGGCAAACAAGT
>NW_003314271.1:571789-977517 GCF_000143415.4 Selaginella moellendorffii
AACGGACATAGTCCGCTACATCATCTTCCATACCAGACCAGAAAAATCCCTTTTTCATGAAGCTAGAGTCTTTCGCTGTCCACCATGTCCCGCTGCTGGAACATCATGATGTTCCCGCAGAAATAACTGCTGAAGATCCTTAGAGGGAAGATACAATCTTTCTTGCTTATAGAATATAAGCCCATCCCGAACTGAGAAGTGAAGCTTTGCATTAGTGCGACAAACAACTTTCGCTGCTTTGCTACCAGAGCTCTGCTTCAACAACTCTGCACGGCGTAAGATTGTCTTTGCCAATGGATCACTTCCATACGAAGCCCGAACGTCTTCCAACCAGTCCGAACTGATTGCCGATATTGCCCGGAATTGAGCTTGACGACTCAACGCATCCGGAACAATATTTTCTTTACTAGGTTTATATATGATTTCAATATCATATCTAGCAAGCTTCTCTTGCCAACGAGCCTGCTTCGGCATAAGCTTAGGCTGCGTAGCAAAGTAGCTTAGTGTGTTACTATCCGTATAAACCTTGGTATGTCCACCCAAGTAGTGTCTCCAGTGTTCTAGGGCCGACACTATAGCAAACATCTCTTTCTCGTGCGTTGGCCATCTTCGTTGGGTCTCATCCAATTTCTTGGAATAGAACGCAACGGGACAACCATGTCTTTTCAACGTAACACCAACTGCTTTGTCACAATCTTGCTGTAACACGGCACCAATAGCATAACCAGATGCATCACAATGCACTTCGAAGGGTTTATCAAGATCTGGGATCCTGAGAACAGGAACCGTAGTCAAGATCTCCTTCAATCGTACAAAAGCACGCTGACAAGCTGGTGTCCAATGAAACGGAATATTACTCTTCGTTAACTCAGTCAACGGAAGAGCAATACTTGCAAAATTGCGGACAAATTTGCGATAGTATCCTGCCAAACCGAGAAAGGAACGAACATCTGTTACAATGGTCGGGACTTCCCAGGACTTCACCGCTTCCACCTTCTTCGGATCGACCTCAATCACACCACCACCAACTATATGTCCAAGAAAGTTTACGCGCAATTGACCAAAAGCGCATTTACTTTCCTTAGCATACAGTTTGTGTTCGCGCAATTTCTGAAACACCAGCTCCAAGTGTTTCAAATGATCCTCCAACGTTTCACTAAAGACTAGAACATCGTCGATATACAGGACAACAAATGCATCCAAATAATCTCCGAATATTCTATCCATCATAGTGCTGAACGTTGCCGGAGCATTGCATAACCCGAATGGCATGACAAGGAACTCATAAGATCCGTACCGAGTCTTAAAGGCTGTCTTCTCCACATCCTGATCCGCCACCCGTATCTGATGATATCCGGACCGCAAATCAAGTCGCGTAAAATACTTAGCCTTTAAGAGTTGGTCAAACAAGTCATCAATGCGAGGCAAAGGATAACTATTTTTAACCGTGATCTTATTGAGTGCCCGATAGTCAATACACATCCTCATGGTTCCATCCTTTTTCATAATGAAGAGGACCAGCGCTCCATAAGGTGACTTGCTTGGTCGGATATGACCTTTGTCAAGAAGCTCCGTGAGTTGCTTCTTGAGTTCAGCCATCTCCTTGATGTTCAACCGATATGGAGCTTTCGTAGGTGGTTTAGAACCCGGAATAATCTCAATCCGATGATCAACCTCACAGCTAGGAGGTAGCCCTGGCGGCAAATCTTTCGGAAAGATATCCTGATTCCTCGCCAACAACTCCAATATCCTTTCTGGTACAGGATCAACCCCGTCGCCGATTCGTACTGAGTCACCAACACCCTCAGCTTCCATCACTTGAACCCAAAAGGTCTGACATCCCCTCTTAGCTGCTTTTTGAACGGCCCTCGCAGTCAGGAACTTTGCATCCCAATCTTTTGAGGAACGCTTTTGCAACTGAAAGGATACATCAGGATGTCCTTCTGACTTCAACGTGATACAACTTTGTCTAGCACCATAAATCCCTTTTATATACTTGTTGAAGAAATCCATACCAAACACCATCTGAAAATCTAGTATCTTCAACACTACCAAGTCCACTCTTTCTTTCCACTTGGATATCTTTATTGGAACATCACTCACAAACTTTCTGGCTACTTGCCCACCTTCCGCAAACCGGAAGTGCATAGGCGACATTTGCTCAGCATTCAATCCTAACAACTTAACTAAGTCTTTGGATATCACACTGTGCGTAGCTCCCGTGTCAATCATCACTCGGATTCGGTGTCCACGGACAAAGCCTACTAGATATATTAACGGATCAGTGTTTGCATTGACTGCAAGAAAAGCTTGAGGAAAGCAACGAAAGTTACTCACCTCTTCTTCCTCATAGTCTGCATTGACCAACTCGTCAACCCCTTCGGCTTCACCACCACCGTCTTCCCTCATGACATTAACCCGAGACTTTGTCTTATGCTTGTTGGGGCATTCCGAGGACCTATGTCCCGACTCTCCACAATGGAAGCAATGACCCACACTACCCGTTCCGCTAGGAGTAGGTTTTGCAGGTTGCTGCTGCTTGTACCCACCAGGAGGAGGAACAGAGGGCCTAGGACCAGAAGAAGCTGCTGGTGGTCTCCAACCACCACCACCTTTATTCACCGTAGCTTGTGAGCCCCCAGGGCGGTACCTACCTTCCACCCTTTGTTTCCGATCACCTTGCTTATTCCCAGAATTCCTATTCTTATCCGAGTTACCAGCATAAGGTTGCTGATATTGTTCCATGAGTGAGTGACTAAAGGCAACTTGTTGTGCTGCCTCCTTACACTCCAAGTAAGTCTTCGGCTTAAACTTCAAAATCTCATTGCGAGAAAATGAACTTAAGCCCTCTAGAAAATAACTCCGAGCATCTTCATCACTCATATTTGCAATCATAATGCGCTTCTGAGCAAACGCATTAACGTAATGCATAAGGTCCCCTCGCTGCTTTAACCGCCACAGCTCTGCGCGAAGTCTCAGACCAAGATCATCCGGCAAGTATTCCTTACGGATACGAGACCGCATCTTGGTCCAACTTCTAGTCTGCCCTTTTTCAGCACACACTTGGCGCCACCAAGTTTTGGCATGATCGGTGAGAAAGGATTGCGCGCACGCAACTTTCGTACGATCATCTACGTCTGCCGCTATGAAGTAGTTCTCCATATCGTAGACCCAGTCTTCCAAAACCTGATAGTCCCGCATGCCTCTGAAATTGGGTGGTTTTGGAGGCTTGAACTTTGAAACTCGTGCAACCGGGGGCGGCTGCAGAACTTGAAGAGGAGTCCAGTTGCTTAGGCTTAGCTGGTTTAGCTGCCTCAGCTTCTTTCTTCCTCTTCTTGTTCTCCTTCTTCAATTTGCGAATCTCCCTTCGCAAATTCTCGATCTCGACTTCCTGAGCCATACGCTGCAATGCTGCAGCATCTGGCTCATCCTCTTTTGACTCAGCCTCAGCCTCTTCCGCAGCATCTCTAACAAGAGTTTCCTCCTCTCGATTCGCCCGTCTAGAGGTTTCAGCGTCATCAGCACGGTTCCTCTTCACCATCCTGCTAGCTGCATACATGCCTCTATCAGTAACTGAACATGCATACAACGTTCTTACCGAATGGTGCAATCCAACTAATCCTACACAGGTCGCTTCGGATCTACTAGAAAAGTCTCTGCGTATGCAACTTGAGTCAGAAAATCCGACAAAAGTTGGATAGAAATCGCTGAGACAATTCCTCTGATACCAAATGTAACACACCTGAATTTGGAGCCGAACTCCAAGCCCGTTGCGCTACGAACGAGGGTCCGGTACAATCCCACGAGCACCAGCTCCTCGTATCCAGCACTTGCACGCAAAATGGTGTCAGACGGAGTCTGGCACAATTTTGGCATACCGGTGGCCTAACACGAGAAGGAGGGTACTCCACCGACTAGAGCAGCGTGGAGCTTGGGCTTAGACCCAAGCCGGACGCAGAACAAGGAGCAACACAGCCCAGCGGGAGCCAAACTAATGTCTCAGGTGGTCGGACATGCATTCCAACCACTATCCCTACTATACAATTGGAACCCCCCATAGCCCCTCCCCCCCCCCCCCCCCCCCCCCCCTTGAGGGACACACGCTTTGGGCTTTCACCCCAAGCCTCCCTTAGTACCAGGAGTTAGTCTCTGGGACAAGTCCGAAACTTACTAAATATGGAATGGCCTTAGATTGCGAATTTGGACACGGGACGAACACCATTGTGTTCAGGCCACTCTCTACATTCTGTAGATATGCCAAATGAGCGAATCTAGACACTTTCCATAAATAGCATATGGGACCGAAATGAGACCAACACTAAGGGTATGATAGCGAGGGTGTTTGGCAAACACGGTAAGCTATCATCCAGCGATATTGAGGGAATAGTCTCAATACGCGAGGGTTCTTGCCAAGCCAGTGCAAGACAGAGCAAAAGAAAACTAAAAGCCAGGCCGAGAATGCTCAGCTAGAAACACATAGGAGTTCCTACCTTATGTTCATCTGGCTAAGTACAGATGCTAAACCCAGTAAGCTAACACTTGGACAAGAGGGGCTATTGAAGGGAACCAGCAGTACCGACCTCTTGCCGTCGTGGCAGTAAGGAAAGAGTGCCCGTAAGGATTGGCCGACAAGTATCTTTCGATACCCGAAGTCACATTCGCAACAGTTGGAGAGTAAGAAGAAAATTACAACAACACTTTTTCCATACATTGAGGCTTTGTCAAGTGAGGCATAGGAAACAGAGGAAGAGGAGCAAGACGACCACGAGGAGGTGAAGGAAAAGCGAGTGGAAGTTGAGGATGAGCAAAACGAAGCCAAGAAGGAAACTCTAAAGGAACAGGAGGTTGAGGACTGCAAGAACACACAGGAAGAGCCACCCCATGATGGGGAAAAACTGATAGATCACGCATAGGAGATCCTAGCGCTAGAGAAAAATCAAGAGGAAGGACTCCAGTTTGCAGTCTTGAGTCTGCGACATAGGACTGCAACCTTGAGCCCGAAACAGTTGTGATAACTGCAACGGCCAAAGACAACAAGAAGGGTTTGGACGAGGCAAGTCAGGAGCTCCCACCAATCAAAGAAGCTAAGGAAATGGAGAACCATGGAATGCAGGATGGAGTAGAGTGACACCTCCACAATTGTCCTCCATACTGCTACACTCCAAAGAAACGAGGACGGGAGGAGCTCAAGCCCGGCAACCACAGCAACCAGAAGCTCCCGCACAACTTCCTGCAGCAGTACCACAACTCCAAGCTAGTGGTGTACACTCGTGAAGGCATTGAGAGCTTCTATGAGAAGACCTTCATCAAGCCAATGGAGCAGTGCCTTTCCAAACTCGAGGATGGTTTCAAGCAGCTGGACACCAAGATCAAGAGCATTCGCAGCCATGGAATTCTGACTCCAAAATCCTGTAAGGAATCCTTTGACCTTGCGTAGCAGTTTCAGCAGGAAAATGCAAAGCTCAACAAGGAGTTGCTCGAGGCAAAATAAAGAATCCATGCGCTTGAAGAAGCAGCCCAGACTTACGAAGAGGAAGAAGAGGAGGAGGAACCACATGAGGGAACGGCTACCCAGGATGCAGCAATGGAGTAATGATTGTGGGACACAGCATAAGACAGTCGTGGGAGAGTGGAGAAAGAGGGAAAAGGCAAGCTTGGAAGTTCATGCTTAGGAGAACAAACTTGAGAGGTTCAAGGTTAGGACTGTATTTCTAACCTTTATGTGAGCAGCAGCAACTATAAAAGTAGGACTTAGAATGTTTTTAGACTTATCCCTAATATAAAATACATTGCAATACATCGTAATTCTACCTATCTCTTTGGCTCTTCATGGCAATGTCTTACTTACCCACCGCCTTCAAGGGATCAAAGGCATGGGACTAGCACCTTCATACTCGTGTTCACGGTCTCGACTTGGATTGGTACAAGCAGGTAAGTGCACTCTTCTTGTAGTGTAGTTTTAGATTTAGGGACTAGATTAGATTTGAAACCTTCTAGGGAGATTTTGTGTGGATGTTTTCCTCCCAGTTTAGAAAATCAAGAAGTTTTCATTGGCCAAATTTTCTTTCACATTCAAGAAAAGAAGAGATGTTGCTATCTTGTAGTTTGCTGTGCACTTCATGATCTTCAGGTCGATGGCTCTATCTCGCGGAGCCGTCACTTGCTTTCCCCTATTTGGTAGTTGAAAAGCTTTGGCAAAGTCTTCTTCAATCGTGAGTTTCCCGCGCACAAAATCGATAATTTTCCTGTCGATACCCTGTGGATCGGAGCTTGTCATGAGAACTGAGAACATATAGAGGTGATACTTCTGCAGCCATGCATCAAGAGTCTCGTCTCGAGACCACTTTGGATTTCCCACTTGGAAAACCGAGCATACCTTGTTCTCATCGTTTGAGAGGTCAATCGCTTCCTCCTCTTCCTGTGGACAGCGTGGAGCCCTTGATGTGTTTCTAGTCCTCATTGAAGCTGCACTTTCACCATACCAAGAATTGCTGCAGCCTTGACCATTGTTTGCCCCTAGTGGGCTCCCTCTTTCCTCATGCAACATCACCTGTAACTCTTTTCTTCTCTCAGCCGCCAAGATTAGGGTTAGGTCACATTCTTGTTAAGGCGAATTTTCTCTAATGCATTCGGATGTGTTTTCTTCGATTTCTTTGAACATTTTCTCTTGAAATTTCTAATATTCCACCATAGTGTGAAGCACTTGTGGTTGCTTGTAAATCTTCAATTTGTTCAAGTTAACTACTTACAATTTTTCATCATCTAAAGTTGCAAGTTTTGCTGTTCCTGGGATTTGTATACTCGTAATCTTGAATGGTCCTTCCCATTGATGAACAAGTTTTCCTCCAAATTTATCCACATTACCACAATACCATAATACAAGATCTCCTACTTGGTAATGCATTTTGTTTTTCTTGATTTGTTTGCGATCGTGATAAGCTTTTCTTCTAGCTTGTATTGCTTTGATTGTCCATATTGCATGCAGTCTTTCTTCATCAAGTTTATCAAGCATTGTGAATCTTTTCTTGATCAATTCTTCTTGATTAATTCAAATTCAATGGCCATTCTCAAGGATGGTACTGTGTACTCAAGTGGTGTTAACGCTTCAAGGCTGTAAGCAAGCTTAAAAGGTGTAGAATTTGTTGAAACTTTGTAAGTTGTTCTATAAGCCCAAAGAGCATTGTAAATGCTTTCATCCCAATCCTTAAGGTTTGTCTTGACTATTTTCTTGAGTATGTTTTTGAGTGTTTTGTTTGTTGATTTTGCTTGTCCATTACCCTGTGGGTAATATGGTGTTGACTTCTTATGGTTGATGATGAATTCTTTAACTAGAATGTTGATGGTCTCATTCAGAAAATGTGTTCCTCGATCTATAACAATTTTCCATATCTTGTTATAATTGTTTCATAAAGAAAATAAATCACTACTTCACAAACAATCAAAGGAAACAATTCATCTTGAGGACACGATGATATTCAGTCGTGGGAGATAAACTTAGACATGACAACATCTTAAGAAGATGCATAGAATCACAAGAAGAGATTAAGGATTTACTCAATGAAGCTCATGCAAAAAAAGTTCATTTTGCCGAAGAAATTATGGCTAGGAAAGTGTTACAAGCTGGATTATGGTGGCTGACACTCTGGAAAGATGCCACTCAACATTGTCAAGAATGTGATACATGTCAAAGAATGAAGTTTCCACCGAGGAAACAAACTCAGAAATGCAATCCGACAACAACATTGGAACCCTTCTAGAGTTGGGGACTTGATTTCATTGGACCTATAATAAAAAATAGCAAAGGAAATCAATACATTTTGGTCGCTACCGACTATATGACAAAATGGGCAGAAGCTCTCCCACTAAAGAAAGCCACAGTGAAAAATACAACATGGGATCTTGGTTGTTATCAAGAAGTTGTAAATATCCTAGAGCATTTCTTGAGTTGTGACCTTAAAAAGGTGTAAATCAGGTAAGTCATTGGATTTCGTGACTTGTTCCTTTGTGGTAAATTGACTAAGATGATTAACTTGTGTATGTTGTTTACTTGGCTTGTAGATAATCTCAAAGTTGAATTCTTGAAGTAGAAGAAACCATCTCGTGATTCTTCCAGCGAGTATTGTCTTGTTGAGTAAGTGTAAGAGTGCTTGGTGATCAACCATGATCTTGACTTTTTTTGAAAGGAGGTAATGTCAAAATTTGGTGAGTGCATAGACCATTCATAATACCTCTTTTTCCATGGTTGTATAGTTCATCTTCGGTGGGAGAGTCTTCGGCTTGTTTAGTATATTGGATAGTCTCTATTATCAATTTTTCTTTGGCAAAATATAGCTCCAAATGCATAATCAGATGCATCTACTTGGACAATGAATTCCTAAGTCTAGTTTAGTTGAACCAATATGGGGGCTTTTGTAAGCTTATCCTTAAGTGTATCGAAGGCCAGTTGGCAATCTTGTGTCCATGTGTAAACTTGAGATTTCTTAAGTACGTCTATAGTAACCCATTTTTCCAAGAAATCTTCTCAAACTCGTTAAATTTATAAATGGAGTCATTTTAACGATGACCTCAGTTTTTGCTTTGTCAATAAGAATTCCATTGTTACAAACAACATGGCCAAGTAGTATACCTGATTTGACAAAGAAAATACACTTTTCTGGATTAAGTGCAACTCTATTTTGTCGACATTTAATGAAACACTTTTCTAGGTGTTTATCTTTTGCTCCAAAGACACTAAAGTCATCCATGAAGACTCGCATAAAATCAATCAAGTATTCTTGAAACATGTTAGTTATTATCCTTTGAAAAGTAAATGGTGCACTTGTTAATCTGAATGGCATTCTTGAGTATGCATATATGCCCTATGAACTTATGAAGGCAGTCTTGTATTGATCTTTTGGCACTATGTGAACTTGATTATAACCCAAAAAGCTGTTGAGGAATGAATACATCTCATGTCCTGCAATTGTATCGAGTATCTCATTTGAGAATGGTATGGGAAAAGAGTTTTTTTCCGTCACATCATTCAACTTTTTAAAATTGATGCAAATTCGCAATTTGCCATTCTTCTTCGGGATGATAACAAATGGTGACAACCATTGTGCATTCTTGATAGGGTAAATGAATTTAGCATTTTGTAGTTTGTTGAGTTCTATTTTGACTTTATTAGCGAAGTTTGGGTTTATGTGATAAATTGTTTGCTTAATTGGTCAAGTTCTTAGTAGTAACTCTATACGATATGTATATATTTCCGGTGGCATTTCCTTGAGATCTTTGTATGACTATGTGAAAACATCCTTATAGGTTATGAGTAATTGTTGAGCTTTTATCTTGAAGTTTTTGTCAAAATTTGTAGCAATGATTATGTTGTGTGGATCTTCTTGAGATCCAAGATTGAGTTCTTCAGTTTCTTCATTGAGGTTAATTCGGGGTGTAAATTTATCTTTTCCAGATTGTAGGGCTGGATTATCATCGATCTAAATCTCATATTCTTTAGATTGTAGTTGTTCAAGCTTGAGAGTTGGCTTCTCGTTTTGTTGTTTTATCTTTAATTTTTGTTGATTTTGAGCGTGTAGCTTTGTAGAATAGAGTGGTTGGTCCATTGAGTTTAAGTTGTTGTGCTCTTGATCCACTATTGGTAGTACATGGTGTAAATCGATTTCTTGAAAAGCTCGTAGTTCTAGGTAAGCTTTGAGGAGTTTGGCTTCTTCAAGGTTGTCCAAGCCTTCTTGCCAATTGTATTCTTGGGCTTGAATTGATTGAAATCTTTTTCGAATTTTCCTGGTTGTATTTGTAGCTATCTTTGTTTGTCCTTTATTTGATTGTATACAAATTTCATGGTCCATCCAATATTGAGCATAAATCACTTTGTTTAGCCATGGTCTTCCAAGCAAGAGTTCGTAAGAGGATTCTTCAATTGGCATTTTTAATACCACGAAATTGATCTTGAACTTGTGTCCTTTGATTCCAACAATGATATCTCTTATTATGCCAGCTGGTCGTACAACATGTTGGTCTGCCATGCGGACATTGAAAGGAGCAGGTTGTATAGGTCCAAGTCCCATTGCTTTACATATACCATGCTCGATGAGAAGCAAACCCGAGCCTCCATCGAGTATTGCTCCAGTGATTTGATTATTGCCTATGTTGAGGTCGATACAAGGTACATTATCGTTGTAATCTCCAAGTTGGATCAGATTTACATAGAAGTTGCTTTTCTTGAGTGCAAGCTTCAGGAATTAGTGGATGACAAATCTTAAGTATTTGGCTCTTAAGATATAGTGTTATTTGAAGTAGGTTAATGTGATTCCATGTTGCAGTATTTGTTCTGCAAGTGAGGTGTGCTCTTTTTGAGAGAAACTTGTTGTTTCCTGATCATTTGATTTTTTGTCATGATCTTTGATTACCTATGATTCTTGTTCTTGCAATTCAGCATAAATTGCTTGAAGTATTTTCTTGCTTTTCTTCCATTTGGTTTCTGGGATAATTTCAGCTTCATCATCATGATCTTATTCTTCCAGATTATCTAGTTGCTGATACTTGTATTGTTGTCTCGTGATAGTTAGTATTGCTAGTTCTTCAAAAGTTTGTGATTCATCAATTTCCACCTCAACATTCCGTGCTACTGGTTGTCTTGGCCTTGGAGCTTGATTGTTTATTCCTTGGTTATTTTCACGATTTGCATTTTGGTAAGGTTGTTGAGGTCAATTATCTTGCTGTAGTGTAGGTCGCTGGTTGTAATTGTAACCTTGAGCCTGAGGTGGTCTTTGATTATAATTCCAATATAGTTCTTGATCATAATTGTAATTCTGTGGGAGAGGACATTGGTAGTTGTCATGAGGTCCATCATATAGCTGATATGTATTGTAGTTTCTTCCATTGTTTCCAATATAGTTGTTTGGTCTTTGATCTTGAGGGGGTATTCTATTGTAGTTGCTATTGTCTTGATGGTAAAAGTTTCTTCTTTGATTATAAAAATTATTATCATATTGATAATAATTGTTATATCTTGGAGGTTGATTTTGTGGTGATTGTGCATTTTGATTCCAGTTCCTTGATATCAAGGATTGGGCTCTCTACAAGGAACATTCTCAATTCTTGAAACTTCTATTGTATTCCTATATTGGCAATTCTTGGTTGTATGGGTTTCTCTTTCACAAATTTGACACTTTGGAAGCTAAAATTTACATTCCAAATATGTATGTCCTTTGTTTTTACACTTTGTACACCACACTCCTTTTTGGAGTTTTGTTTGTGAGATTTTCCTGATTATAACTTTCAAGTCTTAGTCTTTTGGTGTTTTCTTCTTTGTCTTAATGTATATTTCTTCCTCTTCTTCATCATCTAAACTATCATCGGTTTGTGAAGGTATAACTTTTGTGAATTGCTTGAATCACTTTTCCAATGTGAGGATTTCTTTAGAGAGTGTATCAACACTTTCATCATTTGGATTCTCTGTTGTAGTAGCAATTGCTACCATGTTTCTATATATTTCTTTGAGTCCTTGGATATAAAACAAACTCTTTTCCTTATCTATTATCAAATCCTTGTAGTGCTTTGCATGAAACTTATATCTTCAAGTGTAATCTTGAATTCCTTCATGTGGTTTTTGCTTGAAGTTTTTGATGATCTCATAGTGTTTTTTTGGAGTTCCACCTATCTAGAATTGCTCTTTGACTTGTGTGACTTTTTTGTCATGGGTCAAAGCATCATCAAGTGTATTATGCCAATCGAGTGCTTTTCCTTTAAGTGTGTATGGGAAAAGTATTTCTCGATGCATTTCCTATTTGTTCATCCCTTACATTTGATCAAATTGTTTAAGATGCTAGTTCACATCTTCGGTTTTTCACCCAGTAAAATGGGATAGGAAATCATGTTCCCTATGACTATTGCTGGGTTGATGATTGCCATTTGAAATTGTAGACTTTGTTGGTTGAGTTGTTATTCTGGTGAGTTTGGATTTGAGTAAAACTCTGGTGCTATGTATTCTACTCCTTCAAATGCCTCAAACTCTAGCAAACGTCTTCGATATTTAGTTCTTTGTTATCTTTGGCTAGGTTGCTCGACTCGGCAACTTGAATTTGTTTATCCTCTTTTTCATACTTCTCTAATATTGTTTCTAAAATTTGTTACTGTTGTTGTTCTAATTTCTCTTTTTCTATCTCTTCCTTTTTCACTTCTCAATTCTTTTGTCGAAGATTTCTTTCCCAGATCTTGATTGGGTCTGGTTTGTGTTTGTGCATTCAGTTTGCTGAGTCTTCTTAACTGAAATGTCGAGGTAAGTTTCCTGAATTTGTGTTTTGCCTAAGTTGTCTTAAGTCAAATGTTATTCTTCATAGATTGCAAAGTCAAGCTTTTATGTCTTGAGTCTTTTACAAGTTTTGATTCTTGCATAAATGCGAAGTCAAGCTCTTGTGTCTTGAGTCTTTTGCAAGTTGGTTTTGTTGTATAAATGCAAAGTCAAGCTCTTGCGTCTTGAGTCTTCAATCAAGTTTTTCTTTCTCGATTCTTCCCAAGTTTCTCACTTTCCTGAGTCTAGCTCAGGAAAGGTGTTGTATTTGAACAATCTGGTGGTGTAAGTAAACACGATTTTGTTTATTGGAAAGAGGTATGTTGTGTCATGAATTGATCGATATAGCTGTTCACTAGTAATATTGGATACTACTCACCAACTTAAGGATTGAGCAAGTATACAAATGATTGCAACTCTCTTTAGTAGTCCAATCTTGTCTAAATTCTTGAAAAATTGTTTTGATCTCTTACAATGTGTTAGTTGTATTGGAATGCGAGCTCTCACTATAAGCGTTTGTGTTTTCCAGTCGATAATAATATTTGAAAATGCTGAATACAACAGTGGTTGTATTTTTAATGTCCTAATTCTTGTATTTTCTTGTCTCAAGTGACGTCCACACGTCAAGGTATGGATTCCAACAGATTCTTGTTGCTTTAAGCCTATGTATGTGTGGATCTATCCAGCGTGCTTTTCTCTAAGGTCCTTTCTTTATCTTGAAGTAGGTATATTCATGTATAGCACTTCCGTTGAGTGTCAAATCTCCTTGATCTAATGTGTTGTAAACTAAACTAAAGTAATGTTTCTATATTCAATCAATAATTGCTTGTTTGCTTCATGCAACTCTGTAATGTCTCGTGTCTATCAAATGAATTCTTGATCTTGTTAGCTTCTTCTGTTAACTCATTAGTTCTACCTTATACGCCGCCTTTGATTTCATGATGGTTCATTTCCCTGATTCTGTACTTGGCGGTATTGTTCAACTTTCCTCTGTCATATAGCACATTCTCTTTCATGATCAGAGTCAATTGCTTCGCGAACTTCCCAAGGTATAGTCTCAATTAATATTTTTACATTATAAGTTTGAAATCTTGACACAAGATCTCCTAAAATACTCCTTAAAATGTTGAAATTTCCTGGACGCACTCTTCTTTGTTGGTTGTGATTTATCTCTAAGCTAGGGTTTCAACGTTGGACCTTAGTGTCAAAGTTGAAGTTTGTTATTGTATTTAATCTTGGCCCATTGTGATTTTGTCTTAAATTTTTCCTCCCTCGATTCGTAATCTTCAAGCTTTCAAGTCATTCCCTTGAACTTGACTCAAGTTTAGGTTCCAATTGGTTTCTTGAACTCAAATTCCCAATTTGAATTTGTTGAATGCCTTGTCCTTGATTTCTTAATTCTCTAGCTATTCTCGTCCGTCCTAAACAGTGCCAATATGCTATAGTATATTCTCTAAATCTAAGAGTGTCCACAAACCAATGAACTTGTGGTTCAAAGGTTTCACACTTTGTTGCTACTATAACTCTCATCAAATCAGTGTTAAAAACAAGTGTTAATGGTTGAAAAATATCATGTTTATGTATGCCTAGGAATTTGATAATTGTTTGTTGAATGATGTGTCCATGATACATCCAAGTCAAGGTTCTTTAAGTTGTAGAGAAATCAAAGTAAACATATTTTTCTTTCAACATTTCTTCATTTTTGCATTTTTCCTATTTACTAAACAATTTGTAAAAGATTCACAAAATTGTTCTTGGAGTTTTAGAAAGAAATTGAAGCTTTGTTTCTCTTTTTTTTCTAAACTATTGACACTATTTTTGGTGTTGTTTTCTTAGGCTATTTCTTCTCATTTTTTTCTCTCTTCCACTGTGGCATTTTCATCCCTGATTCGGAGTCTTGTTTTTGCTTGCTTGCAAGTGTGGCATTGCCATTTTGGATAGTATTGCTTGTATGGTTTTGCACAATTTCTGAAACCACACAAAAGGCAGTTCTTGTATCTTGTACAACTTGTGTCTCCAAATGTGCAGTCATGCTTTTTCATTCTTCCTCCATCTCTAGCTGCTAGAGTTTTTCTTTAGTTGTTTCTTTGTCACAGATTCTTAGAATATTTACTTTTTTCAACCTTTTACTAAAAACAGTTACGCATATGCTCCAAGTTTTCCATGACTTGGTGTAAGCTCCTGAGTTTGGACTTTTTGGGAGGTCACTCAGCTCAGTACTATTTAAACCCAAGGATGCTTAACCCCAAATATCCCAAGACCCTTAACTAATTGGAAAAAGGGGTGCATTTTTATTCATGGGCTCTTTCCCTTTATATTTGAACCTTATTGCGTCTCTCAAGTCGTTCCCTTTAGTTGTTTACAATCCATCACGCTTCCCTATAAATTCACGCTCTCGTGAACGAAAGCTAAGAGCCACAACTCTCCCAAAAGCCCTACTCTCTTAACGCCCTACCCCTCGGGTCGAGCCCAGTCGGGAGCAAACTAAACCTACCAAATGTCAATTAACATGTGGTGCAGTTCCTTTAAGCCAACCAACAGAGTCGGATCCAAGACTTCTTTGATACCAAATGTAAGCTCCTGAGTTTAAACTTCCTAGGAAGCCTAGTACTATTCAAACTTAAGGATGCTTAACCCCAAATATCCCAAAACCCTTAACCGATTGGAAAACAGGGTACACTCTTATTCATGAGCCCTTTCCCTCTATATTTAAACCCCATGGATCATCTTTCAAATCGTTCTTTTTGGTTGTTTACACTTAGGTGGCTTCAATCTTCAAGTGTTCTTCAGGTTTTTAGTCTTATGCTCCATTTTTTTTTTTCATTTCTTCATGGTCTTCCACCGTTTTTGTTTTACGGTCTTGTTTTTCTTGATTTTTGGGTCTTTTTTCTTCCTATGCCATTTTTTTGTGCATCTTTGGTCCATTTTCCTTGAAGTTTTGGGGGAAATGATCATCTTGGTTTGCTCTATCTCATGAGCTCTTCACGTCACCTTATCCCACTATGGTCACCAGTGAAAACTTCTGGATTTTCTAAACTGGGAGGAAAACATCCACACAAGATCTTCCTAAAAAGTTTCAAATCTAATCTAATCCCTAAATCTAAAACTACACTACGAGAAGAGTGCACTTACATGCTTGTACCAATCTAAGTCGAGACTGTGAACACAACATGAAAGTGCTAATCCCATGCCTTTGATCCCTTGAAGGCGGTGGGTAAGTAAAACATTGCTATAAAGAGCCAAAGAGATAGGTAGAATTACAATGTATTGCAATATATTTTGTATTAGGGATAAGTCTAAAAACATTCTAAGTCCTACTGCTGCTCACGTCAAGGTTAAGAATACAGTCCTAACCTTGAACCTCTCAAGTTTGTTTTCCTAAGCATGAACTTCCAAGCTTGCTTTTTTCCTCTTTCTCCAAGTGAACAAAATCGTTAATGCCACATAATCCAAGAACTCAAAAGCGCAATCCTGGCTTCCACATTCACAAATGTAGAGCGCATTAGCCACCAAGACCAACACATTGTAATGCTTGACCAAGAAAATCAAATTATGCATTAGGAACTTGACGATATATGCCAAAGAATTGAGCTTGTCACTATGAAGACTAACCTTAGCAACCTGGAGCAAGATTTAGAAAATTTGACTACTTGAGGATAGGTAGTAACTTTGCTGTGGGGGAGTGATGAAAAAGTAAATGTTTTCACTTGTGTATCTTCCCAAGTAGAGCAAAAGAAGGAAGCTTAGGCAAAATGGAATTATGCCTAAGCTTAGGCATCCAAAAAAGAAATATCTAACCTAAGCACAAGCATGAAGCAATTAAGAATGGTTATAAAATTATGTAGTATATAAATAACACTTAGACGTGCTAAAAAAGAACTCACTATTGTATGCATTTGCATTGAATTAACCATTTTTTCTCCCACCTATGATTGTTTGTGCAAAATAGAGTTGAGAGAGTGACATATACTCACACCTTTGTAGTTCGATGCAATATATAGGTATATTACTCAATATCCCTTAGGGACTAAAAAAAGTATAAGACAAAACTCTCGAAACAAAAGTTTTGGTGTCACTTATGGTCCCTCTGCCTCCCAAGTGACTCTTTTGCGAAGCTAGAGCCATGCCCTAAGGAACTCAAGACTCCTCCTAGGGTGCTCCTCCTATTAAGCAATTTAAATCTCGAAACGAAAGTGATGCAGTGTTAATGTAACCACCCTCTACAATATCTGCCACCAAATCCAAAAATCCTCCCTTCCTAATCATCCTTAAAGTGAGACACTATATGTAGTCTTCCAAAAAGAATTCAGAAAGCTAAAAACTTTTTCAAGTTTCAATTGTTCCAAATCACCCTTAAGGTGATATCCAATTCCACCAATCCTTGACCGCTATCTTTGCAATTTGAGGTTGAGTTCTATTTTATTCTTTTTTCATTTTTCTTCTTTTCTTCTACGTTCTTGTCTTTGTTTGTTTGTCACTATTTTGCAAACAGGGGCAAGAATGCTAGTAAAGGCAAAAAAAGCCTTACTCATTATCTAAAAATGTTTATTAGAAAGTACTAATGTACTTTTTAAAACCTTATTTAATACAATTTTGATGAGTATGAGTATTTGTTGCCCACCAAACTTTCATTAATGGATTAGATAAATAAACTACAAGATTACAATCATTTTGAATAGTAATAAATATAGGAATTTTACAAATATAAAATGAATTTGAACAAGATCTATTAATGGACCATATTTTTCTTTCTCTTTCTGTATATAATGTAAGATTAGAATTTTCTTGTAGTACAAGTTTACATAATCCAAAATAAACTTCTTTATTATCAGAAATCCATAAAAGAGATTTCCCAGAGTATAATGAAACTGTACAATTTGATAAAATATAAAGTATATTTTTACCATTTGGTGATACTAAAAACTCATTAGTTAATAAATAGTTTCTAGGAAATTTAGCATATAATGTACTTTGAGAATTATCACAATTTATATGATTTAAAGAATATGTAATGTTTATTGGTGTAGGTGATATTAGATAGCTTAGATTCCACCATCGATCAATAATATATCGAAGTCTATAATTTCTACTTGTAATATCACACATGCTAGAGGCTGCATTAATTATGGTATCTTTATAATTATTTTTTAAATATTGAATACCAGATCTTATTGCACTACCACCAATTTTAGTATTGAAAACATCACCTACTAAACAATTTGGAGGATTTCCACCTAAGCGTTCAAATAATATCAAAGCAGATCCTCTACCAAAATTTACATATTCCCAATCCTCATAATTAGGTAAATAATTAAAATTAGATCTATTAATTCTATTTTCAATTTCTTGAATACCATCTTCAATAATAGTTCTAGCTTCATAATGATGCAAAGTATTATTAATTCCCCAATCTATACGTGCACTAAATCCCATATCCAAAACTATTACTGTATTAAATAAAAGTTGAAACATTTCAAATTCTAGAACTTTCAAAATATTTTTATTTATGTACATAGCAGTTGCTGTATCATTTGCCACATTTTTCAGTGGAGCATATACATGGCATACTCCACCAAAACCCTTGGATTTGTCATGGCAATCGTAAGAAAATCATCACTGCAAGTGGTGATGATGCCATTTGGCAGCAGCTGCACTTTCCTTTCTTAGAAGTGTTTGGAGGTAAGAATTTGGTCATTCCATTATAAATTATGCTTTTTTATTTTTTATTTCATGAATTGGCATTTGTCATTCTACTAATAACTATATCAATATTTTATGATTTAAATATAGTTTTATGAATAGTAGTGTTTCTATAATAAAAAGCTTTAGTATTAAAAATACTACAAATTTATATACTTTTATAAATTAATCTTAGAAATAGATATTAAAATTCTAAGATATAAATTTATTTAGCCAAATACTAACACTCGGATATCTGTTTATAATCAAAATATTCTTAACCATTATTTAAATTTCTAGATTTCTAAATGAACGGTCTCCAAGCTGTAGACCCTGCATTATCTTTGGGCGTTCTAAAGTCAGTGAATTCCAGGACATTAATGTTGCAACCCTTGCATTGGAAGAGATCGAGCAGCAGCAAGGGAAGAAACCTCTGGAAAGAATAGTGGTTCTGATCTCCAGATGCAACATCTACGTGTCAAAGATGATCATCAGGTGCTCATGGACTTTGGATCCCAGGTAGGAAAGCACTGGTGCAATTTTTTTCACGTTATTGTTCTTGCACAAGAAGTATGTCTACTGTGATCTATCCATCTTTGGCTTTAATGGACTTCAGGTAGTTTTGTTGCAGTAAGCAACTTCAAGCTTATGACTTGTATGTGATCTTTCTTGACAGCTACATCTTACCTCTTTCTGTTGTGTCAATCATTGCTTGGTTAGCCTCTGTGCCTTGAGTTATTCCCTTTGATGTTATTGACATAAATCCAAGCAAGACTTCCACAGCAAATTATTAGAATATTTCTTTAGAGAATTAAATCTTCTAGCAGCTTAAGTGTTTAATTCAGGGACTACAACGACATAACGAGATTCATAGCGCTTGCATGATAATCCTTGCCAAATGAGAGGAGGCACTGGAAACCTCCAAGTCATTGTACCTCGGGAAGCTGGTTCACGGGAGCTTTCAAGAGATTGGGATAGGCAGCCAGGATAACTGCCAGATACTCTGGATTCATCTGAAGAAATTTCTTGAACTCGGCCCAGCTGATAACACCGTCGTGATCCATGTCCAGACTGTTAAAGAGATGCTCGATCTGCGAAGGATTCTATTAGACTCGGCTCGTAGAAGATAAATAGGTCACCTGGATGGCCCCCAAGCTTGGGAACGTCTGCACCACCTGCTCAACTTCTTTTCTGGAGAGAAACCCATCCTTGTCTTGGTCGCACGCATAAAATGCAGCTTCAATTGTAGAAGAGAAAGCCGTGTGCGTGGAGATGAAAGCCAACCCTGCCATGAACTACAAAAGGAGAAAGTGTACTATTGGATGAAATGGAGAAGCTGTACCTCTCTGAAGTTCACGTAATTTTTCTCGGAAGTGTCGAACATCTGGAAGACTTGCATGGTGTATGGTGTAAGAGGGAGATCCACAATGTGCAGAAGACCGCTGGTAGAAGTGTCAGAGAACTGTTAGCAGCGGAAAATTCTAGTAAAATGCGAAACCATGTACCTGTGAGTTGTATCCATTGCGCTGAATTTCTTGAGATATGCTTCGGCAGTCTCGTAGTCGATATGGAACAGCTTTTCCATCCGAGAAAGCTCGGGTAGCTGCCCCGGAGGCAGATGCAGTTTCTTTGCCATGACCGCCAGTTTCATGTCCAAGAAAGTATGCCCCGTGCATGGAACGCCCAACGAAGCAGCCATCATATGCCGCACCGTCTCGGTGAAGTGGCGAGGGTCTTTGAGATCTCGGAGGCCGGGTTCCACCACTGGAAGGTATCCTGATAAGTAAATCTCTTCCAAAAGGTTTGAGGAAAGAAACAAAGTAAAAGTCTTACCTCCATGAAGTTGACGAGCTGTGTCATCAAATGAAACATGACATATGGCATGCTTCGATTCACCCATGCCGGACTGATGCGCTTGTGAGGATATCGTATGCACATCGGCTGGATTGGCAGGCCTTGAGCGAATGTCCCCGTCTTGAACGATATCAAGGCCTTTTCATTAGTCGTAGTTCCTTCTGGAAAGATGAGTACGTGAGGCCACTGTTATCGATGGCGCGTTGCCGGATTTGAGCTGCTGCGTCCCTTCTCGACCTGCGAATGGCTCTGTCCACTGGAATGATCTGCGAAAAATGAAGGTTCATGAAAGTTCTTCGCTTTAAAGCTTCAAGTTCTTTACCTGGAGAGCTGTAAGAAAGAGACCCACGATTGGAAGCTTGGCATTCTCCTTGGCGCTCAAGATCACTGGCATGTGTGAGAAAAATATGTAGACCGGATCCAAGAAAGATACGTGATTGGAGACGGACGATCGGGGCCACGTCCGGAGGAGCTGGAGTTCCTTTGATCGAAATCCAGACGTAACCGAATGCGAACATCGCGATCCTTGCACAGATTCTCAGGGGCCAGAGGAGAATTCTTCTCCAGCGCGAGAATGGCTTGTAAAGATGATATTTGACACCGATGAGTCCACACCTCACCGAGCAGTAGGCCAAGATCAATGCCGCTGCGAGAATTGCCAGCCGGAGGAGAAAGATTGGAAGCACGACGATCGTCTTGAAAATCTCCAATGGACTAAAACCCAAAGACTCCCCCTGGAATGGATTCATGACCGTGTTGGGGCCGATCGATGGCCGTTTGCCAAGGGGAAATGCGTCGACGGCATCCCGCTGCCGATCTTGGGCCATGGATCGATCCCTAGAGTGGAAAATCTACCTGTTCAAAGCCAGCGAGGTGGAAGAGGCGATGGACCGGGACAGTCTGGACCGAGCAGTAGAGCGTCCTCATGAGGATGGTGGTGCGCTTGTAAATCCCTGGAACTTCTAGTGCATGGGAGAGCGTGCCACTGTTGCTAGACCCTGTGTCTCTGGATAAACCGCTCGTGGCTGATCGTCCATCTCTCAAGCACTAAAGATTTTAAGATTTTAAAGTCTTTTCTCTTTTGATTTTTTTTCCTCTAGGCAAGTAGTAAAACTTTATCTTGCAAAACCATTTAATGGTCTGAAGGTTAAACACCTTTTCAAAATATTTATATTCAATTTTTTAATTTTGGACATCTAAATTAATTATAGATTGTGAGGGCCAAGTGTATGGCTAAAGTGTTGTATATTAATATTAGTGTAATGGGATTTTGATAGCCATTGGATTGGCTTTAATTCGGGAAATCTAGGACACTTGCTCTTGGGGTTAATTGATATGCACATTTTCTATATTCCCTTTCTATATTCCATGCACTCACATTGGTGGAGATGAAAGGCATTTTTTGATTATCACTGAGGAATGTTTGGATTTGGGACTTTGGTTTAAATCTAACTTTTGCATTGTCTAAATCTTGCTTTTTCCATTTTCTTTCTTTTGCTCTTTCCTTTTAGAACTTTGGTTTCGATCTAACTTTTTGCATTGTTTAGATCTCCTTTTCCTTCTAGCTTTTTGTTATTTCTCTTCTTTTGCTCTTTCTTTTTCAATTATTTTCATGGTAAATTAACAATCTCCTCCTTTGCTTTGGAGCAGTAGTTATACAATTGCTTGATGCTATGTGCTTGCAATTGAACAACCAAACTCAATTGATGGTAGCATTCATGGCACGTGGTACAACTCTTGGTGCCAATCCTCACATTCAACTGGAGTTCTTTCGTAGGAGTCCTGAGGATGATGTGTATCATTGGTTCAATCACTTCACGGTGATTACCACATATCATTCTTGGGATGATGCTTGACGTTTATGTGAGTTTCCCATGTGTCTCCAAGAGACAGCGCTGCAATGGTACAATGGTTTGAGTGTAGCCACTCGTGGGGATTGGAGTGTTCTCCCGGACGTTTTCAAATGCACATTCAGACATCCTGATGAATGTGATGATGCCTTTTAGCAATTGCATCGTTTTCATCAAGGACCATCTGAGTCGATGATGCAATTTGGCATTCGTTTCCGAAGCCTCTTGTTTCATGCGGAACCAAATATGTCGGAGAGGATCAAGCTAGGAATGTTATGGCTAGCACTTTGTCAAGATTTTGTCAGACTTGTGCATGCACTTGCTCCAGCCACCCTTGACGATGCTCTTCGCTTGGTACAACCTTATGAGATGTCACATTTTCCACTTCTCGTTGCATGTCCTTCTACTCCAATTCCTGTGGGCGATAGTCTTGTTCCAATGGAGGTTGATGTTGCTACTGCTTGAGTCCAAGGACAAGGACGAGGACATGGTTGTGGCCATGACATTCGTTGTTGGGCATGTGATGAAGTTGGTCACACTTCTTGGCATTGTCGGTGTTTTCCAGATTGGCAACTTCCATTTCCTGGGTGGAGACCTTGGCGTCAACAACATCCTGTTGGTGCTGTTGCAGTGGAAGGTCTAGACACCGAGCTGCATCCGGGAAACGAAGAGTCACGTGAGTAATGGAGGGACCTTCTGTAAATAAGTTAGTGACCCCTCCATCTTTCTTTAGGGAGTATAATCAAGGGGTTCACTTGGCACCAATTCATCCAGTGCTTACTTTCCAAGCTTGTTTTTATAACAAGAGGTCTCCTATTATTCTCTCCATGTTGGTTGATACAGGTTCAAGTTTATCTTCTATTGCTCAACTTGTTGCCATACATTGTCGACTACATTTGTGTCGTGCGGCAGAACCAATTTTCATTCTTCATGGCAACAGCCGTACACATGCATGTGCACGGGATGAGGTGGACCTAGTTGTGCATGTGGGCGATCTCGAGCTTGGGTTGCAGTCATTGTGGGTGGTGCTGAGTTAAGCTTTTAATTTCATACTTGGTATAGATTGGTTGTAGCGCAATCATGCCAAATGTGACTTTTAGGTTTCTCCCCCTTGTCTCATACTTCCTTATATTTCATCTATTCCTCTCACTTCTATACTTCTTCGTCCCTCTACTTCTACCTTTGTTTCCATTACTTTTGTTCCCCCATTATTTCCTCCTATATTTCCATCTTGTTCTACTCTTCCCTTTTCCAATCCCTCGACAATCTTTATGCTATAGTAGTTGACTGGCTCATGAAAGAGTATTTTGATGTCTTTAAATTTGACTTATTGTCTGGGGCCAAGATTGCCACACATCATTTGATTCTAACCAAGGATGCTCGTCCAATCAAGGTTTCTGTTCATCATTAGTCACCTAAAAAGATCAAGATTTTACATGCAAATGTCAAGGAGATGTTGAAGAAGGGTGTTATTTGGAGGTCACAGAGTCCTTGGGCATGTGAACCTCATTGTAAGCCACAATTTTTTCTTTTCCAATTTGTCAGTTTACCTCATTTATCTTACCAACACTGCCTTGGCTTTAGTTAAGTTCCCTCACCAAGGTTCTCACCTATTGTACCAACTCCTACTTGATCCTATTTAGTGTCAACTACTCACTACATAAGCAACGAAACATTAGCCATCCATCCATGAATTCCCAAATCTCTCCCAATCCCCCTCCCCAGGTTAAACTAGACTTAAGATTCGGCTACACTCTCTGCTAGCATAAGCAGCCAAACACACCAAGCCTCCAGGTTTCTAAAATCCCTTGGTACAACAAGATTTGATCATGGGACCCTCTAAATCCCAAGCCTTATCGTATTTGATGGCCACTCTAGACCTGTCCTCTATCCAATGATCAGTGTTGTGTTCATGAGTAGTCATCGAGGGGGTTTGATCAGGTCTTGGCGCAGCCGCATTATATGGCTATAAGAGAGCGAACAGATTAAAGAATGCTACATTTACAGTAAATGAAAAGTGGCAAAAATCAGAACCACGTGTTTTGGGCGTCTTGGCACCTCTTGCCCAAAGGTAGTGATAAAATTAAACACACATGCATTACAGTCAACCTAAGTCACTCTAGGTCAATGGCCCGGTCAGAGCTAGCAGCCCATCTTAGTTGAATATACGTATCTGCTACATTCCAAGAATATTGATGATAATAATCTGACAGTTAAATATTCGAACTAATGCGGATTGGGTGGGTGACGATTAGAAATAGCACATGTGGCACGTGGAAGATTCATGTACTTTAAAGATATATATATATACTATTATCTTTAAATATATAAAGGATAAATATGGACATTTATTTAATTTAATGTTTTCCATCTTAATCAATACAATAGTAGTTTTAGATATAAGTTGTAATACAAATATAAACTGGAGAATTAATAATACTTTACTTTATCATGAAGTTAGAAATATTATTGATGGAATTCAACAAATTGAAACTAGAGTTAATAAATCTAATTATGATTATCCCCCTAATTATGAGGATTGGGAATCTGTGAATTTTGGTAGAGGATCTGCTCTAATATTGTTTGAACGGTTAGGTGGAAATCCTCCAAATTTCTTAGTAGGTAATGTTTTCAATGATAAAATTAGTGGTAATACTATTAAATCTGGTATTCAATATTTAAAAAATATATATAAAAATGACATAATTATTGCATGCTCTAGCATGTGTGATATTAAAGTTAGAAACTATAGACTAAGATATATTATTGATGGATGGTGGAACAATAGCTATTTGATAAATCCTTTATCAAAAGATAATCCAAATTCTTTATATATTAATTGTGATAATACTAAAAGTACATTATATACAAAATTTCCAAAGGATCATTTACTAACTAATGAGTTTTTAGTATCACCAAATGGAAAAAATATACTTTATATATTATCAAATTTTAAAATTGCATTATATTCTGGAAAAAACCGTTTATGGATCTCAGATAGTGCAAATATTTATTGGGGATTATGTAAACTTATACTCCAAGGAGATGCTAATCTTGTACCATATACAGAAAAAGAAAAAAAAATGTGGTCTATAAATAAATATTGTGTAAATTCACATTGTAAACTTCTTACATTTATTACTATTCAAAATGATTGTAACCTTGTAATTTACTCATCTAGTCCATTAAAGGAAGTGTAGTGGGCAACAAATACACATACTCATCCAGGTTGTATTAAATAAATTTTAAAATACATTATAACTTATGAATAAAAAAATTTTAGTTGAATTTTTTTAAGTTATATATAACATTTATGAGTTCTGGGATATAAGAATAGATATCTTAATTGGGGTTTAGACCCCTATTTTTATACAAGAATGAATGGACCAAATTTAATCCTAAATAGACAATCTATATGCTTTAGTACTATAAATAATGTATTACCTAGCTAGGGTAATACATGTGTATATATATATATATATAAACTTTACACCATCGTCCCCTCCAAAAGATGAAAAGGTGATAACAATAAGTCAAGTGGAATATCTGGAGTTTCTGTTGAATAATTATAAACTACCACAAAAATCTGAAACTTCCAAAAAACCATTAGCAATTATTAACAACTATGGCTAAAACAAAACCCCAAAGCTATAGCACAAGCATTAGTCAACTATAGAATCTTGATGAACTAATTGCAACTCTATATACATCTCCTAAATACTCAAACCATCCATGAAGCTATTATTTTAAACTGAAGCAATAGAATTTGAAAGCCACTACAATCTATAAAGCACTATTGTAGTAAATAATATATTCTGTCTCTAAGTCTATCTGTCAAAGATCCTTCAAGACCACAATTAACTCGAACTCATGACTATAAGTAGAATTTACCTTTGCGTCTTTCCTTTGGTCAACATTTAAAACCCACATTAACTTAAATTCAATTATTGTCTTGGTTCAACACTACACATGGGAGGTTAGATTCACTCCATTTTTCTCTTACATCCTCTTTATCCCCTCTTTAAAGGAAAAAAAAGCTTTGAAACATCAACTTTGTTTAAATTCATTACACTCATCCTCATTTTGCCATTTATGTTCAATCTCACTCCATTATCACATTTGTTCACCCTCACTAATATTACTCATCCTTACTCCACTATTGTATTTGCTTGTCTTTACTCCATCATTGGGGCTAGACTCCTGTCCCCCCTCCTCCAATGAAAAAAAAAGTTTGAAGCATCAAGGCAAAGAAAAAAAAGTGATAAAAATTGAGGAAGAAATAATATGAAAGAAGAAAAGGTGAATAAAGAAACATTGGAAGAAGAAGTTTCAACAACTATCAATGTAGAAAAAAAATAATGAAATAAAAACAAGATTCTCAACTTCATACATATACTCAATATCCAAATTAGAATGAGGATATAAAACACTCAACTCAACATTAGAATGAAAATGAGAATCATAATAGTCACAAATGATCGATATGCTATAAAAAAAGAAAAACTGTATATAAGCAAGAAATATTAGGAACATGAGATGGTGGCTTAGGCTGATAAATGGAAAAAGGTTAGGAAAGAGTACAAGGTGAAGAGAAAGAATCAAATGGCAGACTAAAGGATTGACATTTACCCTGCAAAATCTCCATTTCATCTCCAAAGCTATTTTTATAATAATTAAGCTTCTTATCACAATCTAGAATCCATTTAAGCTCATAAACATCATCTTCCCATAAACTTGAGCTTTGAACATTCTCTAAAAACTAAATTATATCATCCATAACTCACCAATCAATATCACAATCACACTCCACATTAATAAGAGATGGTAGAACACCAAGAATAAGATAAATTATGTAATCATGTCCTATAGAAGTTAGAGACAACAACACACAAGGATGGGTGTAATATTTATATGATCACACCTTATAGCACTAAAAGTTCAATTTAATGGAGCAGTATTAGTAGCATCAAGTGACATATTATTTGATTGATAACGACATAGCATGGTAGAAAAATGCAATGAAGATAAGAAGAATAGTAGATTTAAGCACAACAATAGCTAGAATTCTAAATCCTAGAAAAAAATATAATACAAATCTAAATTTAAAAAAGAATGAAGAAATAAGAACAAAAAACATGATCTTGAACACTAGAGCAAAACATTGCTAAAAAGCTTTACCCTTGATGGACAAATTATAGTGGCCCTCATTTCCACAAATATTAGTGTTTGAGATATAGGAATATGTATTTTTTACTTATATACATATACATATACATACATATACATATACATATAGATATATATATACATATACATATATATACATATATATATACATATAGATATATATATAAATATACATATATATATATATACATATATATATACATATACATATATATATACATATACATATATATATACATATACATATATATATATATATATATATATATATATATATATATATATATATATATATATATATATATATATATATATATACAAACCTTACACACTTTTATATTAAATTGTAGTCATGTGGTGAGGTATTAAACTTATTCTAAAATCTTATATTCTAATATTATTGTATGATGTCAGTTTTTTTTTTTTTTTTTTTGCAGCCAAGAAAGTTTCGTACAGGGCCACACGAATTCTTAATCTTATTTTATCATTTTCCAATTATTTAGATTTTATATATTATACAAAGCAAACCAAGAGTTGCACAGAATAGCAAATTAAATCTTCCATTAGCATGATTTATCAAATCAATTTTTCTCACCAGTAACAAGATTCACAGCGCTTGCATGATAACCTTTGGCCCGTACTGGCCCTTGCCAAATGAGAGGAGGTTATAGAAACCTCCAAATCATTGTACCTCAGTTCACGGGAGCTTTCAAGAGATTGGGATAGGCAGCCAGGATAACTGCCAGATACTCTGGATTCATTTGAAGAAATTTCTTGAACTCGGCCCAGCTGATAACACCATCGTGGTCCATGTCCAGACTGTTAAAGAGATGCTCGATCTGTGAAGGATTCTATTAGACTCGGCTCGTAGAAAATAAGTAAGTCACCTGGATCGCCCCCAAGCTCGGGAACGTCTGCACCAAGGCCTGCTCAACTTCTTTTCTGGAGAGAAACCCATCCTTGTCTTGGTCGCACGCATAAAATGCAGCTTCGATTGTAGAAGAGAAAGCCGTGTGCGTGGAGACGAAAGCCAACCCTGCCATGAACTACAAAAGAAGAAAGTGTATTATTGGATAAAATGGAGAAGATGTACCTCTCTGAAGTTCACGTAATTTTTCTCGGAAGTGTCGAACATCTGGAAGACTTGCATTGTATATGGTGTAAGAGGAAGATCCAGCGCCTTGAGGAAATCCACAATGTGCAGAAGACCGCTGGTAGAAGTGTCAGAGAACTGTTAGCAGCGGAAAATTCTAGTAAAATGCGAAACCATGTACCTGTGAGTTGTATCCATTGCGCTGAATTTCTTGAGATATGCTTCGGCAGTCTCGTAGTCGATATGGAACAGCTTTTCCATCCGAGAAAGCTCGGGTAGCTGCTCCGGAGGCAGATGCAGTTTCTTTGCCATGACCGCCAGTTTCATGTCCAAGAAAGTATGCTCCGTGCATGGAACGCCCAACGAAGCAGCCATCATATGCCGCACCGTCTCGGTGAAGTGGCGAGGGTCTTTGAGATCTCGGAGGCCGGGTTCCACCACTGGAAGGTATTGCACCTGATAAGTAAATCGCTTCCAAAAGGTTTGAGGAAAGAAACAAGGCAAAACTCTTACCTCCATGAAGTTGACGAGCTGCGTCATCAAACGAAACATGACATACGGCATGCTTCGATTCACCCATGCCGGACTGATGCACTTGTGAGGATATCGTATGCACATCGGCTGGATTGGCAGGCCTTGAGCGAACGCCCCCGTCTTGAACGATATCAAGGCCTTTCCATTAGTCGTAGTTCCTTCTGGAAAGATGAGTACGTGAGGCCACTTGTTATCGATGGCGCGTCGCCGGATTTGAGCTGCGGCGTCCCTTCTCGACCTGCGAATGGCTCTGTCCACTGGAATGATCTGCGAAAAATGAAAGTTCATGGAAGTTCTTCGCTTTAAAGCTTTAAGTTCTTTACCTGGAGCGCTGTAAGAAAGAGACCCACGATTGGAAGCTTGGCATTCTCCTTGGCGCTCAAGATCACTGGCATGTGTGAGAAAAATATGTAGACCGGATCCAAGAAAGATACGTGATTGGAGACGACGATCGGGGCCACGTCCCGAGGAGCCGGAGTTCCTTTGATCGAAATCCAGACGTAACCGAATGCGAACATCGCGATCCTTGCACAGATTCTCAGGGGCCAGAGGAGAATTCTTCTCCAGCGCGAGAATGGCTTGTAGAGAGGATCTTCGACGCCGATGAGTGCGCACCTCACCGAGCAGTAGGCCAAGATCAACGCCGCCGCGAGAATTGCCAGCCGGAGGAGAAAGATTGGAAGCATGAGGATAGTCTTGAAAATCTCCGATGGACTAAAACCCAAAGACTCCCCCTGGAATGGATTCACCACCGCCTCGGGGCCGATCGGTGGCCGCTTGCCAAGGGGAAATGCGTCGGCAGCATCCCGCTGCCGATCTTGGGCCATGGATCGATCCCTAGAGTGGAAAATCTACCTGTTCAAAGCCAGAAGAGATTCAGCTGCCGCGCACCATAGATCATCCGCCGCAATGCCGCTGCGCATCCCTGGAGAGAAGAAGAGGATCGAGCACGATCGATGAGAATCTCGCTATGGCGCTCAACGCAAGCCACGAATCACAAAAAATTAAAAAAACTTTGCTTCGCGATTAACGCTGTCTTTACATCTACCGTCGAATTTCAACGATGAGATTCGTTTTGCCGTTAGACGAATAGACCCCCGGGATCCTTGTTCAAAGAAATATACTCCCCAGCGATACGTATTACCGCAAACATCGCGACACATTGGCGATTTCTTTATTCGACACATAGCGCCGGGCTCTGCCACGTGTCGTATTTGCTAGTATAAATTCTCGAGTCCCGTAGTGGAGGAAATATCATAGCATACACGCATTTTATAGCGATTTTCTAGGCGATCCTTCAATCTTCTGAGGCTTTTCTAGCAAGATGGCAGTCGCAGTAGGCACTAGCATTGCAGCAATCCCTTCCTCGCTCTTAAAATCCTCTCTAGGAGCGGCCGCTCACAAGTCTCGATCCAATCGCTCCTTGACCTTCCTGCCAGTGAGAGCTTCGTCGGATAATGGCCGACGAACCCCTGGAGGAGGCGATGGGATCAGCAGCGTTCTGGACCAGACCAAGAAGGAGATCACCCGCGAGGATGTGCTCAAGAACCAGGCCGAGAATGAGTCGGAGAAGAAGTCCGTGTTTGGAGCGGTGCCATCGTCCGGAGCATTGTGGCCGAGGCCTGAGATTGAGAGGCGGCCAGAAACGGGCGATCGATCATTTGCGAGCTTGATGGCATTCGATGGCGCTGGCCCAGAGACGATCAACGGCAGACTGGTAAGTCCCTCCCTTCTCCAAAGTTCAGGATCCGTGGAGTCCGTTGTTCTAAGTTTATTTTTCCATTGATACAGGCAATGGTTGGAATCTTGTGGGCCTTTGCTGTGGAGAGAATGACGGGACAAACGGTGGCCGAGCAGCTCTACACGCCAGGCAACTTCGGCTTGTTTAACTTCTTGGCGGTGGCACAGCTCTTTGCTTACGCGTCGCTGGTTCCCATGTTTAAGGGAGAGAGCCCCGATAGCCGATCTTTGGGCCCGTTTAGAGCCATGGCGGAGCGCTGGAATGGGCGGACTGCCATGCTTGGCTTCCTCGCTCTGGTGGTCACGGAGTTCTTCACCAAGACCCCAGTTTTTCACATGATGTAAGTGACCTGAGAGTCTGTAAATTTTGTTCATTAAATTTTTGTTAATATTTTTAAACATAGTTCTGTAATGGTGCTTTGATCGTGAATCTCCCTTCCCCCCTCAATCTGATAACTCTTGCTAAAGCGCTCAAACTGCTGCACTATGATTTGTCTTTGCGAGATGTGCTGTTCTGGCAATCTGCTCGGCGGGCTAGAAATCTCAGTGGATTTCACCTTTTTCGCACTCACAACGCACTAAAAACTACCATCGCCATGATCGAGCACTGGGCGCGTTGATAGCGGAGTAGCCGGCATTTTTTAATACGTTCGATCTCGTAAAGCCATCTATTTTGAACAAATCAAAGATTTACAGTTACGTTTACAATAAATGGAAAGTGGCAAGAAAATCAGAAGCATGTGTTTTGTTTGGTGTCTAGCTAATCGACTGCCTCTTGTTAAAACTCTTAATATAAAGTCTATGGCAAGAGAAAAAGATGACGTGGCAGGGAGCCAAGAAAATTTCCAAAGTATAAAAGCTATGAACAAAATAAGTCATGGGGACACTATTGGAAGCAGGCTTGTGGTCACAGGCCATTATGTGCCTGAAGATTGGAGCATAATGGCAGCAAATCCCTATTAAATTGGCCTTGGACACAAAGATCACTTAATGGGGACTGAAAAAGGGATATTAGGGAAGGCAAACCCCATGTTTGTGGGCATCCTAAGGATGATTTCCATTTGATCATAGGCTTTTTATATTTCACCAAATTTTTTTGTCTCCACCACATCTTCTAAGAGACTAATCAACCCCACCTCTTGCTCAAAGCCTTTGCAAGCAAGTCAGTTCATCAGTTATTGGGGTGGTGATAAAATAATAAATTCACATGTTATTTGCTAATGTGATTTTGAACCTTGCTTACCAGTTGAACTCGTTCACCCACATGTCTGCAAAAAATCTTAAATTTGCCATATCGCCTGCCTGGGCAAATCCCTCCAAGAAACATGAAAGCAGCTACAATAGGGGAGGTTAAGCAAATTTAAAGCTACCCCAAGTCACTTGTTATCTAGAAAGACTAACCAATTTAATTAAGAACCCTAATTCTTTATTAAATTGCGAAAAAGGATGATACAATGTGCTCATATGACTTGGGACCACCATATTTCCACATGGCGTGCAATTCGTAAAAGGGTGGAAACAACTGGTATTTTTTACTCATAATACGTGTCTGGCTGCTATTGGTCCACGTGTAATGCGAGTGTGAAAAAAACACAGGCATAGAATATTTCACGAATATCCATTCCTTATGCCACAGATGGGGCTTCATGCCCATAGCAATGACCCATACTACGTGCGGAATGGAGTCATTCATGCTGTGGAATGGACCCCCAGGTAGCTCGTCACCCTTCTGTCTAGAGTTGCCAAGCTGAATCTCACTGGTTCCTTATCCCACCCAAAGGCATCGGAATCGAGCTTGAGTCTCCAAGAGACGGTGTTGCTCCTCCTCGGCCTCAGCCTGGTGTGCGTCCTCATCCTGGTGCTCTTCTCGCCGCTGCTGGTGACGTTCATGCTCTTCATGCTCTTCATGCTGGGGATCGCGGGGCTGGCCTGATCGAGGCGCCGGCTGGGGCGTCACAATAGCCGGCGGAGGCGCTACAAGCACCGCAGCGCTGGCGATGGATTCTTCTGTCTGGGGCGACGATCTGGTAACAAGCGGGAATGAAGGGCTGGACAGCGAGAAGCAGCAAAGGGTGAACCGAGTATCTGGAAGACCAGCTCAAGAATCTCGAGGACCTCAGGCCGCTGGAAGCTCCATTCCTGGGAATCGACGATGCCTGGGCAGCTCCTCTCGATCGTTCCTCCTCTTGGGACGGATTGGACGACGACGACGGTTTCTTCCTGGACAATTGCGGCGCTCGCAGCAATGTGTCCGACCTGGGGGATGAAAACTCCGGGAGTCTAGAGGTTTGGCAGCAACAGAGAATTGGTGGCACATAGCTTAGTTCCTAGAGCTAGGCTCAACTTCCTGTTCCCAGAGAGCTCTAGCTACTTAAGTATCTGGCGCCATGCTTTGAGGACCATTCCCAGTATTCTGCGGTGCTTCCCCAAGTCACAGCCACGGAGAAAAGCTGTGGCAAACAGCCAAAATAGCTCGATCGATCCATAAGCCCTGGAGAAAGCGAGAAAAAAATTTATGAGCCAGAGAGGATCACCAAAAAAAAGCGCTTCTTACTAGGATTCTTGCTTAGATCAAATATTTTTCCCAAGAGAAAGAACCTCTGATCCGTCTCCGATGAGAATGTGTCCACCCATACCCATCGGGCTAGCATCCATGGGGCATCCATGAAGCATCCAAATGACATTTAATGCCAAACCAATAGGAAACTGCCACATGGACACTAATTGTGAGTGAAATTTGCCACGGTAACATCCACCCTTTTAAGAATTACACGCCATAACTGCAACCCACTTTAGAACTAGTAGGATGAGGACTCCAACCTGCCAGTACTATCACACACTCTTGCAAGAAAAAGATCAAATAATCTCTATTTCTCAGATTTGTTTACGTCCTACTCCAGAAATCTCCCTCAATCGCTCAATCTTCTTAAAAGAACACTGTGAACCCTAACTTCTCAAGATTCAAGATTCAAATCATGCCCTGTCTGACTATTTCTAGTTTGGATGATACCTTTGTTTTTCCCTGGAGCTTTCTTCTTTCTTTTAAGGATCTCCAGGTATGTGAGTGAGTTAAGATCAGAGGTACTACTACATTTTTGTGCCTCAGCATGAACCGAATCATCTGATTTGTCAAAAGGTGGAAATGTCAAGTGGCCCCAGCTGAATGACGAGTTTAAGGTGTTCATGGTAAAGGTAAATATTGCTTCAATGGTCACTGTAAACTACTATACCTGGTTGTCTCCAAAGCCCCAAGTCTTCGCTAACAGGCATGACCGGCAGCTCTTGGTGCTCTTGACATGTTCCCATGTCTTAGGTTCGTCTGAGAAAGTATGAACATAGCATTAAACAGGGGAGAAGAAACAAATACCCGCTACTTTCTAAACCGTGAGTTTTCCCTGCAAATCACATTGTCGAATTTCAACAATGAGATTTGTTTTGCCGTTAAACGAATATACCCCCACGATTTTATGTGTTAGAAGAATGGTCCTCCCAGGGATACGTATTACCGCAAACATCGCGACACATTGCGAATTTCCATATTCGACACATAGGGCCCGATGCAGCCACATGTCGTATTTACAAGTATAAATTCACGAGTCCCAAAATGGGAGAAAGTATCACAGACATCTACCAAAGCTCACACAACGCTTTTTCTATCTTTCAATCTTCTGAGGCTTTTCTAGCAAGATGGCACTCGCGGTAGGCAGTGGCATTGCAGCAATCCATTCCTCGCTCTCAAAATCCTCTCTAGGAGCGGCCGCTCCCAAGTCTCGATCCAATCGCTCCTTGGCCTTCCTGCCAGTGAGAGCTTCGTCGGACAAAGGCCGACGAACCAGCGGCGGAGGCGATGGGATCAGCAGCGTACTGGACCAGACCAAGAAGGAGATCACCCGCGAGGATGTGCTCAAGAACCAGGCCGAGAACGAGGCGGAGAAGAGGTCCGTGTTTGGAGCGGTGCCATCGTCCGGAGCAATGTGGCCGAGGCCGGAGATCGAGCGGCGGCCAGAAACGGGCGATCGATCATTCGCGAGCTTGATGGCATTCGATGGCGCTGGCCCAGAGACGATCAACGGCAGACTGGTAAGTCCCTCCCTTCTCCAAAGTTCAGGATCCGTGGAGTCCGTTGTTCTAAGTTTATTTTTCCATTGATACAGGCAATGGTTGGAATCTTGTGGGCCTTTGCTGTGGAGAGAATGACGGGACAAACGGTGGCCGAGCAGCTCTACACGCCAGGCAACTTTGGCTTGTTTAACTTCTTGGCGGTGGCACAGCTCTTTGCTTACGCGTCGCTGGTTCCCATGTTTAAGGGGGAGAGCCCAGATAGCCGATCTTTGGGCCCGTTTAGAGCCATGGCGGAGCGCTGGAATGGGCGGACTGCCATGCTTGGCTTCCTCGCTCTGGTGCTCACGGAATTCTTCACCAAGACCCCAGTTTTTCACATGATGTAAGAGGTAGAAATTTGTTGATTTGTAAATTTTGGCCAGTACTTAAATAGATATTAACTTGGTAGTCAAATTCTACATGGAAAACGAAAAACGGTTTGGATCCCCTTAACACTATCAATGAGATTTTCTAGAAACACTTTGAAAAAGTTGATTTAGAAAAGCGTTGTTCAAGATTTGATAACAAAAAATTTGATAGAGAGACGGCGGGCTTATTCTTATTCCAGAGCCGCCCAAATAGCTGGATCACCGTAGTTTTTGGCCAGAAACGTTGCGCCGGCTTCACGAAGAGCAGCCTCAGGATTCCCCGTTGTCAATCCCACCACTGCCATGCCCGCGGCGACGCCTGCTTTGATTCCAGATGGCGAGTCCTACGATCATCCACGAGAATCGTTAGTCAAAAGAAAAGCCGTGATAAAACTAGCAAAAGAACGTAAGAAATAAGAACAGAGGTCCAAAGAAAGACGTCGAGAATTTGATCACCTCAAAGACGAAGGCATTGTCCGCCGTGATGCCGAAATGATCCAGAGCCTTGAGGTACGGATCTGGGAATGGCTTTGCTCGAGCGCAATCGCTCCCCAGGATCACCGTCTCGAAGAAACCTTCCAGCCCGACCTGGGAGATCATAAACTCGACGTTCTCCTTTGGAGCATTGCTCACGGCAGCGCGACGCAGGCCTTTCTCTTTGATCCACTTGCACAGCTTGTGGAGGCCGGGTAGCGCCTTGAGATCCTTTGCCGCGAGCCTGCAAATCTAGACGGAAGAATCACGGCGAATTCTTCCAAGAGAAGAGAAAGGATCGATCTTTGTACCTGCGAAAGTATGCCTCTTTGTCATCGAAGAACTTGGAGCGCTTGGCTTCGTCCCAGTCCGGAAAGAGGAGCAGCCCGATATCGCGATTGTGCTTGCCGCTAATGTGGCCACAGAAATACTCCCGCGTGATCGGAGCTCCTCCCTGGAATCCGACCTAAAATCGCAGCGGGGTGTGTGAAATCGGGGAATCCAATCGGAAAGAGAGGCGACGCTCGGGCAAGATCGATCGGCGTACCTCCTGGAGCATATCGCGAAACGCCTGGTAATGCACCGGATCGGAATCGCACAGCGTCCCATCGACATCGAACAGGATCGCTCGCAGCGATTGTGGCGATGGAAGCGATCTCCGCCTGCTCGCCGCAGCATCTGTGTAGAGATAGCGATTCCACGATCAGAGATCTAAGATTCATTGGCGCTCTTCGTACCGCCATTGGAGCTATGCGACATTGCCGACGAGACCGATTCCCCCCTTCTTCTTTTTTTCTTCTCGGGGCCTTTTCTTTCAAGAACAAAAGCAACGGGGAGTGTGCTGCCACGTGTCTGACATCCAGGCCGTCGGGATGGCTACCGTGGTTTGAATCCATGACGTTGTTTCTGGTACATCACGCGTTTGGCTTCGAAAGGTACTCCGTACAAGCGCATCCCAGAACATTCCAAGGAAGATTCTAGCGTTCGTTAGAAAAAAGTCGGCTTTAAGAAATCTCTCGATGTTAATAAATTTATCTTAAGCCACAATTAAATGAAAGTTAAAACAGTTCTTACTATAGTAAAAAAAAGAGTTCACAGTTAAGCTCGCCACCTTCTGTCCAAAACCCAGAACTGAAGGCGACGAGCATACTGCATCCTGCAATCCAAAACCACAACAGCAACAAACTTATCTCTCCAGCTCCAAATAACTAGTCATTTCTTCTTGGCCGCCGCCTTGGTAACCTTGGCACCGGTGGGTTCCTTCTTCTCCACGGCTTTGATCACTCCCACTGCCACCGTCTGCCTCATGTCACGCACCGCAAAGCGTCCCAATGGAGGATACTCCGCGAACGTCTCCACAACCATGGGCTTGGTCGGCAGCATCTTCACGAAACCAGCGTCACCGTTCTTCAGGAACTTGGGCTCCTTCTCCAGCTCCTTTCCGGATCGCCTGTCCACCTTGGTCAGGATCTCGGCGAACTTGACGGCGATGTGAGAGGTGTGGCAGTCGAGCACCGGGGTGTAGCCGTTTCCAATCTGTCCCGGGTGGTTCATGATGATCACCTGGGAAGTGAAGCTGGCAGCCTCCTTGGCCGGGTCGTTCTTCGAGTCAGAAGCCACGAAACCACGCTTGAGATCCTTCACCGCGACGTTCTTCACGTTGAACCCGACGTTGTCACCGGGGAGTGCCTCCACAAGGGACTCGTGGTGCATCTCCACGGACTTCACCTCAGTCGTCAGTCCGGTTGGGCCGAAAGTCACCACCATACCGGGCTTCAGGACTCCGGTCTCCACTCGTCCCACGGGAACGGTTCCAATTCCTCCGATCTTGTAAACGTCCTGGAGTGGGAGGCGGAGGGGCTTGTCCGAAGGCCTCTTGGGCTCGGTCACCTGGTCCAAAGCCTCGAGAAGAGTCGGGCCCTTGTACCATTCGAGGTTGGTCGACCTCTCGATCATGTTGTCACCCTCGAAACCGGAAATGGGAACGAAAGGGATCTTGTCAGGGTTGTAGCCGACCTTCTTGAGGTAGGACGACACCTCCTTGACGATTTCTTCGTACCTCGCCTTGGAGTACTTGGGGGTGGTAGCGTCCATCTAAACAACAGAAAAAAATCCATGAGACATACCCTTCGAAAACTACAAGCTATGAATATAAAACCATACCTTGTTACAGCAGCAGATCATCTGCTTCACTCCAAGAGTAAAAGCGAGAAGAGCGTGCTCACGGGTCTGACCATCTTTGGAGATACCAGCCTCGAAACCTCCAGTGGTGGAATCGATGATGAGAACAGCGCAGTCAGCCTTTCACAAACACAAATAAAAAAATTAGCACACAAAACCAACAGTGTAAGGAAAAAGAGGACTCACCTGGGAAGTTCCCGTGATCATGTTCTTGATGAAATCACGGTGACCGGGAGCGTCGATGACGGTGCAGTAGTACTTGTTGGTCTCGAACTTCCACAGCGCAATATCGATAGTGATTCCACGCTCGCGCTCAGCCTTGAGCTTGTCCAGCACCCAGGCGTACTTGAACGACCGCTTGTTCATCTCGGCCGCCTCCTTCTCGAACCTCTCGATCGTTCGCTTATCGATTCCTCCCAGCTTGTAGATGAGATGCCCCGTGGTAGTGGACTTGCCGGAGTCGACATGTCCAATGACCACGATGTTGATGTGAGCCTTCTCCTTACCCATGGCTGCTACCTGAATCGAGCGACAGCCAAAGATTCAGTGTTAGAGCATCGAAATTGAAGAAAAGAAGCACTAGATCTAGAATTCTCGGCGCTAGAGTACCTGCGCAGAAGACGAAAGAAGGGCCGAGGAACCCTAGCCGCCTCAAGAGGGTTTCTCTCAAGTGAAGACCACAAACTTATATTCTTTCCATCCGGGTTAGGGGTTTGACACCAGCCGTGCGATCGCTATCCGACGGCCAGGACAGTTTCCTCATTGCAAAGCTAACTTACCGTGCCAAATTAAGCCCAATCTCGTACGGATGGAAAGTACAAAAATGCCAAAGTAACGGGGCGTTTTAGGGTTTATTGCTTTGGCGATGGCGTTTTCCTCTCTGCGCTCTTCTTTGCTGCGCGCGCTTGGTAAGCCGTGCGCTCGATCGCCGGAATATCACGCTTTGGCTGTGTAGGCGCCACGAAATGCAGCAGTGAATCGGCGAGATTGGGGCGTGTAATGTGTCGTGGCTGCTCCGACGAGGCCTCGGCCTCGGACATCGAGGAATCGGTAGCCAAGGACGGTGATCAATCGGGGCGGAAGCTCCGTGCGCCTGCATTCCAGGGAGTGTACAAGGTATTGAAATCCTTCGTGCTTGAACCAGTCCTTTTTTCTTCTTTTACGTTGAACGATCACAGCTAGAAGCTCTCGTTCTATCTAGTTCATTGAAGTCAGCGTAGATTGAAAGTATCGAGGTTTTCTTTTCTTGTGAATGTAGGCTGTGATCGTGGGAGAACTTACGCAGCCACCAGCCGAGCTCGTTCTCAAGAATGGAAACGCGATCGTCACGCTGATGGTCGCGACTGGAGGGCTGCGCGTGCAAAAGAAGTTGAATGCTCCAACGAAGCAAATCCACAAGGTGGTCGTTTACCATCGGCGGCTCAAGGATCTGGCGACGCAGATAAAAAAGGGGTGAGTGGAGTTCTTGGTGTTCGTCCTTTTTCTTTCCAAGATGTGTTTGTGCGAATCGCCCAGGCAGCAGATCTATCTAGAAGGCAACATGGAGTCGAGGGTCTTCAATGATCCTGTTACTGGCGCCGTCAAGCTATCGCGAGAGATCTCCGTGAGACAAAATGGTAAGCATGGTTTCTTCTCATTACCCGAGACCTTGGTCCTTGTTGTTCCTTCTTTTTTGTTCTAGGACGTTTGTTTATGCTGGACGATCTGGAATTGAGGGGGGTCAATCTCAAATCTCCTGAAGTGGAGGAAGGAAAGCGATGAAAACGAAACGAAAAGGTGGTTTTTTTTTCACTGTTGTAACATAACAAACCTTTCTCAAAATGACACTGTAAATCTTTAAGTTAGGGTTTTTTTATAGCCAATTAGTTTCAATAAATGTTTAAAATGACATAACAACTCTTTATTCGTCAATGTATTGCACCAAAAAAAAAGCTGGACATACCTTTAAGCAAGCCAAATCTTGAGTGTTGTAGATTTAGATTTACTGATCATCGAAATGATGTCATGATCATGCATATGATGACAACACAAGAGGATCTAGACAAGCTTGATTAGGAATTTCTATTGTTTGCATGATTTCTTTTCATTGAAATGGCTGCAAAATCTAGAATTGCGCCATAATGACATCATGAATAGAACTTGGCCACCCACAACAAATGTCTAAAAACTATTTTCTACTGTCAACAACTGCTTGTATAGTGATGTTGAATAAATGGTGCTTGGAATACACCCTAGGATCTTTAGTTAACTGCATGATCTCAAATTGAATGTAGTTGATGTATCCTGCAATATTTGGAAGCTCGCATACCAAGGCAAATCTCTGGATAAAAGTTAAGTCTTCTAGGAACTTGATCAAGTCTCTAAGTGTATTGATAATTACCTTGCACAATCCCAACTGTTGTACTCTCACCAATCCTAAAGAGCTCTGAGAGTGTTATATACTTAGCTGCATTTCCTAGGTTATGCAAAGTACAAGCTACTTAGACTCGCACCAAAACTACTCTTTAATAGTTACTATCATGCTTCAGAATGAGATCATATAGGAGATTCACAAGACTAGTGAAAGTTAACATTCCCATGCCAAAGTTTTGCTTCTAACAAGTGTTATCATAAAATTGCTCAAAAAATCTGTCAAACTATGTTGTCGAGTGTGGCTTCACCCACCATAAGTGACACATATCAACTCATGGAGCTCTAAGTTGTTCATCTTGTTTTTCATAATACTGTGTTTGTAACAAATGAGGACGCAAGCAACATACAAGAGAAAGCGAGAATAAAAGTGAGCAAAAGCAATGACAAATAATGAAACAACTACTTATTGAAGGTGAGAGAGTCGATCTCTAAGGGCTAGACAGATTTCTCAAATGCTGTTTCTTTACTCTTTTGCTAATTCAGATCATCACTTGCTTACTCTAGCGAGGCAATAAAAGAATGCGATGAGAGTTTCAGAATACATACCAATCACAATGAATCTGCCATTGCTCTTGGAAAGTATGGGACAAATTTGACAGGCCTGATGTTTATACCTCGAACAGTATAGAGTTCTTTCCTCCTCGTGCGTGTGCGCGTCTCTATCGGGCATCATCTATCAGGTATATAGGTTTTACGGGGCTACCAACAGTTTCTACATTTCAGATTGACTCATTTCTCGTTTGTTGTAACAGGCACACCACCAGGAGTTTTCTTATCCTTTCACCATTAACAGCTTCTTACTAGTGGACGATTTTCAGGAGACAATTCAAGCTCTTGGAAGCGCTTTGTACCAGCCACTTACAGTCGTCGGGGATAGACCAGCAGATGTATTCCTGGAGAGGGATCAAAACTTTGCCAGCTTTTAGTTGTCGTAAAACTCGATCGTGAGAATCCACATCCTTTTCAAAAATCCACACGCAGTTCACTCTCTCCGTCTCGAATTTACCTTGCCCTTGTTTGTTTTTTGTTCCATCGCGTCCAGTGGTGCTCCCTTCGTGTGGCTGTAACGTTGATGAATTGGTGATCGTTAGCATAGGCCCTAAACCCTAATCAAGAATATTCGCTTAGGGCTCTAAGGTTTGTTGTTGCGGGGAGGGAATGCTGCTGCAGCCCAGGCGATGGCGGCAGCTAATGGATGGGATCGGGCGTGCGGGGCGTCAGGTCGATTCGGCATGCTCTTGGCGGCAGCCGATCCATGGCGCTGGAGGGCCTGGGCCTCGGATCGAGCCGGCATTCTCTTGCCTGCGCAGGTTTTACGCAATCCTCACCATGGATGACTGCATTCCCAAGCCGCGGCCCATCGTGGAGGCCGTTCCCAAGCCCATGGACAGGACGTCGAGGAGGACAGGTCTCATTGCTGTGAAATGCGGCATGACCGCGGTCTGGGACAAATGGGGGCGGAGGATTCCAATCACTGTGCTATGGGCCGACGATAACCAGGTTGTCCAAGTGAAGACAGTGGATCACGAAGGATTCAACGCTCTCCAGGTAAGTTTTGTTTTCTCTTGCAAAGCTTTGCTCGACTCTTTAGGCCTATTTGGTTTTTTTTTTTTGTGTGTTTTTCTGGCTTCTTAGGTGGGATGTGGCCAGAAGAAGCCCAAGCAGCTGAGCATACCAGAGCTCGGCCATTTCCGATCGAAAGGCGTGCCGATCAAGCGAAAGCTCAAAGAGTTTCAAGTCTCGGAAGACGCGCTCCTCCCGGTCGGGACCGCACTTACCGTGAGGCATTTTGTTCCTGGCCAGTTCTTGGACGTCACCGGCGTCAGCATAGGAAAAGGATTCCAGGTTTTTGTTGCTTCTAGTTTGGATCTTGTTTGATGTTACTTTGTTTATGTATCAGGGTCCGATGAAAAGATGGGGTTTTGCTGGAATGCCTGCGTCCCACGGAGCCTCGCTTTCTCACAGAAGCCATGGAGCCACTGGAGGAAGAAAATCACCAGGCAAAGTAAGCATGACGATGCCATAGAAGTCGATGCTGTTGCTAAGTTTCTTTCTCTCTTTCAGGTTTTCAAGAATAAAAAGATGGCAGGACAAATGGGAAACCGGAAGGCCACTGTGTTTTGCGTCTGGGTTTACAAAGTGGAGCCGCAGCGAGATCTTATATGGGTCAAAGGACAGGTACTTACTCACGAGAAAATTTGGTTTCTCTTGTCTTTCTTTCAGTTAGAAATGCGAGCTCTCTCTACAGGTACCGGGTTGCAAAGGAAATTTTGTCTACATCAGAGACTCTTGGAACAAGCCGCCAGACGTTTCGCTCACTCCTTTTCCGACACATTTCGCTCCTCCTGACGAAGATCCTGCGACTCTAGAGGCACTGATCGCAGATGTAGGAGCCGAAGATCCTTTCCAAGTTGATGAAGAGAAGAAGTGATCATAGCAAAGTTTTGGAATAATCGGCGTTTCTAACTTATTCCAAATGACGATTCTGGGCTTGACATTTCACCAATTACTGTTTGCTACCAATTTCAAGATACCAAATCTAGTTTCAAATGAAAACAGGCCACAAAGCTGATATATATATTTGCGAAAGACCTCAAAATGGTTCGTCCTTTCACGGTTGCTCTACTCTTGAGCTCATTTGGACCATCACTTGCATACTCTGAGGCTATTGTAGAATGTGATCGAAGTGAAAGTGTATGTAATGATCATTTTTCATATTTCGGATGACCTTAATGATGCACGGGCTCCTGATTGCAAGATTTGGTCAACTTGTAATGATCTTCACAACCATGATCAAATGGTGAGTGATTTTGCGGAAGCTATCTGTGACATCTGGAAAGATTGTTTGCATGATAGAGTAGTATAGAGAGATAGTTCCACTCCCGGACAACAGTTAAGTTATCTTTACTGTAAATCTGAGAATGGTTAGGTAAGTAAATACTAAATTAGTAATAATTTTTCTAAGAAAAACTTAAAAGATGGTAAGAGCTTCTCTAAAGGTAGTATTGGAACCATATGTTTTTGTTCCTGACAACTTTTCAAGGTATTAATTCTATATAATGCCTTCCATGCACCTCTGACCTCAAAGATGTTTATCACTTGGAGCATTTAGGACTTGAAAAAGTTTTTAGTTTTTAAAGTATTTTTAAATAACTATGTATGATGTTTTGTTTTGAAGATGATTGGGATGGGAACATTTTGTGATAAAAATGGCAGATGGAGGTGATTCAATATTGCACACATAACATTGGAAAATAAATATATAGATCCCTTAGTTTTGGAGGAAGTTCATGGTATCTACTCCCTATAGTAACAATATGACTTTTTAAGATAAGCCAATGCATTTATCTTGTGTGAGAAGTAAAGTAACACATTTTAGCTTTCAGTTACAAGATGTTCACACCTCACTTAGGGTGATGAGTTGGAGTATATTGCAATCTAACATTATTTTGGCATCAAAAACACATTAGTGGTGGAGCATTCTGTGACAAATTTTGTGCATCACAGAGCATAGCATGTGGCATTAAATTTTGCAGTGGCCTCATTTTGAAGGCAAACAAAAGCAATGTTAAGTGTTAGTGCTTATGGTTTTGCTTGACATGAATAATTTGAGTAATCAAAAAAAGCTTCATAATTCATTTTAAAACACATATTAAATTTCATTAAGCCAATGTTGTTTTATCTTATTTTTTCTTTTAGTGAATTCAAGCTTTTTAGTAGAGCTTTTTATATCAAAATTTCAAAATAATTTGTGTTGAACCTTTCAAAGCTTTATCAGACTATTTTTTGTTGAGAATTATTGAGATTTATTCTTGCACAGTGTCTGAGTTGTATGTTCCATTTTGCATCGTGAGGGACTGCTGATACTCTATTGTCTGCTTGCGAACTTTAGAAACGGGCTCCATCACCATTTTCATTTATTTAAATTTGTCATCAGAGTGGTTAATGTGTCATTGTAGAAGCATATTTCGGCTGGAGGCTGGAAAGCTCCATGTACACCCATCTTTTCACAAGCTTTAAGGGCTCTCATCTTCTCCAGAGGTTCAAGCCATGGCAAAGCTTGGAGCTCTCATAGTTTTCTTCTCCTTTTTCTTCTTCTTTGCTCTTTCCTTGGCTCGTGAACTCCCTCGAGTTCCTATGCAACAATGGCACTGATTTGATCCAAGCATCATCTCTTTTTTGGTTTTGATTGTGTAACATTTGCTTTTTGTTGATTTATAGAATCCCAGTCCAAGCTCAAGGGCGAGGGCAACTACTTTGTACTGAGAATCTTCTACACTAAAGGTCCCTTAACACTCGAAGGCAAAAAGTCGTGGCTCTACTATGGAAAATGGGTCGATGGAATTACTGATTTCAATACAGTTGGATCTCCTGATGGCCTCAAGATGACTGCGTGGGGCGAATCTATGCCAGTGGGAGGTCCGCTTCTCCCACCGGTACCCAGGGCTCCTTTGATATTCACCCGACCGATGGCCGGAAGGTAGTGTATGTCTACTGGTACGTTTCTTATGGCGGAATGGCCGAATGGAAGTATACCGCACGAGATAGCCGGTTCAAGGTGACGGCCACAAGGATTGGAGAATCTTATCTGGACGTGACTATGGTGATCACATACATTGCCAAGAAGCTATTGCTTGAAACTTTGTGTTTGAGTAAGAGTTCCTTATGATGTTGACCTTGTCATGTATGGCGCTAAATAATCAGCGAATTTTGGTATTTCTGAGCTTCGCATCTCCCACAGTTCCATTCCAAGAGTCAATTAAATGGCTTGATTGTGATGGAAGTTAGAAAGTGACTATCGTGATCGCCGTTAGATTTGAAACTATCTCAAAACTCTCATCCAAGGACAAAACCACCTGCTAAAAACAGGTTGGAAATCAACAACGCCAAGAAGAAGACAATTTATAACTTTGTAAATCAAATGAAGAATGCAATAAGTCCAGTTTTTAATTAGTGCAATTATCCTAGGCTTGACTGGTTCTTCCATGCTCGCGTTACTAGAGTTTTCACTCCACAGAACGTCTCCTCAACTTAAGATGCTGAGAGTCAAATAATGTGTTGTCCCACATATAAGTATCTCGCTTGTTTTTCGCTCAGTGTCTATCCATGCCTTGGCGGCTGTAATGTTAATACAGTCCTTTTTGCAAAACAAGATACAAAAAAATTAATGTGGAGAGCGAGTGATTGATTGTCTCCAAATCCATGGCTGGCGGCGGCACTGTCAAGGATAGGGACGGGGTAGAGGGGATATGTGATATCTATTTGTGTAATAAGGTTTGGCCAAGTGGAATATGGTTATTGCATGAAACACTTGGTGGAGTGATCATTTTGGCCGAGCTGGGATGCGGAGAGGTCTTGGTGTTAAGGGCTCTTCAACGTGCTGCAAAATGGGAGTCCCGCATCTAAGATTCCGAGACTTGAAACTCTTCAAGCTTTCGCTTAATCGTACACGGAAATGGCCGAGCTCTGGCAAGCTGAGCTGCCTGGGCACACCCCACCTAACGAGCCAGGAAAAAAAGAGCAATAGAAAACAAAAGAACAAACACATACCTGGGGAGCCTTGAATGTTTCGTGATCCACGGTCTTCACCTGGACAACCTGGTTATCATCGGCCCATAGTACAGTGATTGAAATCCTCCGCCCCCATTTGTCCCACACCGCGGTACCGGTCATGCCGCATTTCACACCTGTCCTTCTAGCCATGAGCTTGGGAATGATAGCCATGAGTGAGCTTATCGAGGGAGCAGCTGCCACAACAAGGAAACGTCCACGGACGGGACACCAAGAAGAAACAGGAAGGCTTGCTTGCAAGAAAGCGAAGCCAGAGTCGAACAACGTTGCTCGACGAAGCTCGTCATCATTCGAATGTGCTCCCAGTCAGAAGGCCGATAAGCTGGCTGGAGATCTCTTGTCTACCGGACAATTCGATTGTCTTCAAGCCGGAAGAGCTGTCGAGCTGAAGTTCTCGGTCGTAGTAGCCATGGTGCTTCAAATGGACAGCGAGAAGGACTCGCCAAGAACAAAGCAGCGTTCACTCGTGAAGCTAGAAACTTTGGTTCCATTCAACTTCTAAACATACTCTAGAAGTTTATCTGATCGACTTACATCCATTTCTTCTCCGCAGAAAGAAGTGGTCAAAGATTTCCACCACTATCACAGTGAGTGCGCATTGCAGTCGATATACTTTCGTATCTGCACACCACTTCCCCACGGCAACTTGAAAGCCAGCAACGTCCTACTGGATGGATCCTCTCTCGTAGCTCGGCTGTCCGGCTACTGCATCCACCGGTTCATGACGGCTGGAACCAACCAGATTCTGCGCTGGAATACCGAGCTCCCGAGCTTGCACACGCCAGAAAGCCAAAGCCAACTCTCAAGGCGGACATCTGGGGTGATCCTGTGGAGATTGTCACGGGCAAAGGTGCCGGAGGCATCATCTCCAGAAACTCTGGAGCTGTGGACCGACTGGGTGAAGCTGCTCGTCTCGGAGGGCAGGGGTCCCGAGTGCTACGATCAGGCACTGGTTGGCTACGACAGGGACGCCACCGCGGGGGATCGACGACCGGCATTCAGTTGCATAGCGGAGCGCTCTTGTCGCTATCACTTACGTTTTCTTTCAGCTTGAGATACTGTGGCATCTGTGCTTCACTCTTCTGATTTTTATTTCTTCTTCTTTTTGTTTGTTTTTTCGTTTGCAGCTGTTGAAGCTTATAGAATGGTGAACACATTGGACAGATGCAAGGAAACGATGACACTGTTGCCTGGTAGAATATCAATGCTATTTTCAACTCTTTTCATTTATAGAACCTGACGCAGCTGGATACCAAACTTTATTGATTTTTGAGGTGGGGATCAAACCACGTATCTTCCGACATCGAAGGAAAGTTCCCTTGCCTGACTGACTACCTGGTGCCATATCTTGGGTGAGCATAAGTTTTTCTTTTCCTTCCAGCTTCTTACTAGTGGACGAGTTTCAGGAGACAATTCAAGCTCTTGCAAGCGCTTTCTACGAGCCAACACCACGACCAGCAGATTTATTCCTAGAAAGGAGCTGCTGGAATCGAAAACTTTGGCTTTTGGTCGACATTCGCCTCTGTTGATCGTGAGAATCCACAATTTTGTCACAAAATAGAAATATAATAATAATATTTCAAGTCATGAGGACCCACGAATCATGAATCAGGAATTGGATTCCAGGTTCCACTTTAGTTTTTATTTCTGGATTGCCTGACGCTACTCTGTGATGCAACAGGGTCCGATGAAAATATCGGTTTTGCTGGAATTCTCCGGAGCTTCGATTCTCAGGAGGCAGAAGTTTTTTATTTTTTTGTTTCATAAAAAAATGGCAAAACAAATAAGAAACCGGTTTACGAAGTAGAGCCGCAGCGAGATCTTACATGGAGGTACTCACTTCACTACGTCTTCCAGTGATAAACCCGGTATCTCCAGGTTGCAAAGTTGTGTCCATCAGAGACTCCTGGAACAAGCCGCCAGACGTTTAGCTCACTCCTTTTCCGACACATTCGCTCTTCCTGACGAAGATCCTGCGACTCTCGAGGCGTTGACCGCAGATGTAGATCCGAAGACCCTTTCCCAGCCCACGAAGAGACGAGAAATGATCAGAGCACAACCAAAGTTTGGAACAGTCGGCCCTTTTAACTTCTTGTGAAACGAAGTCTTGACGATTCTTCCACGGGGGGCTTTACATTTCAAGCTTTGGAGGAAAGACCGATCACTCCTCGATTTATTGCTCGACTTTTCAACACAGCAAAGTTGACAAAAGTGATATATATCTTTGAAATCTTCTCTTCGCAAATGTATAGAGATGTTCTTTATTTTTTTTATTGCTTTGATCTTCAGCTCATTTGATTCATCGCTGGCATACTCGAGTTTGGTGATGCAGGAGTGCGATCCACAACCAAGAGTATACATCCACAACGAGGATTTCTGCTCTTGCTATTACGAGGTTTCGGACATCTTTCTTGAGCATCAGATACCTGGAGTTTACGCCCACAGACGGGGTCCGTTACTGATGGTCCTCACTGTCTCTAGATTCCATGCTGGAACGGAGAGGGATTTTGAGGAAGCTATCGATGATATCTGGGAGAATTGCTTGGAGTTGGGGTATGCCAGCAGTAAGATAACGCTGATGGATGGTTCCATGCGCCTCTCTGTGGTGTTTCGTCGAGATGAACTGTTAAATGTTGAGCCGACCACAAAACAATTTAGTTATCCTTATTGCCGTCAGTTTCACTGATTGTTTGAGCTGTGACAACGAATTTGCGGTAAAAAGTTATCTAGAATTAATTACGATGCAACTTGTGATGACAGATGGGGTTAATGCTTGCGTCTCACGGAGCCTCGCTTTCTCACACAAGCCACAGAGACTAAATCTCCAGCCAAAGTAATGCCATAATATTTGATACTGTTGCAAAGTTTCTATATATTTCAAAAGCTTTCAACAAGCTAAAATGTTGTGGGAGTTTAGAAATGTCAATATGTGGGCGATCTCTCAAATGTTTTTTTCTTGTTGGATCTCATTTTTCTCATTTAGATCTTCATTCTACAGGACCTCTCAGTTTTCCAATGGTTCGATTATTATTCTTCTCATTTAGATGTTCACTTGCATGCTCTAGTGTTCACTTTCTTCCTCACATAATAAACACATAACAAGATTTTATTATGTGCATCAAATAATGAGCATGGCAAATCTATAAAAATCTTACAACTAGAAAAAGCGTCCTGTTAGTTTTTCTCTGGACAAGCAGCACGCAAATCTTCCTGGACCACTTTGATACTCGGCCTCTCCGAGCGCTCCAAAATGCAACTTAGCGCCAGAGCCAAAACATCGTCGATCCCCTGCGGTGGCTCTTGATCCCTGTCATAGCCAACCAGTGCCTGATCGTAGCACTCCGGACCCCTGCCTTCCGAGACGAGCAGCTTCACCCAGTCCGTGAGGTCCACAGCTCCAGAGTTTCCAGAGATGATGTCTCCGGCACCTTTGCCCGTGACAATCTCCATCAGGATCACACCGAAGGCGTATATGTCCGCTTTGAGAGTTGGCTTTGGCTTCCTGGCGTGTGCAAGCTCGGGAGCGCGGTATCCCAGCGCTCCCGCGTTGAGAATCTGGTTGGCTGTTCCAGCGGGTGTCATGAGCCGGTGAATGCTGTAGTCAGACAGCCGCGCTACGAGAGAAGATCCATCCAGTAGGACGTTGCTAGCTTTCAAGTTGCCGTGAGGGAGCTTGTGCTTGGTGTGCAGATACGAAAGTCCGCGCGTAATATCGACTGCAATGCGCACTCGCTGTGACCATTCTAGTGGTGGAAATCTTCGACCACTTCTTTCTGCGTAGAAGAAATGGATAGGTAAGGAAATGCGTAGAAAGGGAAAGGCGGAACTTTTACCAGTAAGTCGATCAGATAAACTTCCAAAGCTGAGGTAGTCCGATATGACGAGCTTCTCGTGTTCTCTCGGCCCCCAGTAATAGCCTCGGAGAGGAAGTATGTTTGGATGTTGAATGGAACCAAACTTTCTAGCTTCACGAGTGAATGCTGCTTTGTTCTTGGCAAGTCCTTCTCGCAGCCACTTGACTGCCAGCATGTGTCCATTTTCGAGCGTTGCCTTGTACGAAGTACCATGGCTACTGCGACCGAGAACTTCAGCAGGCGCGCTCGACAGCTCTTCCGGCGTGAAGACAATCGAACTGTCAAGTAGAAAGAGATCTCCAGCCAGCTTATCGGGAGAACGGGCCTTCTGACTGGGAGCACGTTCGAGTGATGACGGACCTTCGTCGAGCAGCGTTGTTCGACTCTTGCTTCGCTTTCTTGTGAGCAAGCCTTCCTGTTTCTTCTTGGTGTCCCGTCCGTCACCTTGCTCCGGAGAGCCAGGGACGTTTCCTTGTTGAGGTAGAAGCTGCTCCCTCGATAAGCTCACTGAAGCACCAGCTTTAGCCGCAGATGGAGGCCCGAACTCCAACCGGTGAGGACTTTTTACCACGTCACGTTCATCCGAAGAATTTTTGTCAGCTGCTTGCAATCTGGAGTAGACGAACAGAGCGATCGCAATGATGATGACTGTTGCTGCTACACACCCCCCAATCAAGCCGGCCTTCACTGCGGATGATAATCCTTTGCCCCGCCTGGACCGCAAGGACGGGATTCCAGCCCCGCTGCTTCCAGGTACTACAAGTCCGGCATTGCCCGGGAAAAAAGACGACAGTGGAAATCTTGATAGCAAGTTTGCTGGTATATGTCCCGACAAGTCGTTGTTTGTCAGGTTCAATGTCTGTAATGAAGATGGAAGCTGTGCTGGAATCCGGCCACGAAGATGGTTAGATGAAAGATCCAAATTCTCCAAGTACCTCAACCGTGAGAGCTGACTGGGAATGCCTCCAGTGAAGTCGTTTCCTCCCAGGTTAAGGACGACTAGTCCCGAAAGAGAAGCAATTTCTTGGGGGATGGAACCATTGAGACTGTTGAAAGATAAGTCAAGGACTTGTAACGGGGAGAACAAAACCGCTGGGGGAGTGGAAGAGATGGAGGTGGGCGACAAGAGCTCACCGGGGATGGCGGAAGAGGAAAGGAAGCTCACGACTGGAATCCCACCCACGAGATTATTGTTTGCGACTCTGAAAATGGTTAGAGACGGGGAATGAAAAAAATCACCAGGGATTTCACCATCGAGATTGTTGGAGCTGAGGTCTAACGCGGTCAGTTTGCGGAGGGATGCGAGAGTACCGGGAATAGGACCAGACAAGGCGTTGTGAGATACGTTGAGGTACATTAGTCGGAGGAGGTGTGCTGTTTCGTTGGAGAGAACGCCGTCAAAAGAGTTGCCGCTGAGGTCGAGAACCTGTAAGCTGTCCCTCCAGTCTTTGATCACGTCCAAGTTCCCGGAAAAATTATTGTTGCTGAAGTCTACTATGGCGCAGCTTCCCAGTCTTATCGGCAAAGTACCCGAGAGGTTATTCGACGCTAGCCTTAAGATCGATAGACTGGTGGCTGCCACCATTCCAATAGTACCTGCAAGAAAGAGAAGAGTGAGAAATATAAACGACAGAAGAGAAGCAAACAACGTAAACACTTACCGGAAAGATTGTTGAAGCTGATGTCAAGCTCCTCCAGCACAGATTCCGTGGCGAGAAGCGCCGGAGGTACATATCCCACGAAGGAATTGTTCTGGAGTCTCAAGACACGTAGCGAGAAGACAAACGAAAACGACGGAAGCTTCCCCGACAACAAGTTGCTGCTCACGTCCAGGATTTGCAGCTCGCTCGCAAACAAGCTCGCCGCGTTCTCGGGAGCCAGCTCGCCAGTAAACCTGTTGGAGCTGAGATTTACCGAGCTGATGCCTTGCGGGAAAACAAATGGAGCACCCTGCTGCCACGGGAGCAACCCCGAGAGCTCGTTGCAGCTCATGTCGATCACTTCCATGCGGCTGAGACCCATGAGCACGGGATCCACCTCTCCGGAGAGCCTGTTCTGGCGAAGATCCAGCCGGTGCAAGCTTTCCAAGCTGCTCATCTCTCTCGGGATCACACCGCTAAACGCGTTCCACGAGAGGTTGAGCGAGACAAGCTGCCGCAACGAAGTGATCGATGGAGGGATGCCACCCGAGAGCGAATTGCCGCTTAAGTCGAGATCTCCGAGCCGGACCATGCTCGCAAACATATCCGGGACCGGCCCCTCGAGCTTGTTTGACGAGAGAGAAAAGTTTACCACGCTGCGCAGGCCGGCAAAGGAGCTCGGGATGGATCCCACGAACTGGTTGGCCGACAGATCCAAAAACTGGAGAGCATGGAGCTCGCCCAGATCCTCTGGAAGCTTTCCACCCAGAGAATTGTTGCCGAGAAGCAGCGACGTGAGCCTGGACAGCCTGCCGATCGTTCCAGGAGAGATTTCTCCCTGGAGCTGGAGATCGCCCAGTGCCAAACCAGTGACGCTGCCATTGGAGCACACTACCCCGTGCCACTGCGAGGGGCAGCCCGACGGATCCACCCTGTTGGCAACCCAGCTGCTCCTGATCAGCCCCCCTGGATCGCCAGTGACCCCATCCCGAAATTTCAGCAGCGCCGAGGCATCGTCCGCCAAGGAATCCGCCCGCCAGGAGCTCGACAAGACGAGAATTCCCACGACGAGCGCCAGCATTATCCTTCCCATCGCCCCGAGCTGCTGCCTTCCAGCCAGATTTTCACCTCATCTTCTCCCAGCTCCAGAAATCATGAGCCCACAACACTGGAGAAAATGGGGCCCCTGGGCGCGTGCCGGGGCCCCATCCGCTTGAATCTAGTGCCTGCTCCTCATTGCCGATCGAAGAACACACCCCCAGCTCGGGAATTTCGGCGGATTCTAAGCCGAATCGCGACCTACATTGCATCCTAGATCCAAGCCAGCTCCACAATCCATACCGGGGAGGAAGAACAGCGGCACCTCCTCGCGCGCCACGGCTCCAGCCCTAACCCTGCGGCACCCAGAGCTTCGAAGCCGGGAATATTCGTTGCCACTGTTGGAATATGCTCTGAAAGCGACCAAAGGTTGGAGCGCATTTCTTTCTTAACAGCTAGATGGCAACTGAGGATGTTGATGTGCTTATTCTTTTTACGATGCTTTTCTTTCGAGTTCATTCAATGCATCGCATGATAGATGGAACGATAGAAATTTGTTTAGATTGGTCGTGCTAGTTTTCTTTGGAAGAATATGACGATCACGATGTTCTTCCTGTTCTTCACTTGGAGGCGTGATGGCACGGTGCAAATTATATCACGCAGAAGTAGAGATCGATCTATATATAACTTTCGTTTAGATTTCTCTTTCCGTATGTGCTGTAACTGGAGTGGGTGATGAGTAATTGGTTCCTGTAACGTTTTGAGAGATCTCTCTCCAAAATGCTTTCGCTCGCCAGTAAGTTGCTAAAATGTGCTGAGAGTTTGGAAGAACCTTGCCTTAGATCACCAGATTGGCTGCTGGTGCTGGGGCGGAGGCAGCCACGATTCCATCTCTTCCTTGTGTATCATCCTGTTGTAGGTTTGAGTCTCTGCGTTCCAGCTGCAAATCGGGCACTCGTCACTCGGGGCACCCTGGAGGATCTGGCACAAACATCCCAAAGTTACTCGAGAGTTTCGAGGGAAAAAGGCAAGAGATAATAAACGAACCCTGAGAACACACTGCTCGCAAAACGCATGGTTGCATTCCAGGCGAATGGGATCCACGACGAGACCTGTAAAGTGAAAAACAAAAAGTGAAACGTTGGGACCGGTAATAAAGCGGAGTAACTTTTTACACTTACGAAAGCAGATGCAGCAGTTGCCAGAAGCGTCGTACTGTCCATTCGCAATCAACGATGAATTCGGAGGCAATCCCAAACTGTTTCGAAGCTGAGATTCCAGGAAACGCTTCTTCATCACTTCTGGATCGCTGTCAAACAGAATCATCTGATCTGAGTAAACGTTCACAGTACATATAAATTCTTGTACCAGTCACGGGTATAATCGAGAGGAAAGTCCGGTGAGAGCGGTTTAGTCAGGTATCCCCCTCCTAAACACAGAAGAACAAAAATATTACGAACTAACACCAGAAAGAAGCTGCCAATCAAACCTCGAGGGAACACTTTGAGCTCTCGCAGTGGTACCGCCAAGTCCGGATCATTAAAGAACTGCTTCGTAGTATTCTCGGGTGAAAGTAGATCGGAAACGGCTTGCGCCTCCAATTTGGCACGAGTTTTGGCTCGGACCTCGGCCATTAGCATCTCAAGCTTCTTCATAGCCTTTTTTTCTTCCTCGAGTCTCCGATCCGCATCACTGCCTATAATGCTCGGAGCTGGATCACAGAGTGCACGGTCACATATCAGTCCTTGAGCCAAAAGAAAACAAATACTTAACGTTTAGCTTCTTCCTTGGCTGGATGAAGCAGTTTCTCCATCTGCTTCCTGTGAAGTCAAGTTTCATTAGGTTCGAGCTGGAGAAGAGACAATTTCAACAGGAGAATTTACGTACTTGTTCATAGGCTTGGATTTCTCGCGGTATGGTTTGACGAGCACCCGCGCACCACAGACATGGTGAGGATTTCCTTCGGCCAGAATCATCCTCACCGTCTCAGCGTACGTGAACGTCACAAACCCAAACATTCGCTTGTGCTGGGTTGGAATTCTCACGTCTTCCACGGGACCGTAAGCTCTGCACGGTAAAGTTTCGTATCGCTCCTCTTGTAACGAAGGAATTAAAGACAACGTACCGGAAGTGTGTCGCGACGTCCTCCTCGGAGAAATTGCTATCGCATGGAAACGTGAGATAGATTTGTCTGGAGCAAGGGCTTGGATCGTTACATTCGTCCAGATCCACCTTGTGAGCGCTGTATTTTGGAACATCCTCCGCGAGCATGAGAGCGTGCTGCCGATGGGGCCTGGGAAAGGAAAGAAAGAAGCGATAGAGATTGACGCTCGCAAAGGAGGAAGAAGAAAATGCCCCAAGCAAACAAGAAATTGCGAAGAATCGAGAAGGACTGGATGAAAACTAAGCTACGATTAGAGAAAGAAGCATACCTCGAAGCAGAAATGGCGCTAACAAGAAATGCGAAGAATCGAGAAGGAATGGATGAAAACTGTGAAAACTAAGCTACGATCGAAGAAAGAAGCATACCTCTCGACGACGGTGACGCTCTGGAACTTGCTAAGAAGCTTTGTGAGGGTGTAGCTCGGCTTCGCGTGGCGCTGGCTCTCGGAGACATAGCCATCGGCTTCCAGCCAGCGCCCATACTTCTCGAAGTAAATCTGCGGCAGCGAGGAGACGGAGATGGGAACGCCTTTGCGCGAGCGCAAGAGCTCCTGGAGCTGGAATTCCAGGCGCTCCATCGACAAGAACTGATCTTTCGGCGGGGAATCCGACTGGAGCAGCGCGGAATCGTGGATGAAGCGGCAGCTGCTCCCGTTCTTGCAAAATCCCTTGGCAAAATACATGCATGGCTTGGGGGGATCCTCGTCGGGCGCCGGAACCGCGATCTTGGCTGGAGCTTTGCTTCTGGAACCATTGGCCTTGGTAGCCGATGATCCACCGAACTCGCCGATGCCACCGATCGTTGCCAGATGATTCTCGTTGCAGAAGAGCTCCTTCTTGGCCTTGGCGACGGTCGATTTGAGCTCCGGATCCGTGCTAAAGGCGAGGCTAAACATATCCGAGTTCTTGAGCAGCAGATACCCCATCACTCGATTCACATTCTCCCCATCGATCGCCTTGACCCTGGCGAACACGATCTGAGCCGCCTCGCACGAATCCATCGCTCGATCGCTGGAGGAGAGGAGCACGCGCCGCTGCTACTGCGATGGCGCCGTCGATCAATCCGGGAGCTCGAGCCTCGAAATATTTCGATCGATCGATCGAAATAATCACCCCTCCTTCCTATCACTCCGCAAGAACAAGAACGATCGCTCTGACAAAGCTGCGCGTACAGACATAATGAAACGAGGTCGTGCGTAGCGTGTTAACAAAACTACCGCTGCCTCTAGATTTGGCGGGACTTTCAAAAATACTAAAATAACCTAATATTCAAATAAATAATAGGAAAGAAGAATGCAAACAGCGTTCCTACAAAACTGCTAACTGGAAGATCCACAACAAAAAAGAAAACTCCGACAAAACGAGGACGTCCAAATAGTTGTACGGTGAAATAACTCGGTGGTACGGCATTAGAACTTCTCCCCCTCTACTTCTTCTTGGCGGCCGCCTTGGTCACCTTGGCACCGGTGGGTTCCTTCTTCTCCACGGCTTTGATCACTCCCACTGCCACCGTCTGCCTCATGTCACGCACCGCAAAGCGTCCCAATGGAGGATACTCCGCGAACGTCTCCACAACCATGGGCTTGGTCGGCAGCATCTTCACGAAACCAGCGTCACCATTCTTCAGGAACTTGGGCTCTTGCTCCAGCTCCTTTCCGGATCGCCTGTCCACCTTGGTCAGGAGCTCGGCGAATTTGACGGCGATGTGAGAGGTGTGGCAGTCGAGCACCGGGGTGTAGCCGTTTCCAATCTGTCCCGGGTGGTTCATGATGATCACCTGGGCAGTGAAGCTGGCAGCCTCCTTGGCCGGGTCGTTCTTCGAGTCGGACGCCACGAAACCACGCTTGAGATCCTTCACCGCGACGTTCTTCACGTTGAACCCGACGTTGTCACCAGGGAGTGCCTCCACAAGGGACTCGTGGTGCATCTCCACGGACTTCACCTCAGTCGTCAGTCCGGTTGGGCCGAAAGTCACCACCATACCGGGCTTCAGGACTCCGGTCTCCACTCGTCCCACGGGGACGGTTCCAATTCCTCCGATCTTGTAAACGTCCTGGAGTGGGAGGCGGAGGGGCTTGTCTGATGGCCTCTTGGGCTCGGTCACCTGGTCCAAAGCCTCGAGAAGAGTCGGGCCCTTGTACCAGTCGAGGTTCGTCGACCTCTCGATCATGTTGTCACCCTCGAAACCGGAGATGGGAACGAAGGGGATCTTGTCAGGGTTGTAGCCGACCTTCTTGAGGTAGGACGACACCTCCTTGACGATTTCTTCGTACCTCGCCTTGGAGTACTTGGGGGTGGTAGCGTCCATCTAAGCAACACAGAATAATCCATGAGACATACCCAGCTATGAATATAAAACCATACCTTGTTACAGCAGCAGATCATCTGCCTCACTCCAAGAGTAAAAGCGAGAAGAGCGTGCTCACGGGTCTGACCGTCTTTGGAGATACCAGCCTCAAAACCTCCAGTGGTGGAATCGATGATGAGAACAGCGCAGTCAGCCTTTCACAAACACAAATAGAAAAATTAGCACACAAAACCAACAGTGTGGAAACTCACCTGGGAAGTTCCCGTGATCATGTTCTTGATGAAATCACGGTGACCGGGAGCGTCGATGACGGTGCAGTAGTACTTGTTGGTCTCGAACTTCCACAGCGCAATATCGATGGTGATTCCACGCTCGCGCTCGGCCTTGAGCTTGTCCAGCACCCAGGCGTACTTGAACGACCGCTTGTTCATCTCGGCCGCCTCCTTCTCGAACCTCTCGATCGTTCGCTTGTCGATTCCTCCCAGCTTGTAGATGAGATGCCCCGTGGTAGTGGACTTGCCGGAGTCGACATGTCCAATGACCACGATGTTGATGTGAGCCTTCTCCTTACCCATGATTCTGGCCAAACAAGAGCTAAATCCGCGTGAGAAAGCACTCCCAGAATAGCGACGAGGCGAAATCTTACCGCAATGCGCAAGCCGGCTCGCGAAGCCGCTGAAGAACCCTACACTTCTAAAAACCCTAGCATGCCGCCACGGTATTAGGGCCGAGCTTACCACCGTCGGATCGGAATCCAACGGACGATACGCGTCCTAGGTTTCTTTTCGTACACGAAAATGTCCGTACATAAATATTCGTGTCCGTACTTAGAACCGTCTTGGTACGGGAATTATCGTACGTGCGTACGTACTCCATACGAACACAAGAGTTTCTCATGAAAGTATGAGTTGTTCTCTCACGAAGTTTGCCTGGAGATGTGCGTTGGCCAGAACGTAGTCAGAGAGAACTTGATGGCGGCGTCGCGGTTGAAAGGATGGTAGCACGGGCCAAGCCGGACGCGATAGAACGGGCCATAGACCTCGCCATCCAGCACCACGTCGAAGGCTTTGCCGGGCTCCCCAGCCTCCACGACCAGCTTCCTCGTCCGGAGCGTACACATATCGCCCATGAGCTCCTCCAGCGCTCGCAGCCTCCTCCTCTTGGAGTCCGCGGCCTGGAGCACGCAAACGTTGAGCACCTCGTCGCTCGGGTTACAGTCGAGGCGCCTCTCCGCCGGCTTTGGAACGTTGATCGCCATGAGCGCTACCAGCGAGAGTGGGATGTTCCGCTCGCCTCTCTCGGACCCGTCCAAGCCGGCTGGCCGGTATCTAAGTCGGGCTTTGAGTGTGTAGCTCGAGACGAGGTCCTCGAGCCGGTCGGCGTCCTCCAAGTGGTCTTTGGCTGGGCTGCGGGGAACGCACTGGTGGTGGAGCACCTTCTTGTGGGACTCGGACGAGACTGCCACTGCTGGAACTCCAATCTCAGCTCGCGTGCAAAATGGTATCGTGGTGAGGAACTTGTTGCCTTTGTCGTCCCTGTACCAGGCCTCGCAGTTGAAGACCGTGAGCTTTAGAACGCAGCCAGCTTCCAGGACGTAGTTTTCGATCTGTCGAGTGAGCATCGAGCTTGGAAGCGCTTCCGACCTGTGAACTAAGTTGCTGCTACTGCTGCTTTTCTCTGGAAGTTGAGCCAGAAATTTGTGCTCGCTTTCAGAGACATGAGGAACGACTGGAAGCTTGCTCTTGATGGCTCTGTAGATCATAGCATCGTACCACAAGTCGCGCTGAGCAATGTACGTTGCCAAGAGGTTGGATCTCCCGGCAGGCAGGATGCAAAAGAGAACGTCGAGCATCTGTGCCGAGCTTGTTGTTTGCTGTCCTCCTGCTAGAACACCTGCTACTACCAAGTTGACGTATCCAAGAAGCGTGGAGTGTATGGTTCCGTCGCCACCTCCGACTAGAATTCTCACGACCTCTGAGGTGCTTCTGACTGACTGCAAAGACTTTCCTTTGCTGCCGAAGGGACTTGTATCCAAAGCTTCTCTGATTGCTATTTCCACTGCTGATCGAGAATACTGCGCTGGCATTGGACCTGGTGCATCGGACGTCTCGTGTACTTCGAGAGGATTAGGCCTCCATTTTGGCTCAGTATGTAATATGAAAAACTCGAGAGGGAGAAGCCTGAGAAAAAAACAACAGCACAAAACAGGATTATTTGAGAGAGATTGAAAATGTTAAGTTTTACCTGGCGGCTGTAAAATCGCCAACTTCTTCTTTCCAGCTCATAGTCGCTGCGGAGATCTGTCCCGATTTACAGGCTTGAACGATTTCATTCCACGCATCCGCCATCGTCTGCCTTCTGTGCTTTACTGCGTTCTCTACTTCCATTTGGCTGGCTTCTTCTTGAACTTCTATAAGCCGGTCATGAAGCGTTGATATCGTAGAAACCGGCAGCTTGCACACGACCATCTCCTTGACGTGAACACCAGAAGTTTTCAGCATCTGGCACACTTGAAGAACTTTCAAGAAGTGCAGCCTAGCAGCGTCATCGTCCGAACTTAGAGTTTCTGCTCTCTTGCAGTCCACCAAGCTCTGCAGGGCGAAGCTTCTAGCGCTTTGAGGATTGAGAAGCAGATAAATACGGCCCCTTGACTCAGTATTCGAGCGGCTCCCTCCAGACTGCGAGGAGAGTCGGATGTCATTTAACAAGCACCGTTTGTTCATGGCATGACCTGCAACACGCTTTTTGAATTTGACAAAAAAAACTATCCAGGAAACCAAAAACTTACCAGGAGCTTTCTTTTCCAGAAAAATGCTATTCAGCGTCTGTAAGGCATGGTATCCCACTGGATATGACCAGAACGTGAAACACTGGACGACGTCTTCCAGCTTCTTCAGCGGCTCTTCAGGAACCAGCGTCTGTCAGCACTGCTATATAAAAACGATAAATCTCAAAAACGTAAAGCGCAAAAACTAGATGCAAGCAGACCAACGATGAGGAAGAGTTGACGAACCAGAGACAGGACTTGGCGGAGCACAAACAGTAAGCACAAGACTTGAAGCTCGTGAGCAGGGGTCACTATAGTGGTCTTGTCAATTGCAATTATTTCCAGGCACTTAAACAAGGCTTTATGCAACTTTTTAGCGCGGCCACGCAATGCATGATCTTGCAACCACAGGTAAATCCATCCGGAAGCTGTGATGTGCAAGGCTTTCAGAAAAAACTTGGCAGAAAAAAAAGAAAGAAAAAGAGCTTACCAATCAAGCTGTTGTCGGAAGCACACATGCTACTTGACATAAAAGCAGCACACAAAGCAAGTATTGTAGAAATACTTTTCGTGCGGCTCGTTTTCAGCAACTTCAATATGTGTGTAACCTGGACAAAGAGAAAAAAAAACATTGAGATAAAAAACCTCGACCTCTAAACTCACTGTGTGTCTCCAGCTTTCTGCCGCGCTCTCCAAATGCTCGGGAACATAATCTATCGCTTCGACGATCCCCGGCTTTTCAAAATCAACATCCTGGAACAAAGCTAGCAGTAGAGCTGTGTTTAACAAAGCAGCCATTCCGTTGTCTTTGATCTCTGAAAAAAAAAACGAAGTGACACACAGTCAGAAGAAAAAAAAAAGTGAAACAATGAGACAATCGAAGTCTCTTACTGACCGAAAGATGGTGGTCTTTGAGGCGGCGTTCTAAACGATCTTGTGAGCTGAGGAGAGCCAGGAGAGACTAACTTTCCCTCACTTGTGCGATACTGTAGGCCATACGTCCACGATCTTCGCGAAGTACGCCTCTTTCCAATGCGTTGGCCATCACCAGCCCTTTCATCCGGCTCCAGCTCGGCGACCCTTTTGAAGAGAGCTTCCAGATAGTCTGTGGCGGCATTGGGCTGGCTCAGTGCTTTCCAGAACGCAAAATACCTATGCTCCGTCACGAGAGGAAGAGGCGGCCTCTCAGATCTTCCCCAGTGAAACAAACCCTTGTGATGATCTGCACTGGCGAGAGAGGAAATTCGAGAAATCCACGAGCAAAAGAAAAGAACCTGAATCATCCGTGACGAGCTTGAGAATGGCGTCTACTTCGCCGCCGCCGAGCGCGTGATGCGAGTGCTCGTGCCCCAGAATCTTTGCAAATGCCTGAAAGCTGTCATGAAAACTCCGCCATGGAATGGACGCCATAGCCTACCTTCGCCATTTTGGCGCGAGCTCGAATTTGAAAATTTAGGGCAAGAGAAATAAGAACGTGGTCGTTTTATTTGAGCCACATGGCCCAGACAAATGGGATCCAAGGACACAACCATTATTTACCGTACAGTGTGTGATCCTTGTTCTTAAGATCACTCGACTATATCATATCGTGCTCGGACGAATGCGTTGAAGCGCTTGGGAAAAACTCGAGAGAGCCTCGCCGGCTGAGAATCAAAGCCAAGAGCAACGCGATGAGAATGATCCACAGAATCACAACAGTCCTCCAGCCTGAAAGAACAGAAAAAAAGAGATTATCCCATAATCGAAGAGCTAGAAGAACAAGAGCAGACCTTGTGGTGTTTGACAAGGTGTTACGCGAGCACTCGAGTCTCCAGAAACCGAGAGTAAAGCCCTGAGAAGAAGAAAACTTGATAGAAAGAAAGCAAAAACAAGAGGGATACCTGTTATCGGGAGAGAAATCCAATGCCGTGACGAAGACCATATGTGCACGCTTGATCCGCTGTAGAACGCTCAGCTTGCTCGCGCTCAGGATAAACACCTCACCTTCGGAGCTTCCACTGCAAAAGAAAACAGGAACAAAAACATTAGCAGTACTGAAGAAGCTTGAAACAACGTTACATTGCCAAGAGCTTCCCGTCGGGACTGATCGTCAGAGCTGATATGGGTTCATTCGCTAGTTTCCTCGATCCAACTTTTTTCCACTTCGTATTCCAGGTTGTTATGTAGCCTTTGAAATCTGCCCTGAACAGAAATTCGAGCTCTATCAACCAGAGAGCAACGAGGAAACAAGAAAAGCTTATGAAATAGAAAAGCCACCTTCAGCTGAAGTAACGTAAAGGCAAGGCCTCGCTCCGTCTCTGGAGAAGCAGCAGAATCCAGCTTTGTTTAGAGGAAGCGCAGCAGCAGGAGATGCCGTTTTCAAATCCCAGATGCGGGACGGACCAACGTCATCGGTAGCTGCTAAAAACGAGCCATCCAAGCTGAAACACATAACACAGAGAAAAAGAGCTAAGCAGCTACAAAGACAATCGACCAAAACCTTACCTGAAATCCAAGTCCTTGATCGATCGGTGCGCATCAGATCTATCGAGAACAACTTCCAGAGACGGCCACTTGAGAACTTTTAAGTGTCCATCCTGTACAAGTTCGACTTAGAATCCTTCAGTTCAAAGCTTAGCAGCTTCTTACCTGACCCCCCACCGCAAACAATTTCCCATCGGCACTAAACTTCACGGTTCGCTGCTCGCCTAGATCTTGCAATGGCTTCAGCTCCCGCTCGACATTTTCTAATCGCAAGTTCTTTCCACCAGTCAGCCTCAGAAGCCTCAACTTTCCATTATGCCTTCAAAGGAGAAAAACGTGAATTAAGCTCAGTAGCAAGGAAAAACTCCAGGAAACGCTAAAAACTCTCTAAGAACTAAACGAAGAAGAGCGAGCAAAGTACCTCTCGGTCGCTGGAAACGAGCAGATAAACTCCTTTCGATTGGGATGCATAGCCATGGCGCAGGCCGTATCATCGTCCGTGAAGAGCGTATCGAGCTACACAGACGAAGCAAAGAGCTAAGAGAAAATGTCACAAATTTTGGATCGATCTGAGGAGCTACTAACCGGCTCACTGAGCTCTCTGGAATCGGCATCGTATCGAGCGAGAACCAGAGTGTTGCGCAAGCCAGAGGACGAATCTCCACCTCCGCCGCCGCAGATCGCATACGAGATCCCATGCGCGACGGATGCATCTGTGCTGTCGGCGCTCGCCCAGGCCGCGCAGAAGAGCGGCGTACCAAATTTCCTCGCCTTGTTGCTCGTGGAAGCCATCGCTACGAAGAACCCTAGCCCTAAAACCTTGTTAATTTTTTTCTTTGGTTTGCAGCGTGTCGTCGGCGCTCGATGGCGGCACTGTACTATCGATCTGGAGCGATATTTTGGTGAGTCTTCTTGGCTAGATCGATATTTCACATTGTTCTTGCGATCCAGAGATATTAATTGTGTTCGCGAGAATGCTGCTCAGCGCATTGGACACGGACACGAAAACGATTTTTTTCGCGAATTCCTGGTAGCTCTTTCCCTTTCCTCCACTGATCGTCGCAATGTGTCTCAGTTTTCCACTGGATTGATGAGTGATTTCTTACTTGCTTGTCATCAGACGAAAGGAACGACTTCTTCCAAACGAAAACTGTTGATTGATGAATGAAAGATCATCTAGCAAGAACACCATCTTAAACAAGAATTTCCACGGCAGACTCGCACTTACCAGAAAGCTTAGAAGAATTGCAAATCATATTTTCCACGAGTTCTTCACTGGCACATTGATCGAAAAATGGTCGGATCAACGATGACCACTATCTTCTTCTTTGAAGATCATCATCTCCAGGAAGGCTGCAATCACTTCCACTGTAGAATAATCTTCAAATGCGTAGCATGAAGATCCACAAGGAAACATTGGGGATCTGCATGTCCATAGGTGTTGTTCTTTTTTCTTTTTACACAAGTGTGAAACAGGAATCAGTGCGTTCTTCACAAGATGGTCGTCCTTGATTCCCTAGCAGCCATTTTAGATCAATGCCCCCATGAACAACTCATGGAAGATATGACTTGCAATTCCTTTTAAGTGTTTTGGTAAGTGGGACTTAGTGGAGTTCTTTGTTAAAATGTCTTCTTGCTGGATGATCTTCCAGGAACTCATTTATCAATCGACATAGCGGCCATTTTAGATCAATGGCCCCACGAAGAACTCGTGGAAGATATGACTTGCAATTCCTTTTAAGTGTTCTGGTAAGTGGGACTTAGTGGAGTTTTTTGTTAAAATGTCTTCTTGCTGGATGATCTTCCAGGAACTCATTCATCAATCGACAATGCCAAAACCTTTGTTATCAATTTCGCCTAAAAGTCATTCCTCTCGAGCAAGTAAGCTAACATCATGTTTTTTGCTTCTTCTTTTAAAAAAGCGTCCTTCTCCGGGATGAAACAGCAATCAGTGCGTTCTTCTGTCCATGGTTACGAACAAGAGACAAGTAAGCAATCAATCTCTAGAAGGTTCTATATTCCTTGCTCAGGAATTTCCTTTTCAAAATCATAGGTAGCGTTCAACTTCCGAAAAACTGAAAGGCCGGTGTCATGTACATAACAGAGCCCTCCACGATTCCATGGCCATGCATGACTGGCCAGCAACCACTTGTTCCAAATTAGAAGCTGCCACGGCACCACCGGGGCTACGATTGGGGATTTTAAGCTTCGCAGTTTGAAAGTTTTCGCGGAGTTTGGATCGCTTCATGGCCAACGTGAGCAGTATCGTAGATGGTTTGCGGCGGAGCGAACGCAAACAAATTCCCTTCCATCTGCTCTACGATCACAGGGGCTCGGAGCTCTACAAGAAGATCACGGAGCTGAAGAGCTACTACCCTTTCGAGGCTGAGAAGGCTTTGTTCCAGAAGCATGCACTCGACATTGCTGGACAGATTGCCCCCGGCAGCTTGATTGTCGAATTGGGATGTGGTGTTGCTGACAAGACCGCTCTTCTCCTCAATGCGATCCTCTCCAAGCATCAGAGGTCTGAGGTTTCTTTGTGTTCTTTGTAACGTTCCTATCTTTTTCTTCTTGCTGTTCTTGATCGTCCTTGGCTTTTGTGCTTGCTTCTCCAGGTGCCATTACGTTGGTATCGATGTCTCCCGGACTGCGCTGGACGAGGCCGAGTCTTCAATGGAAAAGAGCGATGATCTCGAGCTGGAGCTTGTTCATGCCGATTACTTGGAAGGGCTGGAGATGGTTCGAGAGAAGTATCCAGACAGACTCATTTGCATCCTCTGGCTTGGAAGTAGCATCGGGAACCTCTCGCAATCCGAAAGCGGTGACTTCGTTGGTCGAATGCTCAAGATAGTTGGGTCCCGGTGCCAGTTTTTTCTCTGCGTCGGTGAGTATCTCTCTCTCTTCTCTAATTTGATCACGGTACGTTTTCTCCATTTGTCCAGACCTGTGGAAAGATGAGGCCACTCTGCGAGCAGCTTACGAGGATAAGCAAGGCGTTACTGGAAGTTTTATAAAAAATGGCATGAAGCACGGGCTGGAGCTTCTCGGGCATTCCGTATCTGATGACGAGGTTCACGAAGATTGGGAATACGAGGTACAGATCAATAGCATGTCCCGCCAAGTTGAGATGTACGTTCGTTTTCTCCGATCACTCTGTCTAGTCGATCACGACATCGAAATAAGGTTCGCAACTCGACACTCGCTAAGTTGACATGTGTCGTCGTTCTCTTTTTCCATTTTTGTTTTCTTCCTTGGCAGTAAAAACGAGAGAGTCCTGGTCGAGATCTCGAGAAAGTTTACAGTAGAGGACGTATTGCAGCTCGTCAGTCAGCTCGGCTTTGTTTGCCACGCCAGGTGGACGTCGAAAAGCTATGGCTGCTTTATGATGCTTTCTTGTGAGGAGGCCGCAATCAGGTGTTGGACGGACACAGACAAGCTGTTCAAAGGCGTCGGTGATTGGATGTCCCAACCGATCTCATATCGTCACCCATATTGTTTCTACTAGTAAGTGGCGAGTCGTGAGTGATTTTTGGTTGACAAATGCTTTTGGTGTTGCAGTGGCCACGTAACAGCTTTCACCATCATCAAGCTGCTCAAGGATGAGCCGGACACGGGTCTCAACCTTGTCTTCTCGCGCGGAATAGATCCCTGCATGTTGGACCCCAGCCGCTGTCACAAGCATCCGGAAACTCCAGCCCAGTGGCCGGACAAGGAGACGCTCAGGAAATATACCATGGATGGCCGAGCCCGAGTCCTGGAGTACCTGAGAGACGGCAACCCGGACGTGCGATGCCTCTGCCTCGTCCTCGAGCACGAGCGAATGCATCAGGAAACCATGGCCTACATGCTAGCCCAGGAACGCAAGCTCCAGTTCGAAGCTCCTCTTCTCATTCCTCCTCACGAGCTCGGGCTCGCGGACGGGAACGGGACTTCAAAGCCGGCAGCTACCGACGTCTTCGTCTCCAGAGGCTCCGTCGTGCTGGGAAGCGATCCAATTCCCGGAGTCTTCCGCTTCGACAACGAGGAGCCGTCTTACAAGACTCAAGTGGAGCACGACTTCTGCATCAGTTCCATGCCAGTTTCGATCGGGGAGTTTATGGTCTTCGTCCAGGACGGGTGCTACAACAAGAGAGAACTCTGGCAGGAAGACGATTTTACGTTCCTGGAGAGGAGTGGTCACAAGTTTCCTGCAACTTGGTCCTGCTCCCAGGGGGACTATTACGTACACTTTCCATACAAGACGCTCTCCTGGATCGAAGCTCGTCACCAGCCTGTTTACGTGAGCCTGATGGAGGCCGAGGCTTTTTCCAAGTGGATGTGTTCCAGAGTGATGACCGAGGCTGAGTATCAGCGAGTTTTGGACGAGGAGTTTGCGAGGGAGGAGCAGAGGGTGAAGCATTTGAAGGATGGAGGATGGGAGTGGACGAGTTCGCTACTAGCACCGTTTGAAGGGTTCACGAGCATGGAAGAGTACCCGGAGTATTCGACGGACTTCTTTGACGGCTTGCACTACGTCCTCAAGGGGTCATCTCCAGCAACACATGTCTCACTGCTGCGGGATTCCTTCCGAAATTTTTATCAGCGGCAGTACCCGTATGCTTTTGCCAAATTTCGGCTGTGCAAATCGTCACAGTGATTCCTCCTATAAAATTACTCCTATAAAATAAAGGAAGAAGTTTTCCTGTTTATATTTTATGTTTTATGCAAAAAACAGAAAAAAACAAAAATATTTTAGAATCACAAAACTTTAAAAACTTTTACAATATTATTTTAACTTTTACATTGAAAACCTTAGATATTATTATCTTAAACTATTTCATAAAATGGTATAGTTTATCTCAGATGCTAAATAAATAACAAAATGTTAAAAGAAATAATGAACTCTTTTTCACTTTTATATATAAACTAAGGTTTTATTTTTATATTCTACTTTCATATTTCATGCATTCAAAATGTTACTTATATAACTATGATACAGATTAAAACCAATCCAACTGCTATCAAAATCCCATTACACTAATATTAATATATAGCACCATAACTATACAATGTAAAATAAAAAAATATAACTTTTAATATAATTTAATAGCAATATATTTGTGATATTTTTTGTCAGCCAAGCTACCGAACTATCCAATTCACTGCTTTGTCAACAGAATGAACAGGTCTTGGCAAGCAAGGTCACCACCATAAACGTAGCGTGTTTCGTGCCCCTTGCCATAACTCAAATCCGAATAGCACCTCAAGAGAAACTCCAAACTCCAATCTTCCAGCCAGAAGAGCTTCGGCACCCTGCAGTGTGAACTTGTTGGGGATTGGTACTAGTCCTGATGTAATCATCGTGGCTGAGCCTCTTCAAGTCTTCCCAGTCCCGGAGGAACTTCCACAAGCCTTTGTCACACTTTTAAACTTCGTTACCAACGAAAAAATGAGGACTCTATGAACAAACCGCTATGAACAAAAACAAAAGACGCAACGGACCGCCACTCAAACCCACCTCTTTGACAGCTTCCCAACGCCAGCGCCATTTTGGATCAGAATCCCCGACTGTCGAATAGAGCTCGGCTTGGAACCTGCCAACTCCAAAGACACGAAAACGATTACCAATGCAGCTAAGTACAAACATGGAAAAGCTTACCTCGCTTCGCAAGTTCCTCCGAAGCCACCGCCGCCGCCGGAATATCCGACAATCTCCGTAATCCAGCCATTGACACTGACGCTGCGCTGGGGAGCTTCTTCTCACTTCGTGGAGGCCGAGGTATTTGAGACAATGAGCTACAAAAAAAAGAGAAAGCAGTGTTGCCAAAGATCAATACCAGCTACTGTAAGGCTCACCGTAGCTCGTTGGCATTGAGACCTGGCCTTGAGCTGTTTGTTGCTGCTCTCATGGTCTGAGATTGGTCGCTGGCCACCGAGAAAGAATCCTGGGACGCCTCTCCTTCAGACAAGTCCTCGTAGTTATTCTCCATAGCTGGCCAGTTCCCCGGTACGTTGTTCTCAAAAACTACGAAGGCGTCGCCGTCCACGGACCTGCGAGGCGTTTCCAGCAAAGTAACATCCGGTATATCTTCGGCAGCAGTTTCATCTTGACTCGGAGCACGACCAGCCTGTCAAAAGTAGATTAAGGATGGCAGTCACTCCCAGCTTCAATTACCTCCATACTGCGCAATTCGACAGATCTCCTACTCCGGGCATCAATGGAGCGAGTGGACTGAGACACTCTTAGTTTCTGTTTTTCCAACTCCATGCTGCTACGAAGGACCCTCGAAGCTTGCAAGCGCTCTATTTCTGCATCCTTTTTGGCCAGTATCTCTTTCAAGGACACTATCTGAAAATATCAACCGTGAACCAAACTCTATCCATCTGGTTTGCCAAGAATGTACCTGCTCCTTGTATTCTCGAATTCCGCTCGCTTCTCTATTCGAACGTGCGGCACCAAGCTCAACACTTGACACCCTCTCTGCAAACTTCAATGTACTTATTGTCTCCCCGTATGAATCATTGTCCGGGTTTATATGGACAAACATCAGAGCTTTTGCTTGACCACCTGTTCACGTCGGATATACATATAGATATCAGCAACCATGAGAACCTTACCCAGAGAATGCTGAAGGAGTTGTGTTAGCTTGCTATTTCGGTAAGGGATGTGCGTCTGCTTTTGAGCCAAAGCTGCAATAACATCCCCTAAAGCCGATAAAGACTTGTTGATATGTTGCGCCTCCTTCAATCTGTCTCCAGTCGCCTCCGACTTCTCCACTCGCTCACTTCCCGCGAGATCAACTAAGTGGAGACAGCCACGGAGAATGCAGCCCTTTGCAAGATCCGTGCCTTGCACATGCACAGTCAGTACACTGCATAGAAAGATCCACGGGAATTTCATTACAAAAACAAATAAAACCACTGACCTGTGAGATCGACTGCTGCGTTCATTAAGAGCTGTAGCTCCTACAGCACGGTTCCTCTGTCCGACAGCCATGATTTCTAGCACATCTGAGCTATTTGCAACGGGGATCATAACAGCATCAGGTACGTGCACGCCATTAAGTGACGAAGAGCTTCTTATGCCAAGTCTCTTGCTCACACCATCAGCAGCCAGGAGATCTCTCACTTGTTCATTGTAAATCTCAATCATTTGCACCCCAACTTCGTAGGCAAAAGCGTCCCTCCTGCTTTGACATAATTGAAAAAGATCGTTTAGTGCTCGGTAGTTAACCCCCCAATCTTGTTTTGCAGTTGAACTTGGCCCTGTCTGCATCAATAGACGTTAATACACAAATCTTAACGGAGCTCACACCTTACCATAGTATATGTTTTTCCAGAACCAGTCTGTCCATACGCAAAAATACAGACGTTGAAACCATCAAGCACCGATCGAATCAAAGGCTGCGCATCCAGAAAAACCTCGTCTGCATGCACGTGTCATTGTGACTATTGGAGCAAAATATAGAACGTACCTTGTGGAGCTTGAGGGCCATAGACCTTGTTAAAATTAAACATCTTATAAGAGTCTTTTCCCTTTGTCGAATTTGCGACCATGATTTCCCCGTTTTGACCAACAAAATCAACGCAAGTCCCTTGATCTTTCTGACCAACAAGAAAAGGTCTAACACGGCAGTAAACACGAATATTTCCTGCAGGTAAATGGTATTAGAAGAGAACTAATGGAGCACTGTATACCCTTCAAGTCCTGTACTTCATTATACAGCTTGCGATTCTCTGCAAGAACGTCATGGTACGCTTGAGCGGCTTCTGTTAGTCCTGTTAACTCATTTTCTGAAAGGGAACTAATGTCAGAAACAAGAAAGATTTTAAAAACTCATTACCAAGTCTAATAAGCTGATCTTGCCAACATTTCTGCATTTCGAGCGTTCCTGTTCTGATAAGTCCAGAGGTATGCTTCAGATTCTGAAAACAGACGTAATCGGAAGATACAATCACCAGCTATTAATTTGACGTACCTGAAGTGCATTGGACTGAAAAGAGATTATTTGTTTGTACCGCTCTTCGCGATTCTTGAACTCATTTCGTTCAAGAGAAACACTGGCTTCAAAACTCCGCATCTGACTGAAAGAATCTTCAAGTTTCGCATCCATTTCCGAAAGCTTTCGCTTATATTCCTCCATTAACTTCTCATTTTCAATCTCCATTTCGTACTTCTTCCTCTGATCAGCTTTCATGACTTGAAGTTCATTTGTAAGAATCTCGATTGTGGTCTGCTTTTGATCTCTGTCCAGTACCAGCTTCTCGGTGTCACCTTCGTGTATCCGTTTCTCTTCCTCAAGTCTTTTGTTCTCCATCTGCGGAGCAAATCTGAGACGGTACGTAAAAGCTATACATAATTACCTTGGTTTGTTGCAATTGTTGAGTAACAAGCTGTCACAAGAAACAACTCAGTAGGCTTGCACAGCAGTAAGCATATACAAACCTTTATTTCCTCGCCTGAACCTGCAGCTAATGCCTCCAGCACCTTAGCCCTCGATGACAGCTTACATTCTCGCGCCATCAGATCTTTGTGCAAAGATTTTAGCTACAAAAAATGATGGTTACTTAAACACTAAGAAAACAGCGGCTGTCTTACCTTCTTTACTTGCTCTCCCTGTAAACGAAGCCGCCGTTCAAATTCATCCGTCACCTTTTTTATCATATACTCGACGAGCTGAATGAACGAAGATTATCATCATGAAACGGACGTCAGCAGCTCTTTTAAACACTTACGACTGGGACTTCATCAGGTTGCTTGTCACTAATAATAGACTTAACCAGGCTCGGAAGTGACTGCACGGGTTGGCCCTGAATCGTAAAGTTTGTCAGGAACGAGGGAAACAAAATGGAAGCGCATGAACCTTCAAATTAGGATTAGTATCCAGGTCCGATGCCTGAATGTCTTGCACTCTCTTCACTTGAAGAACTTCTCGGAACCTTTGGCCAATCTGTTGTAAACGAGCGGCAGTAGAATCTGTAAACAACGAATATATTAAATTCCAATAACCCAGAACGTTACTCACCTGGCGAAGCAAAGGCTGACATCAGATTTTCGGAGTCCAAGCCAGTATCATATCCTTGGTAGAAACCATTGAGTGAGGGAGATCTATCTCGGTAACCAATAGGGGAGCCTGCCTCGTATGCTACAGAAATATCAGTAGCCTCCGGTACATCTGCGCCAGGAATTGCCCAACGTTTCCTCGTATGGCTGCTTTTCGGTGTTATTGCAGGCTCGTACATGTCTTCCAGCCCCTTCACCGGACTCTTTGTACCAGAAAGCTTGTGAACACCATACTTCCAAGGACTGAATCCCTTGCCCTCTCTCTGGTCGTGATATGCCTTGAGCGCCAGAATGCAGTCCACCACTTTCGACAACGTCCCAGACGATAAACTACCCTGAAAGAATCCCCGATAGCACGTGACTAACAGGCATGATTAAACAAACACACAAACAAAGAACGCACGATCACAAACCTCAGCTAAGTCGGATGCTTCAAAACTTGGTAGCCGGAGATCTTCCACAGCAACCAGAAAGTTTCTCACGTTTTCAAAATACTGATACGCTGACAGGGCAGCATCGGGTGGGCTGGATGGAGGAGGACTCTCCACAATCTGGCACGCGAAGCGTGTGTTAGCTAAACAACGTATAAGATCCACGCACGACATAAAATCACCTTTGGAATAATGCCCGGATGTATCTTATTGAGAAGGTTGCAAAGCACCATTCCATTCCTCAAGGAAAACTTGAGCTCTTCTTCGCTAGGCTCATTGGAAATGCCCAGGCCCCCAAGCATCTCGTGTAGCCATCGCGCGGCCAAGAATCGCCTATGCGCTGCGGTAAACAAGAAAGAAAGAATCATGCATGAGAAGTCTATAGCACCAAACGAGAAGACTCCATTCTAACCTGCTTCCTCCGCTCTGCGCGATGCCATATGGATGTCGCTCAATCCCTCTTCCATCGGATCCTCCACGAAGAAATCTCGCGACTGCTGTCTGGAAATCTCCCTTTCCGAAACCACATTTCCACTGCGAGGGGAAGCTCCGCCAAACAATCGCCTCTCCGGTGCCATGGCTGGAAACATCCGAGCTGATCACAGCATGCCCCGGTGTGTCCTTCGCCAAATCACGGCATACCTTGCAGCAGCTGGAATCCGTGGAAAAGCCGCCGGCCAATTCAACAGCGCTCCAGCGGATCCCTGTCCCGCGGATTCAAACCCTAGGAGACCGGCCGCTACGATCACACCACAATTGCCGCTCGACTCGTCGCCTGCTGAGAATGCACCTCCTTCCCCCTCGATCGACAGGCGCTAGGGCTTTTCCCCGCGCAACGGCAAACTTCTCCTCCCATGAAGAACACAAACCATCATCGACAGTCCCTCTTCTTCGTTCTCGAGACAGGCTCGGTCCCGGACCAAGAGCGTACGGAGCCGCTTTCTAGGTCTGGTAGATTTACTAGAACGTACGGCTCGTCTGCCGAACCTGGTAAGCGCCGCCCGTTGGCCGCTTTTAAATTTATGCCGCTATTTCGTCACGGGAATATTCCTCGAGATGCTCGTGAATTAAAAATCTCTTCCTCTCACGAGAGTTCATTATAGATTCTCTGGCACTTCGCTGAGAGGATCTTCACCGCTTCTGTGAAGAGCACCTCGGGTGGAAGAGCTCCAGTCGATTCAACAGTGACTGGAGGAGCAGCAAAAACTTTGGCATCAGATCAAGCAGAAAAAAACGATCGCGTGACCAAAAACTTACAGATGAAATGATCTTTCACACGCCTGAGCTGAACTCGCTTCTCCCAATCGTCTCCTCGTATACACTCCCTACACAGCGTGCAGCTCCTCGGTGCCGCTACTCTGGCTCGTTTTCCTGGCAAAGAAGAACATCAGCTAGAGACTAGAGACGAGCTTATAAAACAACACAATACCTCCCATGATGTCCTCTATGTCAAACACTTTCATGGGACATTTCTGGACCAGCTCTTCCGCAAGTTCGTCTTCGATCTCTTCTAGCAAGACAACCTGTTAAAACACTTGTTAGAAAATTATGGTCGTGATCATGTACGCAAGTAGCTGTATACCTCCGGAAGCATCCTGTACGCGGCTGTAGCAACGGGCGACCACTTCGCGTGCGTTTTTCCGATTCCTTTGACGGCGTGAGCTTCCAATTCAATAGCCTACGAAAGCATTGTCATCCAAAAATGAGAATAAAAAACACGCACGAAGCAAGAATACTTTACCTGACCTGGTCTAAGCTTTGCCAATAAAATGTCCTTGTACCTTGGAGCGATATCGTTTTGAATCGTATCCTGCCGGCAGCTAAACGATGTGTAAGTTTTGTTTGAGTCGTCAGTCATAGAATATAAGCTTCCTCCAGGAAGCCATTTGAGCTGGTCAGACTTTACTGCAACCGGAAATTAATCAATCACAGCGAGAGGAGATACGAAAGTAAAAAAAACCTGAAGCATTGATCATGCGATCTCCCTGTCGCGTGCACTTCACTTCTAAGGAGAAAACAATAGTATTCTTCTCGGTCGCTACATCTTCGTCTGGAAAAATACTTTGCGTTGCCAAGAAGAAAAGGGAAGAAAAAAGAAGAAAAAAGAAGAAAAAAGAAGAAAAAACGTACTAGTTTTCTCGTTGAAAAGTCTTGGATCGGCCTTGATTGGAACCAAACCCAGGCGATGAGCGAAGACCTCGTCTTGAATCACCGACGTGTTATCTTTGATGAGAACTTTCTCAATAGCCATGGTTGGAACCTACAAAAGAAGGAGAAAAAAAAAAATAGTTCCACAGACTGTGCTCGAGAAAATATTAGAAGAGAGTATTTCTCTTACCTCCGCGATCAAAATCCTCCGAAAGGCATTCGCAAGCGCGGCATCGATGCCAATCATATCAAACTCGAGATCGTCCTCCGTCAGAGACTTGATCTCCACATGGAAGTTCCGCCGGAAATCGCCGAGCCGGAGGCTGTTGTCATAGTTGATCGAAGAATACGCCCCAGAGTACTGGACAGTCTCTGTCTATCGGTGGATCGATCGATCAATGCAAGAAAAATGGCTAAGAAAATCTGCCTAGAGAGAAGCAGCGACTTACATACGAAGGCGCATCCGACGCACAGATGACGCGAGTGCGCTGGAGCTCCAAATGCGCGGGCAGCCCTCCGCCTTCCCCCATTTGTGGGGTTTAGGGTTCTTCACAATGCCACTCTGTTTTCTAGGGTTCTTGGAAGGAGAAATGCTAGCGACATCAGTGCTTCCGGCATCCGCAGATCTTGCAGGATGCTCCATGCGAACAAGTCGGCATGGCAAGGGACGATTTGCGAGCAGCAGGAAGAAGAGATTGCGCGCTGCTTGATGCGCTGCCATGAGAGCTATCCAAGAATTTCGGGGTGATGGCTGGAGCGGTCCAAGGCTTCGAGCTACTCACTAGATTCAATATCCTAGACCAGGTAAAGAACAAGACGTCGTTCTCTTCTCGTCTTTCTTTCATCTATTTGTTTGTTTCCTCCTCCTCTGTTCTAATTGTCTCTTTCTTTCAGCACAGAAGCTTTCTCGCAAGCTCGTACTCTTCATGCTTTCGTGGCCCCTCTTCATGTATTGTTGAAGAGATTTTCCTTCTTTCTCTACTCGCTCACTAAAACACATCAACGTTTTTTTGTTCTTCAGTCTCAACCGAGTCTAAACCGATTTTCCATGTTTGTTTTGTCCCTAAACAGCTCTTCGTCGGCGTCCCGCTACATCGCTAGTTCTACTGGCCAACTTCTAATCCTCGGCCTTGGTTTTAGAACAAACGAAGGGGTGAGTGGAGATGGCGATGCCAAGTGATCATTCAAGCAACACCAGAAGTTTTTATATTCTTTTGCTCGTCGTTTCCTTGTGCTTCTTTTCTAGAGATCTTTTACGAGCTCCTTGGTACTGCTCTTCATAAGCACAGTGTGCTTCTGGCCTGAGTCCCCCATTGGAACGATATAGCTCTGTCTGTGATGTGTTTTGGTGACGGTAAGTAAATCCATTCCAAAAGCTTATGGTTTTTTCTTTTCTTTTCTCTCTGGAGCCTGATTCTCGCGCTGACGTCATAGTCAGGCTTCCGAAAAACCGACAGCAATCTTCGTCTGTGGAACAAAAGACAAAAGCCTTTTTCTTTCGTAACACTTCTAGCGTTCCGGGTCGATCTATTATGCTTTGGATCCGCTAGATACTCTAGCTCAGTATCTAGCTCGTATCACTCATCTCGCTAGCAAACATGCATTTCATGATGACAAAAGCATGATTGAGCAGATATAGCTCCAGAGAAACAAGCTTTTCCAAAGACAAATTCTCCATTTCACCTCTCCACTACTCTCGAACACATAGCTGGTCTTAGGATTCGAGGTACAATTCTTGATATTTGTCATGTCGACTTTCTTAATTGTTACTGTAAATATTCCCTCTAATTGACCCTTTGAGGATTATCCCATTTTCCCACTTGGTTCTAGCTGTAGGCGAGGAATCTGATCTTCATTTTCACAGGGTACCGGCGACGAAGTTCACGGCAAGCAGCAGTGGGAAAGAAAGTACCAGCCACTGTGGCTCAAAGGAGGGGGTAACTTGGAGCTCTATCCAGAGTATATCAAACACTTGCGCAAGTTTATCATGTCGCTTGAGAAAACCAGTGGAAGGAACCGAAAGTCGGAATCCGAAATCGAAGTATCCAAAAGAACTCTTCTCATACCTTGTCGATATCAAACCAGTATGTTCTCTCGACGGGATACATAACACGCAAGGATTTTTACCGCTTCTGTGAAGAGTGGAAGAGCTCCAGTTGAATCAACAGTGACTAGAGCAGCAAAACTTTTCGCATCAGATCGAGCCAGAAAAGAAAAACAAAACGCCAAAGACATACAGACCATAGATCTTAGACCTTACAGACCTTCGAATGTAAACTTCCTCCAAGGAGCCATTTGAGCTGGTCAGATTTTCCTGGAATCGAAAAATTAGTCCCAGCGAGAGAGGATACGGAAGTAAAATAACCTGCATGCGATCTCCCTGTCGCTTGCATTTCACTTCGAAGGAGAAAACAATAGTATTCTTCTCAGTCGCTACCGGAAAAGTCCTCTTTGGCCTTGTCGGGAACCAAACCGAGTCCATGAGCGCAGAGCTCGTCTTGAATCACCGACGTGTTCTCTTTGCAACTAAGAAGAAAAAAATAAGTCCTTCAGACGCTGCTCCACACAGAAAAAAAGAAAGAAAGAAAGAGAGAAAGTAGCGACCTTCCGCGATCAAAATCCTCCGAAAAGCATTCGCAAGTGCGGCATCGATTCCAATCATATAGATCGCCCTCCGTCAGATATTTGATCTCCACACGGAAGTTCCGCCGGAAATCGCCGAGCCGGAGGCTGTTGTCATAGGTAACCGAAGAAGTACTGGACTCTCTCTGTCTATCGGTGGATCGATCGATCAATGCAAGAAAAATCGCTAAGAAAATCTAACCAAGCTCCAAATTTCCCCAATTTTGTGGGGTTTAGGGTTCTTCCCGGTTCTGAAAGAGATCCATGGCGCGGTAAGGCGAGCAGAAATGCCGGCGTCGCTTCTTCCCACATCGGCCGATTCCCAGTTTCAAATGCAGGCGTGCAATCGATCCGGCGCGCTATGCATGCTCCATGCGAACAAATCGGCATGGAGAGTTTCTTTCCGCAAAGAATGGGGCAGGGGACGATCTACGAGCAGCACGAAGAAGAGATTGCGCGTTGCTCGGTGCGCCGCCATGAGCGCTATCCAAGAATTCCAGCAGGATTTCGGGGTGGTGGGAGCGGTGGTGGCTGGAGCTTATCTCTGGATCCAAGGCTTCGAGCTACTCACTAGATTCAATGTCCTAGACCAGGTAAAGAACAAGACGTCGTTCTTCCTTTCTTTCATCTATTTGTTTGCTTCCTCCTCCTCTGTTCTAATTGCCTCTTTCTTTCAGCGCAGAAGCTTTCTCGCAAGCTCGTCCATATGACAACGGGTCCACTCTTCATGCTTTCGTGGCCCCTCTTCAGGTATCAACGAAAGAAAATCCTTTTCTTTCTCGAGAGCGCATCAATGTTTTTCGGTTCTTGAGTCTCAAACCGGTTTGTTTACAGCTCTTCGTCGGCGTCCCGCTACATTTGTTCGCTAGTTCCACTGGCCAACGCTGTGCGTCTTCTAATCCTCGGCCTCGGTTTGAGAACAAACGAAGGGGTGGTGAAGTCGATGAGTAGAGATGGCGATGCCAAGTGAGTGGAGTATCATTTAAACAACACCAGAAGTTTTTATTCTCTTGCTCATCGTTACTTGTTCTGCTTTTATAGAGAGCTTTTACGAGGTCCTTTATACTATGTAGCGGTGCTCTTCATAAGCACAGTGTGCTTCTGGCGTGACTCTCCCGTTGGAATGATAGCTCTGTCTGTGATGTGTGGCGGTGACGGTAAGTAAATCCATCCAAAAGCTTTCTTTGCCTGATTCTCGCGCTACAGGGATTGCTGACATAATAGGCAGGAAGTTCGGGCGTGAAAAGCTTCCATACAATGAGAAAAAAAGCTGGGCCGGAAGCACAGCAATGTTCGTCTGTGGAACAGCGCTCTCTTTCGCGTGAGTGTTTTTCGAAACAAAAGCTTGGCCTTGAGTGACTCTTCCATCGTTTCAGGTCGATCTATTACTTCACGTATCTGGGCTTTTATGCCTTGGATCCGCTCGATACTCTAGCTCGTGTCACATTCATCTCGCTAGCAGCAACACTTGTGGAATCGCTGCCAATCACGTCGTCTTTGGATGACAATCTCATGGTCCCAACGACGGCCATGCTGCTCGGCTCGATCTTATTCTGAAGTAAGAGGTTCGTGACTCCACTTTCTCACATTTTATTTTAAGCAACGGTTAAAGCGAAACAAGCTTTGATGCTAAGCTGCCATGCAACTGGGCCGGCAGGACAGCAGTGTTTGTCTGCAGAACAGCTCTCCCTTTTGCGTTAAGTGTCTAAGCATCAATACTTCAGGGATCCACTCTTGCTCGTCTCGGCTGGCCGTCAAGTCCACTGTCGGACCACTACGAAAGTGAAAACAAGGAAATGATAGTTGCGACCGTGCACGTCATGGCGCCCATGGCCAATCCAAGACCAATGAACACCAGAAAGTTATTAGCCATCTTCATGTCGTGCCTGTTTCTTCAACCTACAAACCTTCCGCTGAAAGAAATGCCAAGGACGCTGTTAATAGGGCCACAGTCTTTGATGAAACCTTAATGAAATACATTCATGAAAAGCCTTGATTCACGGAGGTCAATTGCGTACGACCGGGTTTGCTTTTGTGATCTTGACTTGGTCCCAACTAGTCACGCTGGTCGTTTCCATCTCTTGACGAAATAAAAAGACCCTTCGAAAACATATCAAATGGACTTGCTGAAAATGCGACAAAACGGAAATCAAAATGATAAGCTGATTTCTTCCGGTGGCGCAAAATCTATGAGAATCACAAACATAAAAGGAAAATACACTCTCTTATCCACACATGATGTGCAGTCTGCCATCACTTATTTAGACAATTGTCTTAGCATGAGACCATGGGTTAATGGATGATCTAGTGTTTTTCTTTCTTTTCTATTGTAATTAAGAAGTGAAAAGTATCAATCAAACCACAATATGTAAAAGCCAATAAGAAAAGCACTATAGAATAGCTCCAGAGAAACTTTTTCAAAGACAAATTCTTCAGTTTATTACTAGCAGAACTACTTTTTTGTAGATGCACAGAGGTCACAGTACAACATACCAGCTTGCCGTCACTGTTGGCTGCGAGCGTGGCCATTTCCACGGCCTCTCCGTTGCTATACCTGCAACTCAGCTTGCCTCCCTCCAAAGAGCAGCTGGCTTTGGGATCCGAGGTACATGTCTTAACATCCAGGGAAGTATTGTCATTCTGTGTACTGTCCAATTTCTTGCAGTAGGCCACCAGCACGCCAGTGGCCTGGTCATAAGAAGTAGGAGTGCAACTATCAAGAAATTTATTGCAGGTGCCGGAGCCATCGTTTATGTTGCAACACACCATGCTTCCATCATTGTTTCCTGCATAATTCTCCATATCAACGGGGAGGGAGTTGTCATTGGTACAAGAGAAGATTGGAGATTTGCTTGATCCCTGTCCCTGGAGTTCGCAATTGGCCACTCCACCACACTCGTCTGTGCTCAAACTTGAATTGTGTGTAGAGCCATTGACCATTTTGCATGTTGCTTTCAGGACTTTGTTTCTATAAGAGAGGGGTGTACAACTTTTCAAAAAGCCTCCGCATGATGAATCACAACTCTACAAGAACCCAAATCAAATTTCCTGGCCGCAGAAGAATTTTCTTTGGTGTGAGCTTACCACGAGTAGAAATGTGTTGATTACAAACACCAACAACGTGCACACAAGCTTTGGCATTGTGCTACGATAGTTAAGGTGATTTCTAATGTTCATTAGAAAAAATTGTGATGTCTTTGAGCTTTGTTAAATCCGGAATGCACACTAAAGGACGAAATACCATGTCTTATTTCTTGCCACCACAAGTTCTTTTGTTGACAATTGTGCATTATTTTATTCTTTTTTTTCAAAAGGTGAAGAACAACGCCTCGAACTTTCGGGAGCCTGGTTGCCAGGTCCACTGTCGGGTCACTTCCCATGGACTTTTCATAGAGCACCACATCCTCTTCTCTCGAGCCATAAGCACTGATAGGCAGCTTCCACGTCCGCGTACGTGTTTGCTTCACTCGGCTGGAAAAAGATGGACAGTCCAAAGTGAAAAACTTAACCAGAGCTCATGGTCAAGTACAAGAACAATGAAAAACTGCAAAGTTCCTGTAGAGCATAAAAGAAAATATTTTTCCACGGCCACCAGCTTTCCTAAGTTCCATCTCTCGGAGCGTATGTCCAAAGTGATGGAAAGACAAGGTGCTTCTAGTATGCCAGCTGTGATCTTCATGTAAATTTGCAAATATTTATGTAAAAGCCAAGAATAGCTCTAGAGATCAACAAGCTTTTCCAAAGACCTTTATTGTACTGAATGTTTTTATTATCTTCCTTCTGCTTAAACTGGTGCTGGTGCAGAACTGCAACATGCCACATTTCCATCATTGTTGCTTGCCAGAGTGGCCATTTTCACGGCGTCTCCGCTGCTATAGTTGCAACTCAGTTTGGCTCCCTGCAAAGAGCAGCTGGTATTGGGATCTGAGGTACACGTCCTAACATCCAGGGAAGCATTGTGATTCCATGTAGTGTCCACTTTCTCGCAGGAAGCCCACAGCATCCCGGTGGTCGGGTCGTAAGAAGTAGGAGTGCAACTGTTGAGAAATCCACCGCAGGTGCCAGACCGATTACTTTTCCTGCAACACACCATGTTGCCGTCGTTGTTGCCCGCATATTCCTCCATATTGACGCCGAGGGAGTTGTTACCGGTACAAGAGAAGGTTGGAGCTGATTGGCTTGATCCAGGCTGCTGGAGCCTGCAATTGGCCACTCCACCGCACTTGTCTGTGCTCAAGCTTGACTCGTGCTTAGAGCCATTGACCATTTGGCAACTTGCTTTCAGCACATTTTCCCAATAAGAGATGGGTGTACAGGTTTTCAGAAAGCCTCCACATGATGAATCACAACTCTACAAGAAGCCAAATAAAGTTCTTTGGTCTCAGAAGAATTGTGAGCTTACCACGAGTAGGAATGTGTTAATTACAAACACCAACAAAGCACACACAAGCTTATGCATTGTGAAATTGCTCCAAGATGGTCTACGTGGTGTTCTCTCGTTAGTTTTAAGTGATATCTTTGATCTTTCTTAAGGACGAAATACTAAAACTATTTATTAGTTCACACGTGATTTGGCATACCAATGTGCATTTTGTTAAAGAGCGAGTGGTGTAAATAAAACATGGATATGAACGAGAATAAGAACTTGGCCAGGAGCACAACAATGCTCATAGCTCTGGAAACACCAAAAGCTTGGTACTTCCAATGTTTCACTGTTACTTTACGCGTCTGGGATTATATCTCAGAGGAATTCAGCAAACGAACGGCTCACGAGATCGTCAAAACAGCTTACTCTACTCTGTCGGCCTCAATGCATCTTGGTGGGTGCCACGAAACCCTGTAAACAGCTAATGAATGAATGAATGAATATCCCCAGGATCCACTATATCCTTTAAAGCTCGTCTCGCTACCATCAACACTTCTGGAACCCCTGCCAATCACGTCGTCTTTGGATGAGGTCCCAATGACGGTCATGCGGCTCGGCTCTATCTTCATCTCGACGCTTCGTGGCTCTTCTCATAACAAGATATAAAATTTCTTTGAAGTGAGCAGCGTAAAAAGCTCTTGCAATAAGTGGTGGTCTACCTGTAAGAACTGTTTCATAAAAATACAAGCGTTTTTTCTTTCTCGTTAGTAAGACCGGGTCCTTTCGATCCCTTGCCCGTTCCTTGGGCCACTGGATTTCTAAAGAGACATGATAAACTTCTGATATACTCTGGATAAAGCTCCAAGTTGCAGTGACCCCCTCCTTTGAGCCACAGTGGCTCGTACTTTTCCTTGCAAAGATCCCACAGCTGCCATGCGAGCAATCCACAACTTCGTCGCTGGTATCCTGTGAAAATGAAGATCAGATTCCTGACCTACAACTAGAACCAAGTGGGGAAAAGAAGAAAGAATAAAGAAGAAACTTTATCACTTACGTGAATGATGAGCACGGGACAATTCACGCGTCTTATCTTTTCAATGTTCTGCAAGGAACCGAAGGTAGGAAAATCAAATCAAAGAACTCTCTTCTCATAATCAGTATGTTCTCTTGACGGGGTACATAACACGCAAGCCGGAAAGGATTGGACTATGAAGAACAACGCCTCGAACTTTCGGGAGCCTGGCCGCCAGGTCCACTGTCGGGCCACTTCCCACGGACTGTCCATAGAGCACCACATCCTCTTGTCTCACGCCATAGTCTCGCTCCAAGCACTGATAGGCAGCTTCCACGTCCGCATACATGTTTGCTTCACTCGGCTGGAAAAAGATGGACAGTCCAAAGTGAAAACCTTAACCAGAGTTCATGGCCAAGTACAAGAACAATGAAAAACTGCAAAGTTCCTGCAGCTAAAAGAGATGATGATTTTCTTGTGAAATCTCACTTTTCCAGGAACAAGAATGATCCGAATCTCTACTTTAAACGAATGGGAGATGAAGTGATTTACATCGCTGTGTATGTAGACAACACCCTACTCATTTGCAACAGCCTTGTTTTCCTAGCTAAAATCAAGGTGGCTTTCTCATCTCATTTTGAGATGAAAGACCTTGGTGAAGCTCGCTATTGCCTTGGCATCCAGATTGATTGCAGACAAGATGGCTCCCTCTTTCTGCATTAAACCAAGCATGTGGAAGATGTCCTGCAACGATTCGCCATGGACTCTTGTGCGCCTGCACACATGCCAATGGTTGCTGGCTTAAGACTTTCTAAGGATACGTCTCCTTCTACAGACTTAGATAGAAGGAAAATGGCGAACGTTCCTTACTGAAGTGCTGTGGGAAGCATGATGTACTTGGACATGACTAGACATTGCCTTCTCAATGAGCATGGTAAGCAGGTTTCTCAACAATCCAAGCCATGCACATTGGCAAGCAGTAAAAAGAATCTTTTGGTACTACTTTTGGCTTACTTTACATGCCAAAATTCACAAGCTTACAGGGCTACTGTGATTCGGACTGGGCTGGCTGCCCAGATTCACGAAGATCACACACAGGCTATTTTTTTTAGCTTGCATCAAGCAGCTCTTTCTTGGAGCAGCAAGAAACAGAGTGTTGTGGCTTGCTCTAGTTGCAAAGCTGAGTATATGGCCGCTAGCACTGCTTGCAAGGAGGCCATCTGGCTTGGCTGTCTTCTAACAGACATGGAACACTCTTTTCCAGGTTCAATAGCGATCTATTGTGGCAATTAGGGCTACATTGCCTTAAGCAAGAATTGCAAGATCAACTCAAGAACAACATTATTTTCTTCGAGACTAGCATGAAGATGGAATCGTCAAGCTTGTGTATTGTCCTACTCAGGACATGCTTGTTGACGTTCTGACCAAGGCACTCTCCCAGCCGAAATTTTCTCAGTTTCAGGTTGCACTTGGCATCTGCGAGAGTGTTAACGTGCCAAGCCGTACAACGTACAGACAGACACCAGTGCCAACTAGGACGCCAGGAGACGTGTTGTTTTTTGACTAAAAATCTCATGAATAAAAATTCATTCAATAGTCAAATACAACAGTCTCGGCATGAATGCCGTTCTCTCAGTCAGCAGGCTGCTAAGTTCATTCTTGTTTGATGGCACTCTGTATTGCTGACATGGAGATGGCACACTCCTCCATTGTTGAAGCTTCACAGCTCTTAGTTGCAACACATGACTATGGGGGTCATTTAGCCGCAATGAACACCAGCAAGAAGATACTATGCGTGGGGTACTTTTGGCCCACACTCTACAGTGACAGTGCCTAGTATGTTCAACACTCCCAACCATGTCAACAATTTCAGACTGTTTGTCTACATGATAAACACCTACTATATCCAATTCACCCAGAAGGACCGTTTATGCAGTGCAGTTTGGACTGTTCAGGACTTTGTGCTCTAGCCTCTAACATGCACACCTACATTTTCATGGCTATAAATAGCATTACTAAATGAGCTGAAGCAGTTTCTTCTCCGGTTTTTGATCAGCAAACGACTGTTGACTTTCTGTACACACATATTTGCTGTCATTTTGGAGTTCTAAGGATCCTACTTTCTAATCGAGGATCACACTTCTTAGGTGCTATTGTTTTTGAGCTGACAACAAAGCTTGGGATTTCTCATCTGACATCAAGTTCCTACTTGTAGCGCATTTGAATTTGGAGCCAAACTCCAAGCCCATTGCGCTATGAAATGAGAGTCCGATACAATCCCACGAGCATCAACTCCCTGTATCCAGCATCTGCATGCAAAATGGTGTTAGATGGAGTCTGGCACAATTTTGGCATACTGGTGATCTAACGTGAGGAGGAGGGTACCCTACCGACTAGAGTAGTGTGGAACTTGGGTTTAAACCTAAATCGGATGCAAAACAAGAAGTGACACAAACCCCCTATTGAGGAACACATGCTTTGGACTTTCACCCCAAGCCTCTTTTGGGACAAGCTCGAAACTTACTAAATATGGAATATCCTTCTACATTCTGTAGACATGCCAAATGAGTGAATCTAAACACTTTCCATAAATAGCATTTAGGATCGAAATGAGACTAACACAAAAGGCATGATACGGTAAGCTATCATCTAGCAAATATTAAGGGACTAGTCTCAGTATCAAGGGAATTCCTAACACTAGCAAGTGCAAGCCAATAACATGAGTTTTCCCGTCACCATGTTAAGTATGCTTGACTTAATGACAACTTAGGATTTCCTTCTTTAGTGCCCTTTCAGTATAAGTGCACATGTGCTGACTAGTTTCTCAACTAGCTTGGGTGGAGACTATAAAGGGAACCAGCAGTACCAACCTTATGCCGTCGTGGCAGTAAGGAAAGAGTGTCTATAAGGACTGGCCGACAAGTATCTTTCGATACCCGAAGCCACATTCGCGACACTCTCCCCACCCTTAGGGAAGATCAATGTCATCGTCGATGCATACCCAAGTTTAGCAAACCGTCAAGGAAACAACTCCGAAAGTTAATGAAAAGCACACTATGTGGGAAACACACCAACTTAAATGAGTTATAGAATGACCTCTCCTTTACGTCTAAAGACGTTAAGACTCAGACACCCTCTGGCCGTCGCCGATAAGGAAATGACTAACAGAGTTAGCCACCCTTGTTGCTCCGAGTACCATTCAACTTACAAAGGAATGATACACCATGCCTGTAGGGATATAGGGAAAAGGCCAAGCCCAACTTCCCCTGAGCAAGAAATCAACCCCGTCGGGAAGATTTAGACAACTATTGTAAACTGGCAGATTAAGTTGTTTACATGACCACGCCCCTTTTCAAAAATGAGTCATTGAGAGAGAGGCGGGGACTTGTGATCAGTCTATAATAGTTATCCCCATGGTTATGGATTGAACCCATGCACCGAAGTGCCAAAGTCAACCTACCAAAATTGACCCAAGTACTAACGAGAGAAACAAAACTTTCATTTATAAAAAGATATTACTTTATTAATTAGCAAGATTTATTACAAGATTTACAAAACTATTCTTTATTACAATTCTTATACTCCGTGACAAGCTCACAAGCATGTGTAAGATTCCTAAGAGGCTCCCAAGTTGATTCACAAGATAGATAACCTTTCCATTTACCTAAATATTCTTTGGTTCAACCACCATGTGCCTTACGAAACAAAAGAATAGCCTCAACCTCATACTCCAGTTCACCATCAATAACATCTGGAGCTGAGCAAATCCCTAGAGCAGCCAGGATCCTCATGATATGGGGGTAGTAAACTGACATGAAACACATGATGAAGTCTGAACATCTCTTGTGGAATATCCAACTGAAAGGATACATCACCAAGTCGTTTCAACACCCAATAGGGTCCAACATATCTCAGTAATAGTGTTCGAGATAAAGATCCCTTAATGTTCAAATTCCGGGAAGATAGCCACACTTGATTTCCCACTCGATAGGATACATCCCGTCAATGCTGATCCTTATCACGTCGATACCTATCCTGAGCTTTGCCCATCGCCTCAGTTGCTCTAGACCAACTTTAGCATAGCTGCTCCACATAAGTCTCAACAGCCAGAACCAACACTTCGGACATTAGTTTTGGTACAACAATCTATTGAGGCACCCACAAACATTCCCTTGCAATATCTCCCATTGAGAACAGCCAATAGTGTTGTGAAATGTGTTGTTATAACAGATTTCTACTGTGTCCAAATGCTCAACTCAGTTGCGTTGGTCTGCCACAACATAGTACCGCAGATAATCCTCAACTTGAGCATTCATACGTTCGGTTTGCCCATCAGCATGAGGATGATAAGCCGTACTAAACTTCAACTTGGTACCAAACAATTGGAACAGTGTGCCCCAAAACTTCCCCGTAAATCTCAAATCTCTATCCAAGATCATCTCTTCGAGAAGACCACAAACCCACAGGACTTCATGGAAAAAGAGCTTTGGTGCTTGCTTTGCATTTACTATTTCCATAGTTGGAATCAAGTATGCAATCTTTGACAATTGATCCACAACCACTATCAAAGTATCATAACCTTTAAACTTCGGCAAACAAGTGATGAAATCAAGTGTCACACTTTGAAATGGCCATGCTGGTGCTGGAATGCACTACAACTTTCTAGCTTGCTTCTCAATTCTACACTTACATTGCTTGCATACAGGGCAAGAACTAACATACTTTGCTACATCACCTTCCATACCAGACCAAAAAAATCCCTTTTTCAATGAAGCCAGAGTCTTTCACTTTCCACCATGTCCCGTTGCCGGAACATCATGATGTTCCTACAGAAACAACTACTGCAGATCCTTAGAGGGAAGATACAAACTTTCTTTCTTATAAAATATAAGTCCATCCCGAATTGAGAAGTGAAGTTTCGCATTGATGCAACTTTCACTGCATCATTACTAGGGTTCTACTTCGACAACTCCACACGGTGCAAGATTGCTTTTGCCAATGGATCACTTCCATACAAAACCCAAACATCCTCCAACTAGTCTGAACTGATTGCTGATATTGCCCAGAACTGAGCCTGGCGACTCAATGCATCCGGAACAATATTGTCTTTACTAGATTTATATATGATTTCAATATCATATTTAGCAAGCTTCTCTTGCCAACGAGCCTACTTCGGCGTAAGCTTAGGCTGTGTAACAAAGTAGCTCAGTGTGTTACTATCTGTATAAACCTTGGTGTGTCCACCCAAGTAGTGTTTCCAGTGTTCCAAGGCCGACACTATAGCAAACATCTCTGTAAGCGATTAATTTTTCCATTCTACTTTAGTCACTTAACCACACTTCTGACCACTTGGAGGAGTCTCATTCACAACCTCCATAAGTCCAATTCAGGACTTGGGACTTGCTAGCCCCAAGAGTGGCATCCATGCCACTCCACCCTTGCATCTGGTCCAAGTGCTCCACGTGTCCGATCCCATGATCGACACTCAAAGGTACCACCGACATAGCAGCCTGTTATGCTAAGGCCATGCCCAATCACCTTTGCCACACCTGTAGTCCAATACCACTTGCAACACAGTCTTGTCTCTCCAAGACTGAGCCAACCATCCGTGAGTGGTCATCCCAGATCCACTCCTTAGCATCCTTAGGATGCCCACCGACAAGGGGAACAGCCTTCCCCAATATCCCTCTGTCTGTCCCCATTAAGTCCCTTTCTGCCCTTGGCCGTGTTTGCCAACATTGCCACTGGATCGAGGCCCACAAGCCTAACCACTAATTCCCATGGTCCTCTGGGACTTCCTCACCACATGACCGTATCCTTGGCCACCACACCAAAGGACTACTCCTTTTCCTTTCCACAGTCTGGGACTTTGGGACAACACTTCAGAACACTGTGGCCTTACGCGAGCCACTTGGGTACTCTCCCCGCCTTCCGCCTTTGGGTGCTCTAGCCATGGGCTTAGAGCGAGGTTCCGTTGAGCCATGCCTGGTATCCAAGTAGGTAGTGCCACCCACACTTGGACTGGGAGCATCGGCTAGTCGATCTCTTGGGGGAACTAGAGCCGGCTCTTGAACACTTCACCAAGCTACCCCGCTTGTCGGTCCGTATTCACTTTAGTCTTGGACTTCCCAGTGGTCAGTTCATCACCCAACACTGGGTCTGGCCTTCCTGGGCCAAATTGGCCTTTCCTGGCCAAATTGGCTCCATTGCAGTCCTCCCCCTCACTATACTTTTGGAGCTCACCAAACCCCCTAGGGTCTGGGAGACAAACGCTTTGGGCTTTCACCCTCTCAGACTCGAAGTCGGACTTGAACTCGGACTTGGACTCGAACTCGGACTTGGACTCGAACTCGGACTCGAACTCAGACTCAGACTCAGACTTGGACTCGGACTCGGGCTCGGGCTCGGGCTCGGTCTCGGCCTCCCCCTCGGTCTCGGTCTCGATCCTGGTTTTGGTCTCGGTCTCGACCTCGGACTCCATCTCGGGTCCTTCTCGGACTCCATCTCGGGTCCATCTCAGACTCCATCTTGGACTCCATCTCGGTCCATCTCGGACTCCATCTCGGGCTCCGTCTCGGTCCATCTCGGACTCCATCTCGGACTCCGTCTCGGTCCATCTCGGACTCCACTTCGAACTCCATCTCGGACTCCATCTCGGACTCCACTTCGAACTCCATCTCGGACTCCATCTCGGTCCATCTTGGACTCCATCTCGGGCTCCATCTTGGTCCATCTCGGACTCCATCTCAGACTCCGTCTCAGTCCATCTCAGACTCCATCTCGGACTCCGTCTTGGTCCATCTCGGACTCCGTCTCGGTCCATCTCGGACTCCATCTCGGACTCCGTCTCAGTCCATCTTGGACTCCATCTCGGACTCTGTCTCGGTCCTTTTGGGTCCTTTTTTGGAGCCTCGCTTATTGCTCGCTTTGTGCTTGTTCCTCGAGCACTTTGTTGAGAGTTCCACTCCCGCTCTCGACCTCTCAAGTCGGAGCTTTTAGTCCAAACGTGTTATGCTCGTTTGGCTTTCGCTTCAGCCACTACCACGTGGCACCCTTTCCGGCTCCACTTTGGGGCCTAAGGATTTTGTGTCTCACAACTCCACCACCCATAGACGAAGTTCGATGTCCTCATCAAACGGTAAACCATTCTATAACGTAACACCCACATGTGTTACTATTTCCACCCTTGGCACCTAGCCAATATTTGTCAATGGTTTGACATTGAAGGCTTACCATGCCTTCTCCATATTCGTCAATGGTTTGACACCAAAAGCTCACCATGCCTTGCCCATCCTCTAAGGAGCATAGTCTTTCCAACATGGAGACTTATTCGACCACCTGGGGTCGTTTGCTCCCTTTTATTGGTTCAATTCTTGCTAAACCTATTAGAGACATCTTCTTTAACTCAATTCCCACTATTCATACTCGAGTAGTCTCAGTTCCCATTGATATAACCTTTGCACTTTGGAACTTTTAATTTTGACTTCTTGGAGTCAATTTCCTAGGTGTCTCCAACACCTTGCTTTGCACCTTTTGTGCAATTCCGCTTCCCCATCCTAGGGAGTTCTCTACTCGAGGGCACCATCATCCTCTTTTCTATTTTGTGCCACCATTGGCCCTACGTTCCAATTATCATTATTTGTGCTAGAGCTGTCCATGACCCTACCCTTTGGCTTTGCCGCTCCTCACTTGGAGCTTCTACTTCACCATGGGAATCTATCCTTAAAAGTCCACTTCCCTTCCCACAATCCATTAGCACCCAACACATTAGTGTTCTCGGCCTAACTTTGCCATTTGGTTTCTTTCCCATGATTCCCATGGCTCTTTTCTTAGCCATTAGTCTTTTGCTCCTATCCTTGATTGTTGCACCTAATAACATCGGATCATTACCTCCACTCTCGAGGTATCCTCTTGATTCCATAGCAAAGACTTTACTTTGCCAAGTCCAAAGGGTGCTCACCCCTAGTACGTCTCTTTAGCATTTCCTGCTGTGGCCTCTATCCACGGCCCAACTTTTGAGACCCTCCCTTGGATATTTTATAGAGACTACTTTCCTCGGACTTACTATGCCATAGCTGTGACATAGCTCATTTCCCATAGGTGCTCTTCCCACTTGGTCACCTTGACTAAGCCACACCATTATCAATAGTTCAAATCAACACTTTGAACTAAGGATCATATCCCTTAACCCAAACAAAGACTTTGTCCTTGTTTAGCCACAAGATCACCTAGTGATCTCATCTTGACCCCTTAATAAGTCTATCAATAGGGACTAGGTCTTCTAGACCCTTCTAAGTTGTTGACTATGACCCCGGGGGCATCCCCCACACTTGGCAGTGCGCCCAAGCCAGCCCTTCCGGCCAAGGATCCATAGCAATTGAGACTGGGTGTCCCCATCTCATTCACTAAGTCCTTAGTGCCCTTTGCACCAAAGTGTTCAAGTTAGATATGCCGAGCTTTCACTCTAAGAAATCTAACCATGTATCACGACTCTGGGGCATCCCCCGCTTTGCGGTGTGCCCAAGCCAATCTCCTCATTGAGAGTCCATGACCACTGAAATATGAGTGTCCTCATATTCCAAACCATCACCACGCCCTAGCGATTTGGGACTTGAACCCAAGCACTAGAGGGTCGGGACTCGAACCCAACCTCCGTATATGCATCTACGGACGGCATCACCCTAGATGCCTGGCGTGACTCATCACGCCGGTGCACCAACTTATATTTAAAGCGCGCTACAGATCACAGCTTAGGAACCTAGTTCCTCCACACTGCCAAGTCCTTTCACTTGACAAGTCTGTGATTATGCATGGACTCCTCCATGCTTGGCCCCATGGCCCACCCTTTTTGAAGTTATCACCTTCAACTAGGGTATTTGTTCCCCCGACTTGCCAATCTCACTTAGCAAGTCCTCCGGCCACTGTAACATGGTTCTTGCATAAGCATGGAAGTCCTTGACCATCAACTTTCATTCAAAGCCCTCTCTTTGAACACTCGGGAATTATTTCCCTAACCTTGATAGCCTTGCCTCATGGCAAGCTTCAAGACCACGCTTCTGCTGCGCCACTTTGATTTCGTGCGTTCCATGAACCATTTACACTTGGCCTTTCCAAGTACTAAGCTACCTAGAATCGTCTTTAGGAACTTTTGAAGGAACTCTGTCCCTTAGCTTGCTAAGGCCTCCCTTTACATAAGCTTTCTAGTTGCCATATAGTCTAACATGGACAACTCCATATTTTAGACTCTCTATGGCATCACGGTTGCTAGCAACAACACCCTCGAGCCCCCATTTGATTCTCCACTCCCAGTTGGCATAACTAGCCTTGGTCATGCCCTTTTATTCCTATGGTTCTGTTCTATCCCCTTACTATTTGCTTTTTGGCTTCACACCTTTCCTTTGGTTATTCGCCTCTAAACTAGGAGGATAGCTTTGCACTTTCTACCATGCCTTAGCAAGTATTCTTGGGGATGAACCTACCCGACAGCCTAGGGAATGGTTCTTCAATCCAGGTATGCTCACCTTATAATCCCACATATTGGGATTAACGTTATTGCTTATGGGCCCTTACATGCCCATCACTAGCCTTGCCAAAATTCCATTTTTGGCTTTGTCCAATTCGGGTAGACAGTCTTCACCCGTCTTCGCAACCTTGGACATTTGGATAGCACTTTCCATCCATCATTCACGAGGGACTTAGTCCCTTGGGCCTTATCTATTGCCCTTGCGACACTAAACACCACCTCCTAGTGTTCTAGAGCGTTTGGGTGTTTCAATGATGGTCTCCTTGACAATATGCATTTCCTTTTACGACATTGACTCACTATATCGCAACATAAGCAATTTATCCCCTGTAAGGGTATATCTAACTTTCTTATGCCATTTAGAAGTTTTGGGTAGCTACCTTCTACCCATTTAATCAATTATCTTTACACCTCTTGCTTAGTTGCCCCATAGTTGTCAAGTCCTACAACTCATTGCTTGGTGCTTCCACACCTCCATCATTATCTGGGTCACCACACTCCAACCACATGCCTTCCAACTTAGGCCATGCTATTCCCACTTCTGTTAAGATTCCCGTGGCACATTTGAGCACCAATAAAAGTCGGACTAAGGAACAGTTCCGATACCAAGTTGTAAGCGACTAATTTTTCCATTCTACTTTAGTCACTTAACCACACCTCTGACCATTTGGAGGAGTCTCATTCACAACCTCCATAAGTCCAATTCAGGACTTGGGACTTGCTAGCCCCAAGAGTGGCATCCATGCCACTCCACCCTTGCATCTGGTCCAAGTGCTCCACGTGTCCGATCCCATGATCGACACTCAAAGGTACCACTGACATAGCAACTTGTTACGCTAAGGCCATGCCCAATCACCTTTGCCGCACCGGTAGTCCAATACCACTTGCAACACAGTCTTGTCTCTCCAAGACTGAGCCAACCATCTGTGAGTGGTCATCCCAGATCCACTCCTTAGCATCCTTAGGATGCCCACCGACAAGGGGAACAGCCTTCCCCAATATCCCTCTGTCTGTCCCCACTAAGTCCCTTTCTGCCCTTGGCCGTGTTTGCCAACACTGCCACTGGATTGAGGCCCACAAGTCTGACCACTAAGTCCCATGGTCCTCTGGGACTTCCTCACCACATGACCGTATCCTTGGCCACCACACCAAAGGACTGCTCCTTTTCCTTTCCACAGTCTGGGACAACACTTCGGAACACCGTGGCCTTACGCGAGCCACTTGGGTACTCTCCCCGCCTTCCGCCTTTGGGTGCTCTAGCCATGGGCTTAGAACAAGGTTTCGTTGAGCCACGCCTGGTATCCAAGTAGGTAGTGCCACCCACACTTGGACTGGGAGCACCGGCCAGTCGATCTCCCGGGGGAACTAGAGCCGGCTCTTGAACACTTCACCAAGCTACCCCGCTTGTCGGTCCGTATTCACTCTAGTCTTGGACTTCCCAGTGGTTAGTTCATCACCCAACACTGGGTCTGGCCTTCCTGGGCCAAACCTAGCCAAATTGGCTCCACTGTAGTCCTCCCAAACGCTTTGGGCTTTCACCCTCTCAGACTCGAACTCGAACTCGGACTCGGACTCGGACTCGGACTCGGACTCGGACTCGGACTCGGACTCAGACTCGGACTCGGACTCGGGCTCGGGCTCGGTTTTGGCCTCCCCCTCGGTCTCAATCTCGGTCCTGGTCTTGGTCTCGGTCTCGGTCCCGGTCTCGGTCCTGGTCTCAGTCCCGGTCTCGGTCCCAGTCTCGGTCTCGACCTCAGACTCCATCTCGGGTCCTTCTCGGACTCCATCTCGGGTCCATCTCGGACTCCATCTTGGACTCCGTCTCGGTCCATCTCGGACTCCATCTCGGACTCCGTCTCGGTCCTTTTGGGTCCCTTTTTGGAGCCTCGCTTATTGCTCACTTTGTGCTTGTTCCTCGAGCACTTTGTTGAGAGTTCCACTCCCGCTCTCGACCTCTCCAGTCAGAGCTTTTAGTCCAAACCTGTTATGCTCGTTTAGCTTTCGCTTCGGCCACTACCACGTGGCACCCTTTCCGGCTCCACTTTGGGGCCTAGGGATTTTGTGTCTCACAATCTCTTTCTTATATTTTGGCCATCTTCGTTGAGTTTCATCCAATTTCTTGGAATAGAATGCAATGGGACAACCATGTTGCCTTAGCATAACACCAACTGCTTTGTCACAATCTTGCTGTAACACGGCACCAATAACATAGCCAAATGCATTACAATGCACTTTGAAGGGTTTATCAAGATTTGGGATCCTGAGAATAGGAATCGTAGTCAAGATCTCCTTCAATCATACAAAAGCACACTGACAAGCTGGTGTCTAATGAAATGGTATACTACTCTTCGTCAACTCAGTCAATGGAAGAGCAATTCTTGCAAAATTGCAGACAAACTTGTGATAGTATCCTACCAATCCAAAAAAGGAACGAACATCTGATACAATGGTCAGAACTTCCCAGGAGTTCACCGCTTCCACCTTCTTTGGATCCACCTCAATTACACCACCACCAACTATATGTCCGAGAAAGTTTACAAGCAATTGTCCAAAAGCGCATTTACTTTCCTTAGCATACAGTTTGTGTTCACGCAACTTCTGAAACACCAACTCCAAGTGTTTCAAATGATCCTCCAACGTTTTATTAAAGATTAGAACATCGTCGATATATAAAACAACAAATGTGTCCAAATAATCTCCAAATATTCTATCCATCATAGTGCTGAACGTTGCCTGAGTATTACATAACCTAAATGGCATGACAAGGAACTCATAAGATCCATACCGAGTCTTAAAGGTTGTGTTCTCCACATCTTAATCTACCACCCATATCTGATGGTACCCAAACCGCAAATTAAGTCGCGTAAAATACTTACCCTTTAAGAGCTGGTCAAACAAGTCATCAATGCATGACAAAGGATAACTATTCTTGACCGTGATCTTGTTGAGTGCCTGATAGTCAATGCACATCCTTATGGTTCCATCCTTTTTCATAACAAAAAGAACTGGTGCTCCATGAGGTGACTTGCTTGGTCGGATATGACCATTGTCAAGAACCTCCGTGAGTTGCTTCTTGAGTTCAACCATCTCCTTGATGTTCAAACGATACAAAGCTTTTGTAAGTGGTTTAGAACCCGGAATAACCTCAATCCGATTATCAACCTCACAACTAGGAGATAGCTTTGGCGGCAAATCCTTCGGGAAGATATCCTAATTCCTCGCCAACAACTCCAATATCTTCTATGGTATAAGATCAACCCTGTCACCAATTTGAACTAAGTCACTAACACCCTTAGGTTCCATCACTTGAACCCAAAAAGTCCGACATCCCTTCTTAGCTGCTTTTTGAGTGGCTCTCGCAGTTAGGAACTTAGCATCCCAATCCTTTGAGGAGCACTTTTGCAACTGGATGGACACATCGGGATGTCCTTCTAACTTCAATATGACACAACTTTGTCCAACACCATAAATCCCTTTAATATATTTGTTGAAAAAATCCATACCAAACACCATCTGAAAATTTGATATTTTCAACACTACCAAGTCCACTCTTTCTTTCCACTTGGATATTTTTATTGGAACATCACTCACAAATTTTCTGGCTACTTGCCCACCTTCTGCAAACCAAAAGTGTATGGGTGGCATTTGCTCAACATTCAATCCTAACAACATAACTAAGTCTTTGGATATCACATTGTGCGAAGCTCTTATATCAATCATCACTCAATGTCCGTAGATAAAGCCTACCAGATACATCAATGGATCAGTGTTTGCATTAACCAACTCGTCAACCCCTTCAGCTTCACCACCACCATTTTCCCTCATGACATTAACACAAGACCTTGTCTTATGCTTGTTGGGACATTCCGAGGACCTATGTTTTGGCTCTCCACAATGGAAGTAATGACCCATACTACCCGTTTCGCTAGGAGTAGGTTTTGCAGGTTGCTATTGCTTGTACCCACCAGGAGGAGGAACAGAGGGCCTAGGACCAGAAGAAACTATTAGTGGTCTCCAACCATTACCACCTTTGTTAACCATTGCTTCTAAGCCTCTAGAATAAAACCTTTCTTCCACCCTTTATTTTCGATCACCTTGTTTATTCCCATATTTCTTATTCTTGTTTGAGGTACCAGTATATGGTTATTGATATTGTTCTATGAGTGAGTGACTAAAGGCAACTTATTATGCTACCTCCTTACACTCTAGGTATGTTTTCAGTTTAAACTTCAAAATCTCATTTCAAGAAAGTGAACTTAAACCCTCTAGGAAATAATTCTGAGCATCTTCGTCACTCATATTTGCAATCATAATGCGCTTTTGAGCAAATGCATTCGCTGCAGCTCCGTGTGAAGTCTCAGACCAAGATCATCCGGCAAGTATTCTTTACGGATATGAGACCGCATCTTGGTCCAACTTCTAGTCTATCCTTTTTCAGCATACACCTAGCGCCACCAAGTTTTGGCATGATCGGTGAGAAAGGATTGCACGCACACAACTTTCGTATGATTATCTACGTCTGCCACTATGAAATAGTTTTCCATATCGTAGACCCAGTCTTCCAAAACTTAATAGTCCCGCATGTCTTTGAAGTTGGGTGGTTTCAGAGGCTTGAACTTTGAAACTCGTGCAACTAGAGGTGGTTATAAAACTTCATTGTCCTCAGAACTTAAAGAGGAGTCCAGTTGCTTAGGTTTAGTTGGTTTAGCTGCCTCAGCTTCTTTCTTCCTCTTCTTGTTCTCCTTCTTCAATTTGTGAACTTCCCTTCACAAATTCTCAATTTTGATCTCTTGAGCCGTATGCTACAGTGCCATAGCATTTGGCTTTTCCTCTTCTGACTCAGCCTCAACCTCTTCCACAGCATCTCTAGCCGGAGTTTCCTCCTCTCAATTCGCCCGCTTAGAGGTTTCAGTGTCATCAGCACGGTTCCTTTTCACCATCCCACTAGCTGCATGCATGCCTCTATCAGTAACTAACAACATTCTTACCGAATAGTGCAATCCAACTAATCCTACATATATCGTTTTGGATCTACTTGAAAAGTCTCTGTGTATGCAACTTGAATTAGAAAATCTGATAAAAGTTGGATAAAAATCATTGAGACAATTCCTCTAATACCAAATGTAGCGCATCTGAATTTGGAGCTAAACTCCAAGCCTGTTGCACTATGAAACGAGGGTCCGATACAATCCCACGAGCACCAGCTCCCTGTATCCAGTACTTGCACACAAAATGGTGTCAGATGGAGTCTGGCACAATTTGGCATACTGGTGGCCTAACGTGAGGAGGAGGGTACCTCACTGACTAGAGCAGAGTGGAACTTGGGTTTAGACCCAAGCCGGATGCAAGACAAGTAGCAACACAGCCAACACCATTGTTTTCAGGCCAATCTCTACATTCTATAGACATGCCAAATGAGCAAATCTAAACACTTTCCATAAATAGCATTTGAGCTAATACAAAAGGTGTATTTGGCAGACACGGTAAGCTATCATTTAGCAAATATTAAGGGACTAGTCTTAATATCGCAGGGGTCCCCAACACTAGTAAGTTCAAGCCAACAACATAAGTTTCTTGTCACCATGTCAAGTATACTTGACTTAATGACAACTTAGGATTTCCTTCTGTAGTGCCCTTTCGGTTTAAATGCACATGGTAATCATCTCAAGAGGTATTTTCTCTATGTTAGTTCCTTCTATTTCATTGTTTGTCTAGCCTTTAACGCTTGGGTTTTGCAATTTCGAGGCCTGATACTATGTCGGGAGGATAGTGTTTCGCTCCTGTGGGATGCCAAATTATAGGAATGTCCATTATGATTCTCTTACGAGATAAGTTTCTTTCCTTTTAAGCACGGTTATTAATTTAGTGTCATGAGATAGAATTTCTTTGATCAAATCGCTATGCATTCTTGTTGCTTTCAGCCTGCCTCATATGGCTCTTGTTTATATGTATCTTTGTGTTTCCTTGACATCTTTGATACTTGTTTTAGCTGCCTTACCTACGTTGAAAGAAGGCCAAGCCACTTGGTCCAAGAGTAGGGGTTGGTTCACGCTGACAGTTGGCTGCCTTGTTCAGTCCTTTTGGCCGGACAACTTATCCTTTTTGACAGGCTATTACTTGTGTCTGGATGTCTTGGGAATTTTCCATCTTTCTGTGTTCTTGTGAATTTGTTTTCTATTCATCTTTGCCTCGGAGCTTGGCCTTGAAATCTGTCTCAAAACATTCTTTGTCAACCCTCTTTTGGTTGAGACGTCTTCCGGTTTCTCCTTTCCAGCATATTTCTTTTTTGCAAGGGATGCATTTTGCCCAGTGAGAGTCGCCAAACCAGTACAGCTATGATATGGGAGTATGGTATAGAACCATATATAAGGGAGAACTAGGGTAGAAAAGATGCTCTAGAAGGGCAATGAAGTACATCTTTCTAGTGATGTCTTTGATCTTTGTTATCCGGAATGCACACTAAAGGACAAAATACTGTGTCTTAGTTTGTAACATGAAGATGCATTATTGTTCTCTTTTTTTCCTAATCAAACCAATCCAATTTTTTTTTAAAATTATGAATATGCAAGAAATTCTTGCCCTATGTGTAAATCTGAGGTACGGCACTGTTATAACTCTTTTTTCTTGAAAGTCTAGCGTTCCATGTCAATCTATTACTTCACCTATAATGCTTTATTTCGTTAAAGTGGGACTTTTCATTATCCCACTTATGGTGTGTGGCCACATGCCATTTTTATAACAACAATAAAAAATTGAAATTTTAACTTTATAATTTATAAATTAAAAACTTTTCATATGATTTTGTGTTATAATATTGTGAAATATAAAAAAATAAATTAAAAAACTGATAGAAATATTAATAAATATTAATTAAGTACTAGGAAATGGCATGTGGACACATGCTAATTAATGTCCCACTTTACTGAATAAGTCCCACTTTAACGAAATAAAGCATTATATAGAAGGAATTACCTTATGCCAATCACGTCTTTGATCCAACCATGCTTGGCTCTATCTAAATTGAAACGCCATAAAATCGAAATGGGAATTAAAACGTTTACAAGCTTTCTCAAGCTCCTGCTCTCGGAGCGTATGTCCAAAGTGATGGAAAGACAAGGTGCTTCTAGTCTGCCAGTTCTGATGTCATGAGACGTGTAAATTTGCAAATTTTATGTAAAAGCCAAGAATAGCTCTAGAGATCAACAAGACCTTTGTTGTACTGAATGTCTTTATTATCTTCCTTCTGCTTAAACTGGTACTAAGTGCAACATGTTATACTTCCATCATTGTTGGTTGCCAGAGTGGTCATTTGCACGGCCTCTCCACTGCTATAGTAGCACTTCAGCTTGTCTCTCTGCAAATAGCAGCTGGTTTTGCGATCTGAGGTACGCTTTTTAACATCCAAGATAGCATCGCCATTCCATGTAGTGTCCACTTTCTTGCACCAAGCCAACAGCTTCCCGGTGTCCGCTTCATAAATAGTAGGAGTGCAACTGTTGAGAAATCCACCGCACTGAGTAGTTTTCCTGCAGCACACCATGTTTCCGTCGTTGTTCCCCGCATATTCCTCCATATTGACGCTGAAGAAGTCGTTACGACAAGAGAAGATTGGAGCTGATTGGTTTGATCCAGGCGGCTGGAGGCTGCAATTGGCCACTCCACCGCACTCGTCTGTGCTCAAACTTGACTCGTGCTTAGAGCCATTGACCATTTGGCAACTTGCTTTCAGCACATTTTTCTTATAAGAGATGGGTGTACAGGTTTTCAAAAAGCCTCCACATGATGAATCACAACTCTACAAGAAGCCAAATCAAGTTCTTTGGTCGCAGAAGAACTGTGAGCTTACCACGAGTAGGAATGTGTTGATTACAAGCATCAACAAGGCACACACAAGCTTATGCATTGTGAAATTGCTCTAAGATGGTCTAGGTGGCGTTCTCACGTTAGTTTGAAGTGATATCTTTGATCTTTGTTAGATCCGGAATGCACTTTAAGGACGAAATACTAAAACTATTTATTAGTTCACACGTGTTTTGACAATGCATACCAATGTGCATTTTGTGACATTTTATGAAGAGCTAGTGGTGTAAATTAAACATGGATATGAACGAGAATAAGAACTTGGCCAGAAGACACAACAATGCTCATCTCTGGAATAGCTCTTGAAACACCAAAAGCTTGGTCTTTAGTGATACTTCCACGTTTCATTGTTGCTTCACGTGTCTGGGATTATATCTGGCTCATGAGACCATCAAAACAGCTTACTATAATCCGTTGGTCTCATGCTTCTTCTTCTTGGTGGGCACCACAAGACCCTGTAAACAGCGAATGAATGAATGAATGAATATCCCCAGGATCCACTATATCCTTCAAAGCTCGTCTCACATTCATCTCGCTACCATCAGCACTCTGGAACCCTTGCCAATCACGTCGTCTTTGGATGATCTATCTTCGTCTCGACGTAAAGAGCTTCGTGGCTCTTCTTATAACAAGATATAAAATTTCTTTGAAGTGTACAGCATAAAAAGCTCTTGTAATAACAGGTCGTCTACCTGTTTCATAAAAATACAAGCGTTTTTTCTGTCTCGTTAGTAAGACCGGGTCCTTTCGATCCCTCCCCCGTTCCTTGGGCCACCGGATTTCTCAAGAGACATGATAAACTTGCGCAAGTGCCTGATATACTCTGGATAGAGCTCCAAGTTGCAGTGACCCCCTCCTTTGAGCCACAGTGGCTCGTACTTTTCCTTGCAAAGATCCCACAGCTGCTTGCCGTGCGAGCAATCCACAACTTCGTCGCTGGTACCCTGTGAAAAATGAAGATCAGATTCCTCACCTACAACTAGAACCAAGTGGGGAAAAGAAGAAAGAATAAAGAAGAAACTTTATCACTTACGTGAATGACGAGCACGGGACAATTCACGCGTCTTATCTTTTCAATGTTCTGCAAGGGACCGAAGGTAAGAAAATCAAATCAAAGAACTCTCTTTTCATACCTTGTAGATATCAAACCAGTATGTTCTCTTGACGGGGTACATAACACGCAAGCCGGAGAGGATCGGACTGTGAAGAACAACGCCTCGAACTTTCGGGAGCCTGGCCGCCAGGTCCACTGTCGGGCCACTTCCCACGGACTGTCCATAGAGCACCACATCCTCTTGTCTCACGCCATAGTCTCGCTCCAAGCACTGATAGGCAGCTTCCACGTCCGCGTACGTGTTTGCTTCACTCGGCTGGAAAAAGATGGACATTCCAAAGTGAAAACCTTAACCAGAGTTCATGGCCAAGTACAAGAACAATGAAAAACTGCAAAGTTCCTGTAGCTAAAAGAGACAGTATAAAAGAGAATATCTACACAGAAAATGCCAGGCAAATAGTTATAAGAGGAGAGAATTCTATCGTACCTTTCCACTAGATGCTCCGTAGCCTGAATAATCGTATCTGCGCGAGGAAGAAAAAAATTCAAAAAATACGAAAACGAAACCAGTCAATGATAGAAACTTGGGACAATAATCAATGAAACAATGGAAAAACAGCGAAAGAACGGCAGTGAGAAAGAACTCGAAAGAACTCAAACGAAACAAAGAGAAGGAAAAAAAAACAAAAAATCTCCAAGCACAGATCAGTGGAAGAGAGGAATTCCCATCCAAAAATCGAGATTTTGGGCTTACCCCATGACGTTCACCCGGAGATGGACGCTGAGCTCCACCAGGAGCTCATACATTTGTCCCAAATCCGCCGCATTCCCATGCGAGTAGAGCAGCGTGAGGCGCGCGGCGGAATGGTGGACGTAGATCCCCACAATGTCTTGCCCTCGCTTCGTCTTCATGCTCACCACATCGACGTGATCCCGGTTGAGAACATCCGAGAGGACCAAGCGGCCAGTGATCTGGTCCCGGATCACTGCGTACGACGGAGGCGTCGGGGGAAAGAAGGCAAACCTAGCTGCAACTGTGGATGTCACACCGCCCATGGCTGAGAATCCACGAATTTGCTGGGAATCCTGGGAACAAGACGACGATTCTTGGGGCAGCCGCAGCTACGCGATCGCTGGAAATTCCGCCATGAGAGGAGCAGTGAGTGCTACATTGGGGAAAGGGATCTGGCCCAGCGCAGCGCCAGACCTAGGATAGTGCCCTACACAACGCAAGACGCAAGCAAACAAAAAGAAACACCATGCCAAGAATATGCGCCTCGGTTTAAATAAGAACACAAATTTTCTTATGGTGGTCAAATACAAGTCAACGAGAATTGTGTTGGGTCTTGAGTTCTTTGACCAATGACAATGACTTCGTCTTTTTGCCAAATTGTCCAGTGATCACACAGTTTCACTGAGGTAGTGAATCTCAATTTATCTTTTGGGTGAAGAACAGATTAAAGTGAATTACTTTCAAAGGTAACTTTTTCCTCGATGATGAAAGGAAAGTTTAAGGAAGAGTTTAAGTGCGTATCCACGACAGCCATGCACAAGATGTTTCTACTATTTACTCACGTGAACATGACATGACACACTTATAAGAAGTTTTTAAAGTGTACAAACCTTTGAACGGGTTGTTCAAAGCGAGTGTGTAATGACAATAGTGAATGGGAGCATTCAGCAAGATGTTAAGAAGACTGGGTGGCAAGTATTCCACCTGAAGATATCAAGTTTGGCCGCCAGAGAAAAGGAGGCAGCAAAGATTGTATCTATGCATCTGTAAGTTTTTGGTCATGGAAATTATCTGCATTGAATCAGCTACGGCTGTTTTGCTCTTCACAGAAGTGGTAAGAATCCTTGGTCTATATGGACTTTGCGTCAGCGTGTAAGCGATTTTAGAGATGCTTAGGTTCAAGTTTCCCTTGAGAAGTGGATGGCTTTTCTCCGTATGGATAGAAACCATGCAAACGCTGTGACAATTCCTCCAAAAGAGAAAAGGAAAGAACTCCTCCATAACCCAGGCCGGCACCAGCTGAAAGAGGAGATTGAAATCTTTCACGGAGGGCACCATATAAATGCATCTGTAACCTCGAGCTGAAGCTCTTAGTACACGATACTATCCAAGCCAGAATTCTTCTCTCAAACCGACACTTGCTGAGTCTTTACCACCTTCTTCTGTTTTGTAAATTCGTCCTGACAAACAAGGAATTCATGCCATGTGGTGGGAGGCTGATGAAGCTCAGCTTTGCAAAAAAGAAACAGGGAGGACACCTCGGGTTGTGTTGCTTCGAGCTGGCGGATAAGTGATTTACCCTAAGAGGAGGTTGCGGTCATGATATCTGGTCTTCTCGTACCTTAAAGGTTAGCCTGCACTGTTTTCTTTTCTCTCTTTTTTTTGTTGGGTAAGTCTCTAGCTAACTTTTCAGCTCAAAGATGGAATCTTATCTCTGCACGGGTGCCAAACCGTGACCATGCGAATTAGGAGGAACAAAATCGGATCTCGCTAATGTCACGTAAACAGCGAAAGAATAGCCATTGCAAAGTTATCCAAAACTCTAGAGGAAGTGAGAGAGAGAGAGAGGTGAAAAAAGCTTGATAAACTTTACATTCCAAGAACCAATGTCCCGGGATCACGTAGCACCAAACTATTCTCTAACTTTTCTTGATCCGGGCACGATCCATCCAGGGAAACCCACCAGGTCTTGACTTGGCGATCCAATCCACCACTCACAACCCGGGCTCCAGCCCCGATAGACGAGGAAGAACAAGCAGCCATAGACACCGATTTCACCGGGCCTTGATGCCCCTTGATCACGCACAAGCACGAGTGGATCGCTGTGAATCTCTCCCTCGACCACACGCGGATCGTCCTATCGGCGGATCCACTGCAAAGAAAGAAATGCCCATCTTGGATGCCGCTGGAAATCGCCAGGCACAGCACCGCCATGCAATGCCCCCGCAGGGCATCCACCGCCGCCATATGCATCGCCGTCTCCTCGCGCTCCCACACCACGATTGATCGATCGCTCGACGCCGAGTAGAGGTAGCCCGACGAGGAATCTAGCGCCAGGGCGTTCACTGACGATTTGTGGCGCTCCAGGACCGCGACGAGCGACAATCCAATCTGTGCCTTGTTCTTCCCTCCCAAGAAAGAAGAACTCTGGGAATTAGAACAGAGCTCCCATGCTTTGATCTTGCCATCGGCGGCAGCGGTGTAGACAAATTGCTGCGCGGCGGCCACGGCATTGATCGCATCGTCGTGGGCCGCGCGCACGGAATTCAGGCACTTCCAGTCAGCGGCGCGCCAGATCTTGAGCGATCGGTCCCAGGAGGCCGAGAAGACGAGATCTTTGGTGGCGGCCAGGCACGAGACCGCGTCGGCGTGCTGGATCCAGAGCTTCTTCCGGTGGCGGCGCACCTGGATGTAGCTCGAGGGGAGGATGGATCGCGAGAGGACGTCCTTGACTGTGGGAAGAGTGTGGCAGAGCTCGATTTCCTCGCTAATTATTCCCTGTTCTTGGCGATGGCGCTTCTTCTTTCGCCACACACGAATCTTGCCGTCCTGGTGGGCGGTCAAGACGCGATTTTGATGCTCCAGAATGGCTTTGATGCTGCCCCCGCGTGAGCCCACGGCCTCGAATTCTTTAGAAGCGCAGGGATTTTGGTGGATTCCATGGCTCTCGGTGCCGACGAGGAGGAGCTCTGGGCTCTCTGTGGCGCAGAGGGCGGTGATGCCGGATTTGGAGGCGATGGCGGTGGAGGGCAGCGACTTGTAGGGGAAGTTCTTGAAGACGCAGCTGGTGTAGAGACACAGGAGCGCCGAATCGACGCTGCTACCGCGTTGAAAGGACGAGACCGATGGGAGGCTCGAGGCAGAGGACTGATGCGAATAAGAAGATCTGATGGAGAGTTTAAAATCGATGGAAGACGAGGAATTGGAACATCGGGAGAAGGAAGAAGTCGAAGAGCAAGAAGCTGTTGACGATTCTAGCGAACTTGCCTGATCAGCTGCGCTATTGCAAAGCCCGAGCTCCATTTTCGGCTGTAAGGAGAGACCCTTTTAGCAAAATGGAGCCAGGAGAGCGATTCCGCGGGGTCAGCACGCGAAGTTCATGGATGATCGGATTTTTCGTTTGGTCAGCCAAGCGAGAGAGAAGGAGATGGAAGGGAAACTTCTATCAACGGTCGTATTTAAAGAAAGGAGATATGAAAGATCCGGTTGTTCCACGCGGGCATCGTTCCAGCTAGAAGGCACTGTGACAGTGCCTTTTCTTTTGCTTATCTTATCCATACTTTTCACTAAATTGATTGATTCATAGTTTAATCCACGAAGGCATTAGGCATTCCTCGAGAAAGTGTCCCTTGATCCGCTAAAGAATCGTTTCTTCTTTCTCTACAACAAACTAAACAATTGATTCGACGGTAGCTTTTGGTTTGCCCGACCGGACCAACGAACAAGTTGCGCTTAAAAAACTTGGAAGTCTTTTCGCTACAAGGGATTTGTTTTTCAAAGGAAATCTTCCCAGTCGTTGATCGATGATCGATGGGCCGCCGCCTTTAAAACACACACTTTCCTGGTCGATTGAACGATAATCTATAGACTATTAGCTGTGATCTCATGGAGGGTCTCATCCGTTATATGTTTTGTAGCCATCTTTGGACTAGCAAGCAAATCATTCTTTTTGCTACTTTCCTAACACGCCAAAGATCCATAGCTGTGTACGCGGGGAGCCATTCACGACCACGATCGATCATATTCTCTGTTTTTCCAATTCTTTTTGTTCACGATCATCAAGCGCGATTGTACCGGGCCGTGCTAACTTGCCGGGCGATCCAGAGAAATAAAGTGGTGACGTTTCCTCTCGCGGATAAGATTGGAGATTTCAAGGCCCAAAGGGTGAGTGGGGCGCTAGCAGGAAAGCAATCGTTCCCCTCAGTGGAATCGTGGTCCCCCAAGCAAAAACTTCCAGAGCTGCGAGACGAAATCCCAGCCGTCCGATTTCTACACTTTCTTCTAGAGCGCGCGAAAAAGTATTCTAAAGCGCGTAGCATACCCTTAGTGTATCATATCATATTTGTCTGTTTATATACGAGAATATTTAAAGCGTATAGACAAGCTATCACGTTAGTGACAGTAACTTTGGAGCTAGCTCTAGCAGCGTATAAAAAATGCAAGCTATCTGTATGTCACAGCAAGCAAAGAAACAATCCACCTGATGCGAGCAAATCACGAGAAGCAAAGATCCAAACAAAAACAAAAAAAAAAAAAAACTAAGAAACCACTCACCAAGCCAGGAAAAAAGGAAGAACAATGAGCGCGGAGGAAAGGATCGAGAGTTAAGAGACCTCCACTTCTTCGGCGGCGACTACCTGGTTACTGCTGCTGCTGGAAGCGATCTTCTTCGAGCAATGGCCGCCGGGATCTGCCGAAGTTAATCGCTTACGAGAATCACCTTGCTTGGAGTCGGACGATGGCGATCCCGAGTGTTGCCTCGCCGGCCTCGCGGGCTTCACGCCTCCCGGGTACACGAAGAGCGGGATTTGCTTGCGACGGACGTGAGAGACGTAGATTTCCATGCCCGGCTTCCACGACGTGTAGGCCGCGACGTTGAGCTTGAACTGCTCCACCGTTGTCCGGATGTCGAACTGTTGGCCTTCGTGGAGTGGTGCTCCCAGTTTTCTCTGTAGGCCCATGAAGTATGCACAGTGATAGCCGTCCCTTGCCATGTCCACGAAGTCTGAGGGATGTGGATGGCACTGGAGCATGCCGTACGTGTCCTTCTCCACCTAGAAATGGATAACGCGTTAAGCCAGAAAGCGTTCGCTTTCGAGAAACATAGCAAGCGCTTCCTCTTTACCTTCAAAGTTAGTTGCCTCAACCGTGACTCCACCCAGCCTTTCCAGCACCGGTGGTCACAGTCGTCTATCGCCACTACGTCAATCTGCAAGTAGTTCCTATACGCCTCGAAGAATGAAAAGCTCTCGAACAGCAAATCCCAGGTTGCCCTGCTCATCTCTAGTTGCTGCAGGCACACGAGACTTGTAAGCATTAAAGCAAACGAGCAAAGCCACTCGAGCGTACCTCACAGACTTCGTTGCCGCGGTTGAATTCCTGTGTCATTATCCGTAGAGTACTCGTAGAGACGTTGTAGCTAGAGTTCATGCAGGGATATGCCGGAGTTATGATCGGCATCAAGTGAGACTTATCTCTCGGGTTCTTCCTGGGGTCCCAGACTTGTAAAAGACCAAGGGACGATCTCTCCTCGATCGGGCACAACATAACTGGATTCGGCCACCTCCACTGTGTGTAAACACGGAAGAAACGGGAAACTAGCGTGCTCGGTACAGCGTTCGGGTAGAGCTGACAAATTCGAGCAACAAGCAGGGCCCAGTTGATGCCTCCTAGAAATCCCGTAACCTGCAAGCACAAAAACAGGAAAAGAAGTATCACTGTCGCTTGCAATTTCGTAATAACACAAACAAGCTCACATTTGAATAAACTCCTCGACGCTTGGCCCAATACTTCATACAGCGTAGTGTTGTACGAAAATGCTACACCATTTACCGATTTTTAGATGCAACCTACCGTGATCTACTGCTACCAATGAAACAACAGACCTGGATGTTGGGAACTAGACGAAGTATCTGGTCGGTCACTCGGCAGCCGTTTAAGCTGAGGACACTCTGCTCGTCCAGATTTTGCATTATGGACTCGTCGGAAATATCAAGATCCTGAAACAAAACTCATAGTCAAACAGCACAAACGAAGAAGAAAACTTCTCACTTCCGGTATCGTCCACGAAGAGAGCCTTGCGTACAGGAGATCAATAGAAATCCCGTCGAACTTGAATTTCATGACGGGAACATGAGCTTCCGGCACTGGATTGAGTTCTGTGACATTCTCGGTCTCGGCCAGGATATTATGCAACTCAACGAAGAAGTCTTCCTACAAAAACGATCATCGCTCAAAGGAAAAGTGCTGTAAATATTACCTCGCGTGTAGCATGACTCGGACCGACGCATAGTGTGTCAATGTCTGAGCCAGGGCCATGGACCTGCGACCGACAAGAACATAAAAAAGGGAAAAGGAAAAAAAAATCCAAAGGACGATACTTCCAAGTTCTTTGGAACTTGGTACTCACCCCAAGGCGATACGAGCCGAAAGTAAAAATCTTTGCATTCGCCTCTTGGACGACTTCGTTGCTAAATCCTTTGTTGACGCAAATTTGCCTCACCCAGCTCTTGACAATCTAAAACGAAGGACAAAAGGACAAAAGGTAACACCACTGCCTCTCCATCTCATCCAGATTGCGAGAAATACCTGATCGAGGCGCCCTAGAACACCCTCCCTCTTCATCGCCTCTTCGCGGCTCTCGTTAAGGCCAGCATTGGAGAGGAGCTGCGCGAAATCCTCGAAATTTCAGCAAGATTCCAGCAACAAATAGCGGCATACCTTCTCGAGATCGCGCGTCCTTCCTAGATCCGCAGGCGTCGGGCCGGCCGTGGAGAGCGGCTCCATCCGCGAGGAGACCTAGAACAAACACAAACAAACCCTAAAGCGCCATAGCCTAGTTATATTCCATTTTTGACCTTTTTCTCCCTTTTGATACTGGTGTTTGGCGCAGCGGCGCGAATTGACAATGGCAGAGGAGAGGCGCGATTCATTCCATGGATCACCCCAGGAAGAATTTCACCCCAGCGGCCGCATTCGCGGCGTTTGGATTCGCGTGCGTCTCGCTAGGGCTTTATGTCGCGCTGCTTCCTCCGGAATATCTCGATCGCGGCTCTCTCCCTGCGGGATTGTGGGCGAGAGCTCCGGATCTCTCTTCCGCGGAGATCCTCTTGCGGCGGGTTGCTGAGAATGGGACGCAGGGATGCCACAACGTATCCACCGCAGCTGCTGTCTTGTTTGGGATTCCTCGAGCGGAGGATGGAGGCGAGATTACGCTGGCCGCGGATGAAGTTCACAAGTTCTGGATCGTTTCGTATGCTGCCGATGGATCCAGGCGATGCTCGGGGGGAGATTTCTACGAGACCGACATCTCAGGTACTTTTCTTCGCGCTTTTCTTTCACAGATTAGAATTTTCAAGGCCAAGCTCTTTTGTTCTTGAGCTTGTTTCCTTCTTGTTTCTCTGGAAGTTGCTTGCTTTCTTTGCTAGCGTTTAGACTTCGTTTAGATTCCCGAGTCTCTCATTCCATCTTGTTTGATATGGTTTTCCTGATAGTACCTTGTGTGTGTGATTGCTCTTTCGCTGCAAATTCCTTCCATTGATTAAAACTTTCGATTGGTATCAAGCAGGTCCGACTTGGAAATCACGTCCACCGGTGACGGACTTGGGAGACGGCGCCTACCTGGTGGAACTCAAAGTCAATGGCGACTTCGCTAGAAGCTACAACTTCACGGTCAGTCTTGTCTACACGAACTTCCACGGGCTGGATCACGTCCCGAATAAGTGGGCCTTCAAGAAAGAGATGTTCCGCCTGCTCATCAACTTCACGGCCGGGAGTCGTCGGCGTAAACACCAGCTCCACACTTGCGCCGCCAGCGACTTAAGATCGACGACTTCACCACCATCCCAATGGCAGGGAAGATGGTCCAGGACCAAATTCAACAGCTCATGTCAGCTAGACAAGAACGGCCGCTACCTTTGCTTGGATCCAGCCGAGCAGTGCGACGAGAGCCAGTGCTCCGGAGCCATCAACAGCCTGGAGAGCAACGGCTGGGTCTACTCCGCGCACTGCAAGTTTCGGATCTGGAACTCTGCTGAGGCCTGGCAGTGTCTCGACGGGAAGAAGCTCTTCTTTTGGGGGGACTCGAATCACCAAGACACCGTCCGGAACCTCCTCAACTTCGTCCTGGGACACCAGCTGAAATTCGTGGATAGGATCTTCGTCGCCAACTTCACCAATCCAGCAAACCCGTCGCAGGTGGTCCGGCTGGCCTCGATTTTCAACGGGCACCCGGATCCACATCACAACTTCCTGGGCCTGGGATCGTTGTATGTTCCTCAGTACCGCGATTTCGTCCAGTCAGTAGTCCGCCAGGGTGGTATGCCGGACGCAGTGATCCTCAACTCGGGCATCCACGACGGCATGAACTGGAAGACAATGGCGGAGTTCCTCGAGGCTGCCAGGAACGCGTCCGTGTTTTGGAAGGATTTGCTCGGGGACGAGAGCAAAGCTCGGGTGGTGTTTCGCTCCACGGTTGCTACCGGCCTCGGGTTTAGAGATCTGGGGTCCAATCCACACAAGATGGAAGCTTTCAATTCCATCCTGGGCGAGGAGCTCGCCAAGGAGCTCGGGGGCTTGGAGCACTTCATGTTCGTGGACGACTATGATATCACTTTCCCGTGGCACTATGATTTCTGCTGTAGCGATGGCGCTCACTTTGGACAGCCACCGGCCTTGAAGAATTGGTTTGATCGAATTGGACACTTTTACTTTGTGGATCTAATGCTTGTGCATATACTGCTCACTGCTATTTGCTCGTAAAACTATGGTCATCTTTCACTAAAAGGTTCATAGATAACACTTTTAAGATTCGAGATCAATAAAAATGAGAGATTTTTTGCTCATACTTGCATCTGTGATGAGGTAAATCACGCTTGGAATTCAAACTTTCCCTTCTTCAAGATGAGCTTGCATTTGTAACGCAAACTCTTCATCACGGCCCGTTTCTTAGTAATCGTCTTTACCATGGTTTTACTGTGCTGTATTTTCACAGCCTCTAGCAGCACCATGGTGAACGTGCCCCTGGTCACACCTCTCACTGAGTAGCTCCAGCGCGGTGACCACGTGGCCTCTCCCCAGCAGCCGCTTGACCACCTCTTGACTTGACTTTTTGATGGCCATGACTCGCGAGAGCCATGCCGACATCTTTGGGCCCTCACGTAGCATGGCCTCAATACTCTCCGGGAATGCGCACCACCTTTTGCTCCTGAGCGCCACCTTGAGTGAATTTCCCTGTTTGCGATTCCCGCGTCATTTAGAAGCCCCGATTCCTTGACCAGAGCCATGGCATAGGCGTCTTGCGAATCTGGCCGCCACCTTTTCGCCGGGGTCGAGGCGCACGCCCGCGAGCTTGGCGCGCTTGAACAGCGAGAGGGCATCTTTCAGATGCGTGGTTCATTCGAAGAGCATCTGGTGCGCTTCCTCGGGATTGTCATGCAGATCTAGCACCGCGGCAACTTTCTCCTCGTAGCCGCAAGCATTGTCGTGCTGGAAAGCGCCCGAGCAGTTCACTCGCATCAGCGTTGTTCGCCTTTGCTTCCATGTGGGCGAGATGGAAGAAGCTCACGGTGTAGTAGCGGATCAAAACCTTGTACACCTTGGGATCCAGTGCGCTGCTCGGGTGCTCCTCCAGCATTTGCCGGAAGAGCACCTTCACAGTCCAACGACAGCGTATGGGACGGCGCAATTCCAAGCGCCCCTTTGAAGAAGTCCCTCGTGTAACCCAGCGTTTTCATGGTACCGAGGTGACGACAGCGAGCGAGAAGTGGGATGTGTGTGTGTGTGTGTGAGAAGAGAGAGAGAGAGAGCGAGAGAGAGCGAGAGAGAGAGACTTTAGGGCACCAGGAAGTTTTGAGAGTTTTTAGGGCACCAGGGAGAGAGGTAGATTCATGGTTTTAATATTAGATTTTTTAGGGAATGGAGATATGGAGGCTCGACGCCGCGGAGCCAATCGTCGAGCAGGTACTAGCGGCACAGCCATGGGAGGCGCTTCAGCGGCGTAAGCTATTCCTCCTCAATCACGTCGATGGCGAGATCGAGGACGAGGACGGCGACTGCGCCAATGGCTTCATCCTCGCCGATCCAATACCCTCGCCCTACCTCGGATCGCTGTACGTCGGCGCTTGCAGCGGCCGCAAGCACAAGCGCGAGATCGAGGTCGCCGATCGCCAGCCGGAGCACCAGATTCACGCCAGCGATGCGTGGTTCTGGTGTAATCTCTGCAACAAGGAGGTTTCTTTGGAATCCCTGGCGCTCGCGAGCTCCTCCGGGTGTTCTTGCCTCTTTTGCCGCGGCTGCCTGGAATCGGTGGTGTCCAGCGCGATCAAGGACGTTCTTCGCAGGAATCCTCCCCAGGTTTTGGATCCCGGCCCCAGCAGCAAGTCTCAATCGAAATGCCCCAAGCTGATGATCGATCTCACGAAGGATGACGACGATGGCGACGACGATTGTAGCATCGTTGGCGAGGTAGCGTCTTCTTCTTCGTTTTCTTCTTTGTGGGACTATCTCCCATGTCCGTCACCATTCTGCCGGGGGAAGTTCCGGCTTACAGACATCCAGTCCGTCTCTCCGGATTGTTTCGCCCAGTGGGAGGCAGCAGCGAGCGATGCTCTCGTCAAGAACAGTGGCTCCTTCGTCAAGTGTCCGGGTTGCCAGGTCGTGATCGAGAAAGTCGAGAGTGATTTGCCTCCGGGGCTGGCTCTTTCCGGGGTGCCGGAGTTTGACAGAACGGTTCCTTTCACCGAGCTCGACGACGATGGCAATCGTCTCTCTCGCCGCGCCATGGTGGACAAGGCCGTGAATCGCTTCCGGTGCGTGGTTTGCAGCATGGACTTTTGTGCTGCGTGCTTGCAACGCCCCTACCACCTGGGAAAGACTTGCGAGGAGTTCTCGCTCGAGAAGAAGGCTCTGCGGTGCATCTACTGCCATCAAGTGTGTCGGCACGAGATCAAGTCGCTCGTCGGTGGGAATGATGTTGAGAGTTCTTCGGTGAAGGATATACGAAGTCGGCTTGAGCAGGAAGGGGTGGACAGTGGATGGTGCGTGGAGAAAAGTGATCTTGTCGCGGTGGAGAGGTTGTGCGATCGTGTCTGCCAGGAAATGGAGTGTAGGCAACGGTTGAAACAAGCTTGCACGCGCAACTTACACTGCGGACACCACTGCTGTGGAGTGAGAGGTGAACGAAATTGCCTACCTTGTCTAGAGGTACCTTGTTAGGATTGCCTTGTGTCCTTGTGTGTTCTTCCTCGGTTTTATGCTTTTGGTGGTGGTGGATGCTTCCTTCTTGACGTTCATTTTTCTTCGTGTTTGTTTCCTTGCTTCGAGTTCGTTGAGCTCCTGATTTTGTTTTGTGCTGATGTAAACGACTGTTTTTTCTTCGTTTATCTCCTCGTCTCCAGTTTTTCATGAATCTATTTCACTTTCTTTTTTGGCAAAATAGTTCACACTCTCTACTTCTTCCTATACAGGAGGAATGCCAGAAGCAGAAGCTCTCGGGAAAGGCATTGGCGTCTGCTGATGACTTTTGTGGCATTTGCTTGGTGGAGGCGCTTCGTTCGGCCCCTTCAATTCTGCTTCAGTGTGGCCACATTGTGCACTTGCATTGTGCCAAGCGACAAATCCAGCAGGGATGTCCTGGCCCTCAAATCTCATTCGGGTATTTAAAGTGCCCCCAGTGCAAGCTTCTTATGAAGCACAGTAAGCTGGACGCGGACATGCACAAGCATTTGACGACAATGGGCCAGGTAAGCAACACGCTGGTTTTAAACTTCTTGGAACTCTTTCATTGTTGCGTTTGCAGATCAAAGCCAGAGCAATCAAACGTTTGAAACTGGAAGGAGTTTATGACAAGCTCAAGGCTAGTTGCAGCTCTGATGACAAACTGACTTCCTTGGCCTTGGAGCAGTACCAGTATTATATGTGCAGCAAGTGCAAGAACCCGTACTACGGTGGGAAGCGGAACTGCGGCCCAAACTTGGCGTAAGAGTTTTCTTTGTTTGCGCATTGCATAAGTTCTCAGAGCGTGGATTCTTGACAGGGAGGACCAAGGACGGCAATACGATCCCTCGGAGCTCGTTTGCGGTGGATGCAGTGCTGGTGCCGATGGCAAGTGCAAGCTTGGTCACGGTAACCAGTTCGTCGAGTTTAAGTGTCGGTTTTGCTGCTCCATAGCGACGTTTTTCTGCTTTGGAACCATCCACTTCTGTGACAGTTGTCACGGGATCTGGCCTCAGCAGCACTCGAGCTCGTACGTGCTTCCTCAGTGCAAAGGGCCCCAACACTGTCCACTGGGAATAGCTCACGCTCCAAACGGTAAGGAGCATTGTTTGGGTTGTTCTATGTGTAGAAGCCAAGAGCAGCTATAGAGCAACAAGCCGTACAGATTTTTCCAAAGGCGAAGTTCTGTTCTTTTGTCTCGTTTATTTATTTTGGAGTTTACGCACAGAGGTAAATGTTTTCTTAAGTATTATTTTAATTTTTTTCTTCTGCTTAAACTGGTCCTGGTGCTGGCGCTGGTGCTGGTGCTGGTGGTTTTGCAGGACGAGTGCAACACTCGAGCGTTCCATCATCGTTGGTTGCGAGAGTAGCAATTTCCACGGCTTCCCCGCTGCCATACTTGCAACTCAGCTTGGTTTCCTCCAACGAGCAGCTGCTTCTTGGATCTGAGGTACACGTCTTGACATTCAGGGAGGCTTTGTAATTCTCTGTACTGTCGACTCTCTTGCAGGAAGCCAGCAGCATCCCGGTGGTGTCGTTGTAAGACGTAGCAGTGCAACTATCGAGAAATCCACCGCAGGAGCCGGAGCCAGAGCCGTCGCTGGTCCTGCAACACACCAAGCTTCCATCGTTGTTGCTGGCGTACGTCTCCAGGTCGACGGGGAAGGAATCGTTGTTGGTGCAAGTGAAGATCGCGTTTGGTGCTAGCGAGGAGGTCCGGAGCTGGCAATCGGCGACTCCACCGCACTTTTCTATGCTCAAGCTCGAGTTGTGCATGGAGCCATTAACCGCTCGGCAGCTGGCTTCTAGGACTTTGTTTGTGTAGGAGAGGGGTGTACAGCTCCTCAGGAAGCCTCCACATTGATCGCAGCTCTACAAAAGAAAAAAAAAAAAGTCAAGTGTTTTGGAGTCTATTTACTATGCTTACCACAAGCAGTAATGTGTTGATTACAACCACCAGCAAGATGCATACAAGCTTATCCATTGTGTATGGCTAACACTGACGAGTGGTTTGTTAAAGTACCTTCGTTAGGTCCGGAATGTATGTTAAAGGACAGAATGGCACCGAAGACAGCCATGTATGTTGTATGTGTATGCTAGGGGCGTATGATACTATGCATGTAAAAGTCTGATGAAAAACATTTAATAATAGGATTTTAAGCTTAGTCTATTGTAATTAGTTAAATGACAATAAGCTAAACTAGACCATTTGTTTCTTATAATTAATATTATTGGATAGAATGGACTTTGCTCAACTAACAAAAACCTGCTAAAGTAGAATCAAAACAAAGGGAAAGAGGATACCTGAGTGCATTCCAAGTAATGAGTTGCATGTTCTTCATATTCCAAGCTGTTGATTCTATAAAACTTCACATCCTTGGAATTCCGGGGAGACTCGCGTGCGCTCAGTCCAGAATGCAACGACAATTTCCTTAATTCGGTGTCTGATATTTCTTCCGAGCTGTGCGTCCGAGCCTACCATTGCTTCGGGCCTCCTCTGCCTTTGCTTCATAGCAGCGTCATTAACTCTGTTTTGCCCAGCAAAGACAGATAAATTTCTTGATTGAACTCCTTTATTTTGTTGGCGAGCTTAATTTGCGTTTTGAGAGCAGATTTCCAAGACCTTTGAGAACAAGAAAACAAAAGGAACAAGCCTTTAGGTAGTTTAGGAAGAGGTTAAGAATCTCAAGCTTATTGTACTTGCGCGTCTCTCAGCGAAAAAGGAACTGATTTTCTTCGCCGTAGCTCGTTTGGCGTTCATGGGACGAGCTCTCAAACGGCTATCCGACCTAGAAGACAAACCTGACTGGGACGAAACCATCGCTGCTTCGGCTCGTTTTATCCAGCCGTAATCTAGGATGTATTGCTCTGCCCTAAATGCTCTCTCCTCTTCCCCCACCACGAGCGTGACGAGATTCTTTGGCTCGCTTGCCCTCACCGCTCAGCCTAGAATCCATTGAAAAACTTGGCCATTAAAGTGGTTCATAAACCGGTTGGTTACTAAAACATTTAACCAGTTTATGATACACCGTTCTGTGCTTAATACCGGAGCAGCTCCACTCGTGGTGAGCGTCATCGGAGAGAATGATCCTCGAGTGGATGCACGCGAGCGTTGGCTCATCTCTGGAGCTCCCCGCACGATCACATTCTCTTGCTCGAAGCGCATACACGTGGATGACAGTGTGGATTTTTCTTTGACGTGGCATCACAACTCTTCAACCTTTATTCTTGGAGAACGCAGCACAAGAGCACTCCTTCGAGGTTGCCGGCGACGCGACCCAGATCGATCGGCGCGCCGTTCCCCTCCTGGCAGCTCAGCTTACCTTGGTCCAGTTTGCAATTTGTGCTGGCGCTCCTGGTACAAGTCTTGAGATCGATGTAGGCCTCTTCGTTGGGCGGCTTGTCATGGCCCCTCTCGCAGCTCGCGACGAGCAATCCAGAGGCCTGATCGTAGCCCATGGGCGTGCACGAGTCGAGGAAATCGCCGCAAGCCTCGATCTTGGGATTGTTGCAGCAAACGATGGATCCGTCGTCGTTCCCGGCATAGGTGTTCATGTCGATTGCTGCCTCGCGGGCATCGACGCAGACGAGTGGAATCGATGGTTCGACGTGGACTTCGCAGCTGGAGACTCCATTCCCGCAGCTTCTCACGTCGAAGTCTGTGGTGTGGGGGGTACCCTTGATTGTGCTGCACTCGACTTTGAGGACAAAATTCTCATACGAGAGAGGTGTGCAGCTTTTCATGAATCCTCCACAAGGTTCAGCGCAACTCTAAGCAAATATCAGGACAAAAGAAGAAAATTTAGCGACAATCAAGATGGAAATTCTAGAATACTTACAGCAAAGAACTTGCATTTTGCAAAAGAGATGATCGCCAAGGTCCAAATCCAGCTAGCTCTAATTGCTTGCTTCATTTCTTTGTGTCAATGTTAGTAACACAGAAGTATGTGTGTTTATAGGTTTACGAGAATGTGACATTTGCATGAACATAGTAAAATTCGTTTGACAAAGAGAATTCATGAGGCCTCCCCACGTTTTGTATGGAAGATTAAAGATGGTATGTCCTTTTGTTTCTTTGTTGCCACCTGGCCAAATAAAATGGTGTTCAATTAGCAATGATCCAGATTTTATTATTATTTTTTTAATGGATGGGCTAATAGCTTTTGACTTTCACACCAGGAATTGAAATTAATAAATCTAAAAATAATAAACAATCATTATAATAACATTTTTCTAACCAATAAAATTAAACTAAAGCTAAAATCCTATACAAAATACAAAACTAAAACTATGAGTGCATGGAATATGGGAAGGGAATATAAAAAATATGTATATCAATTAACTAAAAAACCTTAGCTTATATACAGGAGCGAATGGTCTGAATTGAAACCAATCTAATAGCTACCAAAATCCCACTACACTAATATTAATATAAAGCAAGACCTCACATCATCCCCTCCTTTCAGAATAATAGAAGACCATAGTCTCTTATAAATGGGCCGAGATCTGGTGGAACATCAGGAGGAGCCATTGGTGGATTTGTAAGTAATATTAGTTGTTCCTAATCCTTTTGTACAAAGCATTTCAATTGCTACACATGCACAATTTCTAGAGGATTTGCCTGTTGGATGTCATGCCAAACTTTATAAACTTGTGGTCCAACTTGCCATAACACCTGATACAGTCTTTTTCATTAAGCAAGGAGCCCCTTAAATAAACCATGTACCATAAGATGGAAAAAATAAACTAACACTGAGTCATCCACTTTGTGCTCTGTAAGTGGATGATGATGGGAATTATAGCATCTTTGTTGTCCCATTTGTACGTAGCCTAGGTGTTTGGTAGACTCTACTTAGACAAGTGAAAGAATGTTTATCAAATATTGATCCCATAACTTAGCATTGACAGCTTGTGGCAATCCCAAAGGTAAAATTAGCTCTGTTAATAATATTGGATCATGACCATATAAGAGTTTATATGGTGAAAAACCAATAGAACTTTGCACCCTTGTGATATATGCATACTGAAGAGATAGCAAATAACCATCATAATCCGAATGCTAAAAGTTAACATACTTTGTAATCATCCCTTTGAATGTCTGAATAAGTTGTTCCATTAAACCATCTGACTGTAGATGATAAGCACTTGTGAAAGTGTGGCATATCCCTAACCAAGACATCAAAACATAAAATACCTCAGCCATAAATGTAGGGCCATTATTATAAAGAATCTGCTTTAGACAAGAATGGAACATTACTCGATTGAGAAGGAAGTATCTAATAGCAATTGTAGAGGCATTAGCAAGAGCATCAACTTCCACCTAACAAATCAAGTAGTTAAAAGCAATAATAACATATTCATTGCTAACAGTCGATCATGGAAAAGATCCCATAAAATCAAATGCCACAAACTCAAATGGACGAGAAACTGCAATTAACTTCAACTGTCCTTTCGTAGCATGAAAGGGAGTATTATGAGCTTGACACTAAACATAGCTACACACATACCGAATAACATCACATTGCATCTCCGGTCAATAAAAAGATTTGTGCAGCTTCTCGGTCAAACGACAATGTTCTATATGCCCACCTAAAATAGGAGAATCATGGTACGCCTAGAGAAACCGTGGAATAAAGATTGAAAGTATCACCAATTGTAAATAATTATCAAGATTCATCCCCACAAAATAAATAAGGCTGTCTTCAAGGCAATATTAAAAATGTAAATGCCAGAATGGCAAATTATCAGTGATACAAGATTCTCAAACCCTTCTTGAAGCCTTTGAATTCACGACTCAATCTTTTGAGCCTCATAAACCTTATTAAGAGAAGGTAGGCCTTGCTCTATACTTTGTGGACACAAAACGTTAAATACAACAATTGCCAATGGCATAGAATCCTCGTTTAGAAAATCCATAAATACTGAAACAATAGGCTTGTCAAAAACATGAAAAGAGAGTGAAAAAGGAAGAGGAGCTTGAGAAAGGGCATTAACATCACTATAGAACTCCCCAAGTGATGAATAATATCAAAATCATATATTTGAAGCTTCAAAGCCCACCGAATAGTACGACCAACCAGGTTTTTTCGCTTCAATAATAAAGTAATGGCAATATAATCACCTTCTAGTAACATTCGAGAACTATGTAGATATGCATACAGTTTTTTGAAACCCTAGACTGTTACTAAACACTCCTCTATCGTAGAGTGGTTCACATCCGTTGGTTGTAATATATGGCTGATATATGCAATGGGATGGTGTTAACTAGACACACTCAGGCTTTCTTGCATTAACACACTTTCAAGACCAATATTAAAAGCATCCACGCACAAAATGAAAGGTCAAGTATAGTCAGGATACGCTAAAACCGGAGGAGTCATTAATAGCTCTTTGAGATATATGAACGCCCGCTCACAGTCTAAAAACCAAATGAAAAACAATGTTGATGACTTTAGCAATGCTCACAACAGTGTAGTGCGATCAGAAAGATGATTCACAAAACAATTGAGATACTGCACCTTGCCCAAGAAGCGCTACACATCATTCACACACTTCAGAGTAGGAAATTTTAGAACAGCCACAAGCTTATCAGAATCAACTTGCAAACCCTTACGAGAAATATAGTACCCAAGATAAATTGTGTCTTTGGACCCAAACACACACTTCGACCGCTTCAGCTTTAAACCAACATCTTATAGCTGATCCAACCTTTATAAAGATTATAGATGTGTTCCTTTCATGTCCCCTTCGAATGGATCAAGACATAGTCAACAGTCACTTCCCGCATATTGTAAAGAATTTCATCCATCATCTACTAGAAATTCATTGAAGCATTGTTCAAATTAAATGACATCACCAAGAACTCGTACAAACCAAATGGTGTATAAAAAACAGTCTTGGGAATATCTTTTTCAACTATTAATACTTGCCAGTACCCAAAAGCAAGATGTAGCTTCATGAACTAACAACTTCTCCCTAGACAATCCAAGAGATTAGTAGTGTGAGGAAGAAGGTACACATTCTGAATCGTCACTTTGTTTAACAAATAATAATCGATGTAAAAGCAAATACTCCCATTAAGCTTCATCACAAGGTGAGGTTCACATGCCCAGGAACTCTATGACTTTTGAATAACACCCATTTCTAATATTTCCTTGACGTTTGCATGTAAAATCTTGATCTCTTTGGATGACTAATGATGAGTGGAACAAGACAGAAACATAGGAGGAAGTAATCGGAAGATAAAAGTAAAGGTAGTGTAAGCAACCAAAATGAACGACTCGAAAGACGATCCATAGGGGTTCAAATATAGAGGGAAAGGGCCCATGAATAAGAGTGCACCCCCTTTTCCAATTGGTTAAGGGTCTTGGGATATTTGGGGTTAAACGTCCTTGGGTTTGAATAGTACTGGGTTGGATGACCTCCTGGGAAGTCTAAACTCAAGTCACTTACATTTGGTATCAGAGGGGGTCTCGAGTCCGACTCTGTTGGTTGGCTAGGGGAATCGCACCACATGTTAATTGACATCTGGCTGGTCCAGTTTGCTCCCGCTGGGCTCGACCTGAGGGGTAGGGTGTCAAGAGAGCGGGGCTCTCGGGAGAGTTGCGGCTCTCAGCTTCCGTTCACGAGGGCGTGAACTTGTAGGGAAGCGTGGTAGATTGTAAGCAACCAAAGGGAACGATTCGAAAGACGATCCATAGGGGTTCAAATATAGAGGGAAAGGGCCCATGAATAAGAGTGCACCCCCTTTTCCAATCGGTTAAGGGTCTTGGGATAATTGGGGTTAAGCGTCCTTGGGTTTGAAAAGTACTGGGCTGGGTGACCTCTCGGGAAGTCCAAATTTAAGGAGCTTACAGGTAGAAGTAATGGGACAAAGAGGTACAAAAGTGAAAGGAATGGATGAAATATAAAGAAGTATGAGATAAGGGGGAGAAACCTCAAAGTTATACTTGGCATGATTGTACTGTAACCAATCTATACCAAGGATGAAGTCAAAAGCTTGACTTGGCACCACCTGCAATAACTGCAACCCAAGCTTGAGATCACCCATAAGTATAATTAGATCCACCTCGTCCCATGCACATGCATGTGTATGGCTGTTGCTATAAAGAATGAAAACTGGCTCCGCCACACAACACAAGTATAGACAGCAATGTGTGGTAATAGGTCGAGCAATAGAAGATAAATTATATCAACCAACATGGAAAGAATAATAGAAGACCTTTTGTTATACAAACGAGATTGAAAAGTAAACACTGGATGAACTGGTGTCAAGTGAACCCCTTGATAATACTCTCAAAAGAAAGATGGAAGGGTCATTAATAAGTTCTTTCCATTACTCGTGTGACTCCTCGTTTTTTGGATGCATCTTGGTATCCAGACCTTCCACTGCAACAGCACCAACAGGATGTTGTTGACGCTAATGTCTCCACCCAAGAAATGGAGGTTGCCAATCTGAAAAATGCCAATAATGCTAATAGATGTGACCAATTTCATCACACACCTAGTAGCAAACATCACGGCCACGACCACATCCTCGCCCTTGTCCTTGGACTCGAACAGCAGCAGCATTAACCTCCATTAGAAGAGGACCATCACCCATAGAAAGTGGAGTTGAAGAATGTGCAACAAGAAGTGGAAGAGGCAACATCTCATAATGTTGTGCCAAACGAAGAGCATCGTCAAGGGTGGCTAGAGCAAGTGCATGCACAAGTCCGACAAAATCTTGATAAAGTGCTAGCCACAACATTCTTAGTTTGATCTGCTCTGACATATTTGACTCCGCATGAAGCAAGAGGCTTCAGAAACAAATTCCAAATTGTTTCACTAACTTAGATGGCCTTTGACAAAGACAATACAACTATTAGAGGCATTATCACAATTGTCGGCATGTCTGAATGCACATTTGAAGATGTCCAAAAGAACACTTTAATCCCCACGAGTGGTTGCGCTCAAACCATTATACCACTACAATGACATTCTTTGGAGACATATGGGAAACTCCTTCCCGGGAGGTCACCCAGCCCAATACTATTCAAACACCCAAGGACGCTTAACTCCAAATATCCCAAGACCCTTAACCGATTGGAAAAGGGGGTGCACTCTTGTTCATGGGCCCTTTCCCTCTATATTTGAACCCCATGGATCGTCTCTCGAGTCGTTCCCTTTGGTTGCTTACAGGTAATCACTGTGAAGTGATCGAATAAATGGTACACATTATCCCTAGGATTCCCACAAAAGAACTCTAGTTGAATGTGAGGATTGGCACCAAGAGCAAGAGAAATTGTACCACATGCCATGAATGTTACCATCAACTGAGTTTGGTTGTTTAATTGCAATCATATAGCATCAAGCAATTGCACCAACTACTGCTCCAAAGTCAAAAGAGGAGGAGAGTGTTGCTTTGCCATGAAGATGAATGAAAAGAAAAGAGCAAAAAAAGAGGAATGAAAAAAAAAACTAGAAGGAAAGGGAAATTTAGACAATGGAAAAGCTAGATCTAAACCAAAATCCTGAAAGAAAAGAACAAAAGAAAGGAAATGGAAAAAGCTAGATCTAGATGATGCAAAAGGTAGATCTAAATTAAAATCCCAAATTCAAGCACTCATTAGAGACAATTAAAGGTGCCTCTTATTTCCACCAATGTGAGTGCATGGAATAATATAGAAAATGTGCATATCAATTAGCCCAAAAACCCTAGTTTATATACAGGAACTAGTGGTATGGGTTGAAACCAATCTGACAGTTACCAAAATCCCACTACACTATTATTAGTATATAGCATTATAGCCGTACACTTAGACCTTACAAAACAAGTTAATTGTCCTAGTTAGTCACCATTATGTCATGATTGATTACTCTCAATCAGTTGTCCTGAATGATTGCTTTAATCAGTTGCCCTGATTGATCGAATTAATTGCCTGATTGATTTCTTACCCTGATTGATCAACTTTACTCAGTGTTATTAGGTGTTCAGTTTTACTTGTTTTCATTTACTGGTTTCTGGTTTCTTTATTACATGTTATTATAACTGTGGCTGGTTTTTCCAAGTTGAATTGTACCGACAATTTTTTCACCTGATATTCAGATAGGCTTAATGAAGTTTGAGAGCTTGAAGCCATACTTTGTTAGGCCAACAACACAATACAACATTTGCTGCTGTCAATATCACATGTGTGAAGAGGTGTACACACCAGACTTCTAAATGCCTGGTTTGTAGAGATGGTGACTAGTGTGAAGTGGAAACCCAAACACCAAATTACTTGCATGAGTTATAAAGGAATGTAGTTTGTGTGGTTGAAGAACCAATCAAGTGGCATTTGTGAGATTGTATTGAAGGACTATGTAGCAGCTGTAAAGTAGAGAAGTTTCTTATTTGGTTGAGATCAAGAGTAATAAAGTCACTTGGTGAAAGTTTGAGAATGTGGACAAACCATCAACTGCTAGGCAAAGGCTACTATGTCAACAAACAGGAAACTAGCCAGGAAAGAAACAAGTATTGAGCCCAGTGGAAACCAGCCAGGAAAGAAGTAAGTATTGAGCCCAATGGAAATGAACCCATGCGAGCTTTTAGGAACTTTAATGGATAAACTCCCAAAGTTTCTCATTTATAACTTTCAAGCAAAATTATGGCAAGTCTTTAAAAATAAATATGGAATGAAAAATATTTGGTTGAATCTCCCATGTTTACTCCCCCTAGCCTAATACAATATACCCATCACATGGCTATCTCACATATCTGAATAACATGTGTATAGTATAAGTATAAATTTCCAACTGTTGGATTCGAAAAGCATATGTTAGCATATATTCTTAATCCAATAACTAGGAGTGATCTGTCAGATCCCATTGGGAATATTCCTTATTATGGAATAGTTGATGTTGAATTACATTCTAGTTTGAGTTTGCAATCCTTCAAAATTAGCCATGTCAAACAATCCTTCCCCAATAGAATGGAATTTTTGACAACATGCTAGAATGAGAAAATTTCCCTTCATATAGATTGTCACTATCACTTGAGGCAAAAGTGTAAGCTCTTGAGGGGTTTTAGGTCCGACTCTGTTGGTTGGCTAGGGGAATCACACCACATGTTGATTGACATTTAGCAGATTCAATTTACTCCAGGCTAAGCTTGACCCGAAAAGTAGGGTGTCAAGAGAGTGGGGCTCTCAAGAGAGCTACGGCTTTCAGCTTCCATTCACAAGGGCGTGAACTTGTAGGGAAGTGTAGTGGATTGTAAACAACCAAAGAAAACAAATTGAAAGATGGTCTATAGGGTTCAAATATAGAGTGAAAGGGCCTATGAATAAGAATGCACCCCTTTTTTCAATCAGTTAAGGGTTTTGGGATATTTGGGGTTAAACGTCCTTGGGTTTGAATAATACTATGCTAGGTGATATCTCGGGAAGTCTAAACTCAAGAGCTTACAAAAAATTGCAACTTCAACTCTTACAAAGAGAACCTTGGGTTAAATAATAAGTTTGTTGAGCTTAGACATTTTCAAGCCTTGGATGCTCTGCACCTCTATATGCAATTTGATCCACTCAACATTGCATATAGATGGTGAGAGCTCCATATGGGGCACAACATTGATGAGCAACCAGTAAAGTTTGGGTAGCTTCCACTTTGGATGTGATGTGCTATTCAATGCTTGGCTACTCTTAAAGTTTGTGATAGTAGAGTGAACTATAGTCTTAATAAGCATTGTTATTGATAAATGTGTTTGTTTAGAAATTTAGCGTTTGCAAATGCATTTTTCATGTTATTACTAGAATCTTTAACTAAATTAAAGAATATTCCTTTCTTTTACCTTTTTTCACTTTCACTGTTCTTGGGCTAAGCAATAGAAGATGGGTGAGAGAAAACAAATTGTAGAGGATTGGGGTAAGGACACCATCCTTGGCAAAGCATATACTAATGCTTAGTATTGCTAGATTTGTAAGTATTGCAATAAAGCGTCATTAGGCACATTTGGGGTGAATCCTAAATGCTATACTAACTTGAAGCTAATCTGGCTTATAGAGACTAAGGGCACCCCTTGTAAGGAGATTGATCCTAATGATTTAGATTTAGAAGTCACTTAGGAGAGGCTTTTGAAGGTGACAATTATGATCTGAGTGAACCTGTTTGAGGTCACGCAACAGAATATTTAAATATTTAAAAGATTCTTTTAATATCTTTTTCATTTTTTAGGTTTTTAATGACAAATGCATTTGAAAAATAATTTAACATTTGTAAATGCTCAATAAGTATGCTAGTACATATGATAGGGATCAAATCTCTAGCTTCGGTCTTAGTGTCAAAGATAGGATACAGAATGATCAACTCATATGAAAGGAGCTAGACCAAATCTGGGACATAGATAAGGTGGATGCAATGTGGTAGCATTGTCATAAAATGAAGAAAGATTTCTTTTCCTACAAAATTGGTGATTGCTTTCGAGATACTTTACTTGAAATTTATAAATGAGTTTTTTATAGGTGTCATTAATAATAAAGTGGGTATAGGCTTTACAAAAGCTTTTACATAGAAGCTTTTGGATAAAGGCCTGGTCAATTAGAAGGAATACTTGGAACAATGTGTAAAGCCCTCACAAAAGATTCCAAAGTGAAGAGTTTGGCAAGCAAAATGCTAAACTTAGGCAACTGCTAGTAATAATAAACTTGACATGATGAGCTTGTGGAAAACAATATTTTTATCAATCTATCATTATTTGAGAGGAAGTGAAGGTGTCTTTAGACAAAGCAAAATTGGTGGTTGAAGAAAAGCATTAAATTATAATTGAAGCAAAAGGAACATTTTATAAGGAATCAAAGCTTTTCAAGATGAAATAAGATAATGTTTTAGCAAAGTAAGTAACAGTTAGAAGAAGCAAGTAAAAAATTGGAACCAATTGACAAATGTCAAAGCAAGCTAAGCAATTGATCAAGGATTGTGAGCCTATGCTTTAGTTTTGTTATGCATTTTGGAGTATAACTCCAGCAAAAGATATGTGAGTTATAATTTTGATTGTAATTATTTCATTGGTTTTGAATTTTGATTACAAGCCATTTAACACTAGATTACTAGTTCCTTTTCCTATTTTTTTAGTTTTTAGTTTCCATTTTTAAGTTTTCTACTTTTAACATCTTCTACTCTTTCTTACTCTCAAATACCTCATAAATTAATAGCCCCTGAAACAAATAAAAACAATACTTGTGCAAAACAAAGGTATCTCCACCAAATGACTTCCAACTCCTACATATAATTATTAGTCATCTATGTCATAAATAATTATATAATCTATTATTGTAGAATCTTTGTGATAAATATAATAAAATATATAAGGATGCTATGTTGGACATCTAAAGATTTGACTAATACTTTTGAGTACATTTGAGTCTCACCATTAAGTGTGTTGTTACTAAATAATAAAATTGCACATTAGAAGAGAATGTGGCTCATGTGTTGGTAAACAACAAAGATTGCAAAAAGACATGCACTATATTACTTAATTCAAATTTATAAACAATTTAGTAATCAATTTTTTCTTCTCTATGATATTGGTGATGGCTAATGTAGCTTAGACAAGACTGCATATTACCATTGCAAAACAACTTCTCCATGTGAAGAATTAGAGGTAAAAGTCAAGTAAAGGTCGGGTATTGTGGTAATTATTGATGTAATTAAGATAAAAGGTCATGACTTTAGATGATGTCAAAGTTGTAGCAATTATATCAATTTTGATTAGTATCTACTCTTGCATAAATTTCTTAGCTTCCTCCATTGAATTGAGCCCTTTCAACTCTAGATTAAGATATGTGTCAATTGACAACATAAAATGCTAAAGAAGTTAGTGAAGATCAAGAAAAAGATGTATTCTAACTTGTGCATTTATATTTAGCTAGCATGAGTAAATTTTTGGAATACATCCCTTCCTTACTCCATAGTATTTACAACTTGTGTTACTCTTGAGATCACAACTTGTGGGTTTATAAAAAGTTAACAATCTTCAAATAATACTCTAATCAAGTTTTAAGATTGCTAAAAGCATCTTTGACACTCGTTTATACCATTTATGAGTGAAATAACCTTTAATTGATCTGACAGTTAAATCCCACGAGTAAATTTTCTAAGGTCAAAATATTTTGGCCAGTCAAAAATTTTCTTTCAACAGAGTTCCCATTGGGAATAATTGCTACTCAATGGACACTATTTTTCCTATTGAAGCACCCATGAGCACCTCCTAATAGGTCTAAATTTCTTTTTATTTCCTGTTGGCGGAAATTCTTTTGACAGATATTATTAATGGGATAAAGTTCATAACATAAATCAAATATACTCTTAATAGGATGTTTTTTCAAAGTTTCTTCCCTCTAGGCTAAATGCTATAGGAAATAAATTGGTCATATTTTTTGGTTAATAAGAAAGATGCCATTCCTAATGTGTGTTTGGTCAATTTGAAAAATATATTTGAGTCTATAGGGCCTTCAAATCTAAATAATAAAATTATTGGTTATGTTTTGTTTTTGTGAGTTGCAAATTCATTTGCAATTGATTTTAGTTTCTCTTACTAATTTACAAAACTTGCACATGGTTATGGCCAAACAGGTTGTGGAGCTTATCAGGATGCCTGTTTGTGGGGCAATACTTCATCATGATGCTGCTTTTAACATTTGAATTTTTTGAAGGTTTCTCCTTTATCTTTTTTATCTCTACTATTTTAGGCAAATTTCATGGCAAGGATGCTATGTCGAATCTAATTTGAGGTTGTGCACTCTAGTAGCAATTGGGGATCCAACTTTCTTCTAAATTTTTTCTTATAGCAAGAATTAATTTTAAGGAACTTTGATATCTATCTTTATCAATTTTTTTTTGACTTTTTACTTTCTAAAGAGTACAGCTCGATTAAATATTAGCCATTAGAAATTGAGAATATTAATACATCTCAATATATATATTTTATATATATACTCCATAAAGTCATAAGACCATGTATAGGGCTAGTGCATCGGTGAAGGATGGTGATTTGATGATAAGAAAACTAGCAACTGAAGCATATATATATATATATATATATATATATATATATATATACATACATATATATACAATCATTCACTAGGCTTCAATTGGTAGCTTTCTTGTAAACAGATCACCATCCTTCACCTCCCTACACTAGGTAGGCATCACTAGTCCCATTCACGGTCTTACAACTTTGTGGAATATATATTTATATACTATAAGCTTATACACAATTATAGCAAAATAAAATGTGGGGAAATAAAAATACACTAACTAATAGAATGCCTTTTATTAAATAAAACTTCTCTCAATCATTATTCTAGTGATCGATAAAAAAAGATATTTATATTTTAAGGATATTTAATAAAACTTTCTTAGTAAAAATAGGTATTATACAGTTGAAGCAAGAGCTTGAATATTCGTATAACAATAATATTTAAATTTTTGGACTAACAAATAAAAATTACAAATCTTTTATTTAATATAGTTAACTCAATATTATACAAGTTACTATTACAAAATAATTAAAATAAAAAAATCTTAAATCGATTTTTTATTTAGTTTCTTTTTTTGTTTTTATATTTTTCCTAATTTGGTACACTGTACATGTGAAAAATTCATCTATAATATAAATTTTATTTTTATTTTATAATAAATAATATAAATAATAGTAATATAAATAACAAGTCCTTATAATATAAGTTAAATATCAATAATTGTTTTTATATACAATTCATTGAATTTGAAGACCATGAAGCAGTTATAGAGTCATACTATGAAACAGGTAAAACATAAAGTACGATATTACAATCGTTTTGAATTGATAAAAATGATGGTACTATACATCCTTCCACTCCACAATATGTATTAGTATGCCAAATACTTTGTACTTCATTATAGATTACCAAATTTCCATCTGATTGTAATATAATTTTACAAAGTAACCCTTTACCATTTGTTCTTGATGACCATTTTGCAATATTACCATAATAAAGTACTAAATTACAATCATTTTGCATTATAAGCTTGTAAATAGTATTTGGTGAATATAAAGATTGTCTTATATCTTTTGATGAATGAGAGTTATGTGGAAACCAACTAAATAAAGTAGTTTGACTTATTGAACCACAAAAGATATCTTCTCCATCTATGTTATTGTTTGAGGTTTTTATTATATAGTTTTTAAGATTTTTTAATTCATCTCTTCTGTTTTGAACTGTATACTCTAACGAGTAACCAACCGAACTTGATTTAAAATAGCCTGCACAAGCTGTTAATAATACACTCATAGAATTTGCCAAAAGTCTTTGAAAACCAAGTCTTGCAGATCCTCCAGATACAGTATTTAAAACTACAGGATTTCCTCCACACAAATTTCCTTGATTATGATTGTGAATATGAAAAACAACCAAAACTCTTTGATTATTTGGAATAGGAAAGATAGCACTGCATGGGAGACCACGTGAGTATCTTTCTGATAAAGCAAATACTACTGGAATAATTTCTTGAATCCTAGATATTATGAATTGAGCAGTGACAACTGTTAATGTTGATTCATCACTAGCTTCATATCCAAAAATGCTTAAACAAAATTCAAGATATAATGCAAAAAATAATAAGTATATCCAAAATTTCATTTCTTGATTGCAATTTTAGAATTTATTTCTACTTCTCTAGCTTTCATATAGTTTATAAAGTCAACCAATCATTTTTCTTACAGTTGGATAGATAGAGATTTAATATAATATCAGTATTTAATTAGATAAATCATTATAATGTTTGACTTTTGATATGATAATTTGAAATGTACTTTGTAAACGATTTTTTAAAACTTGTGATTCTTGGTTCTTGTAAAACTTGTGCTACTTGGTAGTACGTGTCACGCCTAGCTCAGTCAATAGATGAGTTGACTTCGATTGTATTTAAAGCTTCGTAAAATGCAGTAGAAATCTGTCCGTCTAAAGTTGTTTTTGGTGCTAGATTTGCGCATGAAGTAAATTATAATAGACTAAAGTTGTTCAACTTCATAGGTGGTTATCCAACTTTTTACTATGTCACATTCTCGTACATAAAATCGCAACAAAGAGGCCTAGACTTGTACAGCACAAATCGCAAACTGGATCAAGGTGAGCTTGCTCCAAGAACAAAGGTTGAAGAAAACTCCATGCTGTCGTCCAGGTCAGCGCCACGCTAGCCCTAGATGCTGCCGCGTGTATGCGTTGTGTCGCTCTCGAGGAGCCAGAGAATGCGATCGCGCGCGTTGTTCTTCACTGCCGGAGCTCCGGAGGTGAGCCAACGCTCGCGCGTCTCTCCGATGATCCTCGCCACCGGTGGAGCTGCTACCTGGGCAATCAGGCCTATGGCCGGTGTGACCGCCCCAATCGATCCTGGGGCGCGTTTGCGGCCATGGAGCAGCGCAATCTCTTCTCCTGGACGATTGCAATGGCGGCGCTGTCCCAGAATGGGGAGATCCATTGCGCCAAGGCGGTGTTTGATCTCATGCCAATGAGGGATCTCTACGCCTGGAACGTGATGCTCTCTGCTATCCACGAGAACGATTCGCTGGATGCCCTGGTGGATGCTTTCACGAGAATGCCGGAGAGAGATCCAGTCTCGTGGAACGTAATGGTTGCAGCATTTGCCCAGAACGGGCAAATGCTCCAAGCCATGGACTTGTTCTTGCGGATGCCTCGCAGGAATGTGATCTCCTGGACAACTATGATTGGAGCTTTGAGCGATTGCGAGGCCGGACGCCACGATCTAAAACTCGATGCAATCGTGTTCTTCGATCGAATGCCGCAGAGGAACATTGTGTCTTGGACAGCCATGGTCCATGCCAGCGCCTCGGCGGATCGGCTGGAAGAGGCGAGAATTCTCTTCGATTCAATGCCTGCGCGCAATCTCGTTTCTTGGAACGTCTTTCTGGCTGGATCGAAGGACCTCTCGATCGAGACGCTCGAGAAGATCCCGGCCAAGGACTCTGTGACGCTCAAGACGATCATGAATTGGTACTGCCAGACTGGAAGAACCGCCGACGCTAAAGCCCTCTTCGATCGATTGCCCGAGAGGGATGTCATGTCATGGACGTGTATGATCCAAGCGAATTCTTGTCAGCTCGATCGAGCCAAGTTTGCCTTCGATCTAATGCCGGCATGGAGCGTGGTCTCCATGAATTCCATGGCGGCGGTGTTTGTGAGCCATGGAGAACTTGCTAAAGCAAAAAAGCACTTTGATGTTGGACTGGAGAGGAACGTCGTGAGCTGGACCGCGATGATCCAGGCGTTCGATCGAGCCGGAGAGGTGGAAGCAGCGCAGAGAGCTTTCGATCTAATGCCCTCCTGGGACGAGATCTGCTGGCTGGCGATCCTGGCCGCGAATTCCTCGGATCCGGAAGCGGTCCAGCGCCTGTTCTTCCGTGCGCCGGCTAGATCCGTCCTGGCATGGAACGCTCTCCTCTCAGCCATCGCACACAGCGGCGGAGCACCGATCGAGGAAACAAAGAGGGTCTTCGATCTGATGCCGGAGCACGACGCCGGATCGTGGAATGTCTTGATCGCGATCGAGGCAGAGGAGATCGGATCCAGCAAAGTTTTCTCCCACTCTTCTCCTGAGAGAAACGCTCTCTCCTGGGAAGCGCTCTTGCAAGGTACGGCAAAGTACGGGGACCTCTACGGCACAATGTCCGTACTGGAAAAGATGCCGGCGTGGAGCCTCCTCTCGTGGAATCTAGCTCTTGCAGCAAATGCCCGCTCCGGGCATTTGGCTAGCCTACGGAGAATATTCTCTACAATGCCGGAACGAGACACGGTATCTTTTGGCACCGCGCTCGCGGCATTTGCCCACAGCGGGCACGGCACCGACGGCATCCTCCTCTTCCACATCATGCTCCTCGAGGGTATGGCGCCCAGCGATATTTGCTTCGTCCACCTCTTGGTAGCCTGCAACCACGTCGGCCTCCTTCACGAGGGATTGTGTGTGTTCTCGGGCATGGCCGGCGATCACGGGGTGGCACCCGGGCTCGAGCACTTTTGCTGCGTGGTGGACATCATGGGAAAGGCCGGGAGGCTGGAATATGCCCGCTGCCTGCTGGAGAATATGCCGTTCGTACCCGATGACGTGGCGTGGGGGAGCTTGTACGGCGCGTGTGTCGTTCACGGTGACGTGGAGGGTGCCAGGGCACCATCGAACTGGTGACGTGGATGCTGACGTGTTTGTTACAAGTCAGCATTATTGTGCCAGGTCAGCATTCGCTGCGAGGTTGGACTCCAACTCAGCAGTGGCGTGGAGGCCGGCATTCAACGCGGTCAGCTTTGACTCTAATCAAATCGAAGAGATCATGTTGTGATGTTTCCCATGACGCCGCCGCTACACACTTGATTTAAATTTCTTTCTCTTGATAGCCTACAATCCTTTCACGTGTAGGATTTTTTCCATGTATTTCATTTGATACCCCGGCGCGCGGCGATGGATGGATCACACAAGTCAATCAGTGGGCAATAGAAAATCCGGGGCATGTTAGCGTTAGCTGTTGCTTTGGCTTGTTCCATCCCCACGTGGATATTCCCTCCCGGCCATCTCCCGCCGTTGGATGGGATCCCGCCACCGTTGGATCTAGGGCTCTTGGTGGTGCACGGTCTTTGAGAATGGAGGGGCAAACCACGCGTATTCATTCTCTCATTCATTCGTCGCAGAGGAAAGATGGGAAAACGGAACGATTGCCGGCTCGAATCCTGTGAAAATTCCCCACTTTTTTGCCTGGCTTTCCCTTTTTTTGCTTTTTTTTTCTATCGCTCTGTTCTTGGCTACTCACGACACGGATCGCGACCCCTAAATTCAGTTGAGTCAGAGAGGCGAAAGAGGTGCTCCATCAATGTGGGCTTCCGTGCTTCCAATCCAAAAATCTCCTCCATTTCCTCTTCCAATTTTCCAATTTCAATCTCTCTCTCGTTTTCGCGTACTTTGGAGCGATGATTGATGGGGCACAGCGAGCAGAGAAGTCCCTGTCGGAGATTGATTGAGAGGTTTGACTGATTCGGGAGGGAAGATTTGGAAAAATTCCCATTCCTTCCACGAATCGATCGAGAATGGGTGCTTTGGGGGTGGGAGGAGCGATGCATTCGATCTTCTCCAGCTGCACCGGGAGTGTTTGCGTGACCGTGGACGATCGCCAGGAGCGTGCGTTATCGAATCGCCATCAGTCTAGGAGCAGTGGCGTGGGATGTCCTTCGTCGCGATCGGGCAATGTGGTTCTCGTGGCGATGGATGCGCTGAGCGGCGATGGCGGCGCCGTCGTGCTCCAGGAGCACGCGCTGCGATGGGCGGCGAGGAATGTGGTTCGATCGGGCGATTGGCTCTACGTCGTGGCTATCTATCGCCGGGATCAGGGATTTGGGCGCAAGCTCTGGCATTGCGATGATTCTCGCAGTGGCGACGGGGAATTCGTGGGCTGCCGCCATCGCCCTCGCCCTCCTCGCCATCGCGATCCGAGGGAGCAAAGGATCAAGGATTCGTGCACGCTTCTGGCTAGCAGGCTCTGTGACACCTCCAAGGTGAATCCAATCGAGCGATTGATCTCCAATCCATTCTGACCTGCGCTTGTTTTGCTCGCTGTTCCAGATCAATCTCAAGGTGAAGACGACCCCATGGTGGAGAGGGATTGTGGTCGAAGAGGCCAACAAGCTCCAAGCTTCGTGGGTTGTTCTTGAGAGGTGCGTATATTCTGTGACCGTTTGAGCATATTCTGTGAGAAGAATATGCTTGTTTTAAAACCTTGGGATTTTGAAGAACCCTAGCTCTTCCAGGTCTTTGCGAAAGGAGGGCAAATGGTGCGCCCGCGGCTGCCGATCCAACGTTGTCGTGGTCAGCCAGGTCGGTTTCCGGGTGCTGTGCCTGAATCTCAAGAATGCCGCGGCGGCGATCGCTTCCTCGTCGTCGTCCTCGATGCTCGGATTGCCGTCGTCGAAGAAGCGAGTGATATTCTCGACTGGCGATGGCGCGGCTGCCGCGGATTTCGAAGGGAATGAGGAAGAGGCGAGCAGTAGCCCAGAGATCGAGACGCCGTTCAGCGTGACCGAGCGCGGAAGCAGCAGCTCATCGTCGACCTCGAGCTCAGAGCACGATCGTGCTGTCGGATTCTCTTGCACTGGCGGGGCCAAGAAGAAGATCGCTACTGCTGCCGCAACCGATAGCGTGATTTCATCCGACACCAAGAAAAATTGCCTAGGTGAGTCTTCCTTATTTCTTCGTGATTTATAGCGATCAAGAACTTTCCATATGTTTTAGACGAGCGGTTGTTCTCCCAGACGAGATCCATACTCTCCGACGCTGAGAACTACATCAAATGCAGGCCCGGGCTTGACAGCGCCACAACTCCAGACATTTCAGAGCGCTTCTCCGCGTTACAAGTCGAGAGCTATGGGAAGAGTCCCAGGAAGAACGCCAGGCACGTCTCCCAGCGATCGTCCGAGGGCTTGCTTCCAATCGAGGAAGCGGAGGCTCCGTCGGTGTCAAACCAGCACCGCAACCAACAAGCAGACGATCATCGACTACTGGAGAGAACTTCGAGCGTCCGACAGGCGGTCGCTTTACCACTGAAACGCTCGCTAGCCGGTTCGCCGCCTTTGTGTTCTATCTGCCAACATGCCTCTCCAGTCTTCGGCAGGCCTCCTCGTCGATTCAGCTACAGCGAGCTCGAGTTCGCTACCGGGGGATTTTGCAAGGCAAACTTTCTCGCGGAGGGTGGCTATGGCTCGGTCCACAGGGGTGTTCTTGGGGACGGGATTCCCGTGGCTGTGAAGCAGTACAAACTGGCTAGCTCGCAAGGTGACTTGGAGTTTTGCTCCGAGGTGGAAGTCCTGAGCTGCGCGCAGCACCGAAACGTGGTGATGCTGATCGGATACTGCATCGAGAGAAAGCGAAGGTTGCTTGTCTACGAGTTTATCTGCAATGGCTCGCTCGATTCTCATATCTATGGTATGTCCTTTTTTATGTGGTCGCTGTTTCGTGAGCTTGATGTTTTTTGCTTTTGTGGATTGCTTAGGTGTGACCAAGCCCCCGCTGAAATGGTCATCGAGGCACAAGATAGCCGTTGGAGCTGCTCGGGGATTGCGTTACTTGCACGAAGAATGCCGTGTTGGTTGCATCGTCCACAGGGACATGCGTCCAAACAATATTCTTCTGACACACGACTTTGAGCCCATGGTTAGTGCTTTGTCTACGTTTGCGTGTCTGCCGTCGTGCGTTACGTTTATCTGATACGTGAGATTAAACAGGTCGGCGACTTTGGACTCGCGAGGTGGCAGCCAGACGGTGATCTGGGCGTAGAAACGCGAGTAATTGGCACGTTTGGGTACGTAGACCACATTGTTTTAAAAACTCTCCTCGTGTTCATGGGAGCGAGAATGGTGTTGCAGTTACTTGGCCCCAGAGTACGCGCAAACGGGCCACATAACGGAAAAAGCTGATGTATTCTCGTTTGGCGTTGTTCTTTTGGAGCTTGTCACCGGCCGCAAAGCCATTGATATCTCACGACCAAGGGGACAGCAATGTCTCACAGAGTGGGTAAGCTAAGATTGGTTCTAGTTGGCAGCTCTTTAATCTGACTATACAGGCACGTCCATTGCTAGAAGAACAGTCTCATCACGAGCTCATCGATCCGGCGCTAGTGAATGAGCTTAACCAGTACGAGGCTTACTGCACGTTGTTTGCGGCCTCCTTGTGTATCCAACGCGACGCACACTTGAGACCTCGCATGTCACAGGTAAGTCAAGTCTTCTCCGAGGAAAACTGATATTCTCTCGCAAATGCGCAGGTGCTACGAATGCTCGAAGGCGATCTAAATCTCAGCCGAAACTCGTCCCCGATGCGATCACGCCTGACTTACTCCCCGCACTCCTCGTCCAAGAACAGCGTGAGATCGATGAGCCCCGCGAAGAGTAGGCTCTTCCCGGGAGCTCTAGACAGCGTTGTCAACAGCTTCATGTCCGCCCACCCCATCGTCGTTTGCAACACAAAGCTCTCCCACGAAGCTCTCAAGGCCGCGTACAAAGACAAGCTCGACTCGCAGAGGCCATCGCTCGAAGAGTAGAAATCTCTTCGCTCAAATCTCTGCCAACTTCACAGTCACAAAAACAAAGAGAGAAGATGAAGAGAAGAGAAGAAAAACAAAAAATTCTTACTAACAATGTAGCTGCCGTACGTAGCCTTTCCCATGTACAAATGGTCGAGAAAAATCATCACCTAATAGAAGAAGAAACCCTGTGTTGTCCCTCCCTTGTTCCCTCTTTATAAAAATTTCTATCTCCCACCACTACCTGTGACCCTGTCCCGGTATCGTGAAAGAACTAGTGTCGCCATAGTTGGATTCCTCGTGATGCATCCACAAGCCGGCTCTCATCTCCTCCTCACACTTTAAGATCTGCTGTACATACTCGAGCGCCCCCGACACTGCCTGCTGCTCCTGCGCGTTTAGCTGCAGCGTGTAAACTCTCCTCCCATCCAGGAACCTCTTGTACTTGTGAACCACGTACATGTAGGCCTGCTGGACCTGGCTCGAGTGCGACGATCCAACCGGGCTGTAGTCCGAGAACCACTCGCAGGTGGTGAGAGGGATCCCTTTGGTCACCTTCTCCTCAAACCTGTCGTACTTGTTGAGGAGCAGCACCAGCGGGGTGTCTTGGAAGCACGGGTAGCCCACGATCTTGAAGAAGAGGTCCCGGCTGAAGATGAGCTTGTTGTGCAACGCTCCCGTTAAATCTGTCCACTGCTGGTCGTAATCGCTGACGGCTACGCAGTAGACCAAAATCTTTACGTCCTCGAACATGTCGAGCCATTTCCTAAACTCGTTTGTAGCTAAGCCGCCGATGCTAATCAGCTGGTACCTGTGAACCAGAAAAAAAAAAAGAAAAGAAGAAGACCAAGTAAGAATCCAAGAAGTCTCGAGTCTAAGCGTGTGGACCTGCGACGGTTAGATTCGTGGTCGTTGCTATCGGACAAGTCTTTGTCCTCGAGAGAAAATTGTACCTCTGCAAGACCGGTTCCTTGCTCAAGTCCCTCGGCAGATAAGATATCCGTGACCGATGGGACGTAATCCTGTATTTGTAACACCTGAAGCAGCCAAGACACACTTTGTAAGACGAAGGCAAAATGCACAGGGCACTTACTCTATTCAAAATATCGGCAGTCACTTCAGGAAGCTGTAGTTCATCCTTTCGACTGTATGTTTGTTGTATCACAGGGTCGTTCCAAATCTTAGAAAGATTAGAGCGCGTGTTTTTTGAGATGCTCCGTTCCAGATGACCCGCAGCCATGCTCGCCATGAACTTGTCAGCCGCATCCTTGAGCTGGTCATTCAAGGTATAAAGGTCTCCTGCAGAGGAAGTCAGTCAGATATGACGTTATGAAAGACTATGTCTCAAACCTGACTCTTCTTCGAATCTTTCTCGTGCTTCAAGCAGAACATTGAGAAACTGGTATGCCTTTCCCAGTATCATTTCCTTGTACTTTTGCAACTCCTCCGGCGAAAATTGGCCATTGTGAAGAATTTTCGTCTGATATTGCACTAGCGTCAGTAACACTTTTTCCGTAAAAAAGAAGGGAACATACCTGCTTGAAGATGGTACTCCTGCCCGACCCATCGTGCCCCAGTAGAAGAATTTTTGATGCGTCTTTAACTTCAATAGAAGTTGGAGAAACTTTTCTAGAGGCCGCCACTGCATCCGCCTTCACTAGTTGGTTGCTTGACCGTGGAGTTGGGAAAGAAAAAAATGGGTACAAAAGCCTCATCATGGGCTGCAAAGCGCACAAGATAGAGTTAGTGATCTTTAAAGCATAACAAACATTATGTTTCTCACTTTGTTCCACAGGTTACCCTTGATCTCCTTCTGACCTTCGTCTCCATATCTACCATCAGGATACAAAACAAGGTACGTTTGAGGAGTGCATTGAACGCCAAGAGCCTGTTCAGAAAAGATAAAAGTAAATCAACTTCTGGACTTTACAAACTGTACTCACGTACTTTGAGCATTTTAAACTCCGATTTCGTGATCTCCCGACAGTTTAGGAACACTTGCGTCGTTCCATTGCTGGCATTTTGCTGCAGAGGTCCTCCTACTTTCAACTCAGGAGTGATAAACATGTGTGGTTTTTCTCCTTCCTGAAACAACAAATCAGTCCCAAAACATAAAGACGACTTCGAAACACATACCCTGCCCCAGAGTCCCGAGGCCTTGTCATACCAGTATTTCCCGGGCTTCAGTCGCACACATTCTTGTTGTAACAAAATCAGCTCTTCAAAAATCAGCCTCCTTCCGTTCACAATCACTTGCTCTGGCTGCAGCTGGTTTGAAAAGCACTCCCTTTCAGACTTCATGCACTGTTGGATCTCCAAGGGACTCAGCAGCCTCTTCAACAGTCTCGAAGGCTTTCCCAAAAACGGACGGCGATCCTCCAAAACGGGGCGTCCAACACATTCTTCACACTTCCTCCCTTCTGGCATGGATCCCATCACTACCAGCACGCAGTTGGAGCAAAACTTCGAGCCGCAAGCCAAACACACCTCCTTCTCCGTCAGCCTGTTACCTCTCAGACAGCGGTAGCACTGTCCCCGTTTCCTGTGAATGTTTCCGCCTTTCCCAGACGGAGAGGGATCCAATCCATACCGCCGACTATCAAAGTTTCCACTGGGATCTTCCGACTCTCCCGGGGAGAACTCTTCCGAATACTGCAGCGCCGAAGAGTCCGTGACAATGCCCTCCGACGATGGTGTTCTCCCGAAAAGCTGTGGCGAAGGCGACGTAGCCAGCTCCTCAATCTCCGACGGACAGGACTTTCGAGTGGCGGCGGCAGCACTGCTGGCAGCATCCCGCTCGACAGTAGCAGCGGCGACAGCCATCGCCGAGGATGATTCCGAGAACGAGGAGCCCGACGTCGATCGAAAGAACTGGCGAGCAGCGGGGACCGAAGAAGCAGCAACGTTCCCAGAGCCTCTCCACAGCTGAGCCACCGGAAGAATGGTGGCGAGTTTTGGAGGCGTGGTCTTGTTAGTCCCCCAAGAAGGAGCCATGGGAGCCTTTGGGAGTGGAAACTCTACCGGAGGCCCGTTGTAAGGGGTGGCGAACGAATACTCGATGTTGTCCAAGTCTATGGCTGCTCCTGGAGGAAACAAACCTCTGAGAAGATCGTGCTTGGCCGACCCATTGCCATTGGGCAACGCCGAGGAGGCCATGGTGAAGCTCTCCTCCTCCAAAGCCTCGGCCTTTTGGCGCTGGCTAGTCGTAGAAGAATTCTTTCTCGTCATGGAAATCCCCTACACAAACCAAGCAATGATCAAGCACAAGAAGAGAGAGCGAAAGAATGAAGAAAAACAAACGAGGTAGACGAGGAAAAAATTCCACTGACCAAGTCTCTTGCTCCGATCTCGCATTTCGCTCGATTCCAGCGATTCCCGCTAGCTCCGAGACGATCCTCCTCCCGCGCGCTACATTCTCCGCGGATTGCTAAACCCTAAGCCGCCCCGGATTGCTCTGTCTGCCCCGGAGATTCGCGAGGAGCTCACCTTGCTCGCGCAGCTGGGACGACGATCGAGGGAGCTCGCGGGGGGCGATCGACAGACACCAGCTGCGACGACGCGGGCGCTCAAAATCTCCGCGCTAATGTTCTTCGACCTATTCCTACCACACACCGCCGTACACGGAATTCGGCCAGGGGTCCTCCGTACGCACACGTCAGCAGAATGCGTCAGCCAGTTTTGTGTGTGTGTGAGGTATTCCATATTCGCTGGACTGCTCGTGCGCGGTAAGAAAAAAAAATCCATCTCTTCTCTTTTTCGCCAGTTCCAATGACGCAATGTGCTTGATCACGAATTTTTATGATGTCTCTAGTAGAAAAGTCGTGATTTTCACTTGGAGGACTTTTACCGTTGTGACGAATCGTAAAAGCTCTGTTCCAATCCAAGCCGTGAGAAAAGTTCGTGAGAAAAGAAACGATGCTTACCTCCAAGCTCCAAAATCACCAAAAGTCTCCGCAAGAACACACTCCATCCCTGAAAACATGGAATCGACTCGCGTCTCGGCAAACCACGACTCGCTGCTCGATCCGGGAGATGATCGAGGTGGCTCTGTGGCAGTCGTCGCAAGCGCGGAGATTCTTGGCGATGTGTATGCTCGTCCCCGGCTTCGTGTTCACCAAAGCACACCCAATGGCCAGCTTCTCGCTATGGCCGCACAGAGCATTCTCTTTCTCCTCGTCTGCGATGTCAAACAGAGCACCGTCCCAGTCAGGCACGTATCCGGCTTGTTTCAAGCTTACCATCACTTCCTTGAGCTTGGCGAGTATCTGGGAGCTCTGGGGATGGCTCGTGTCCCCGGCGCAAAACCTGTGAACTCTCCCGGATTCATCAATCCACCAGCTTTGTCCCGGCTTCTTGAAAGCCCGAGCTTTGTTCCTCATCGTCCGGATGCTCAAGCTCTCCTCAAACATCCCGGCGGCGGCGTAGATGGTGGCCATCACCGAGTACGCTGCAGCATCCCTCTCGTCAGCTCTTACAATGGAATCGAAAGCAAGCCTACCGGTTTCCACGTTTCTCCATTTCCTGCTCGCCGCCAAGATGGCTCTCCAGATCGTTAAGTTGGGCTGGAAAGGCATGGTTTTGATCATCGCCATCGCCTCGTCGAGATAGTTTCCTCGGGCTAGAGTGTCCACCAGGCAGCTGTAGTGTTCGATCGTCGCAGCAATCCCGTGATCCGAGATCATTGTATCGAAAACCTCCTTGCCTTTCTCGACTAGCCCGGCGTGGCTGCAAGCTGTGAGAATGCAGAGAAACGTGATCCTGTTTGGCTGGAGACGTTCTTCTTGCATCCTCTGGAAGAGATAGATTGCCTGCTTCGCATGTCCATGGTGACTATATCCTGCGATCAGCGAGTTCCATGTTACAAGTCCCCTCGTCGTCAAAGAATCAAATACCTCTTGAGCTTCTTGCATATCCGCGCACTTGCCGTAGAAACTAATCAAAGAGCTCGCCACGGCCTCGTCGTGCTCCAGTCCAGCACTCCGGATGTGCGAGTGGATTGACTTCCCAGTCTGCAAGTCTGCCAAAGATCCGCAGGCTTTGAGCGCAGAAACAAAAGTTTGAGAAACGGGCACGATACCTTCGTCGCGCATTCGAGCGTAGAAACGCAAAGCCACCTCCGCTTCACCGGACTGGGAGTAGCCCCGGATCATGGCGTTCCACAGCAGAAGATCGCGAGGCCGCGTCCTCTCAAAAACCTCTCGTGCCTCGGCCATGCTTCCACACTTGGAGTACATATCCACGAGAGTGCTCGCGACCAAGCTGTGTGCTTCGTGTCCCTGCTTCACGAGCTGGAAGTGCAAACCCGCGGCTTTCTCCAAGCACACCTTCCTGTCGAGTTGGTCTCTCGAGAGATCTTCCCTGGTGGCGATGCTTATACAGGCCTCGAGAGCACCGACGTAAGTTAGAGCGTTTGGCACGCATCCTTCCTCTTGCATGCGTGAGAAGAGCTCGAGAGCCAAGTCTCCCTCTCCACTTTGAGCGTGTCCCATGATCAAAGCAGTCCAGGAGACAACGTCGTGGCGAGGCATCCGGTCGAAGATCCAGCGCGCCTCTATCATGCTCCCACACTTGACATACATATCCACGAGAGCGCTCTCGAGATATATATCCCAAGTCTCTCCAGCGTTCTTGAGCTGGGAGTGTACCGCATTTCCTTTCTCCAACGCCGAGACCTTGACAAGCTTCCCCTCGATCTTAGTCCCATCTTCTCGAATCGCCAGTGCCGTGCAAGCAGCAAGCGCGGCGGTGAAAGTTCTCACGTTTGGAACGAAGCCTCTGTCTTGCATGTGGGAGAAGAGCTCGAGAGCCGTCTCGCCATCGCCACTGTCAACGTATCCCAGGATCAAAGAGTTCCACAAAACCACGTCGTGATGGACCATGGCATCAAACACCACCTTTGCGTTCTCCATGTCCCCACACTTGGAGTACATATCCACAAGGCTGCTCGCGACGAAGAGGTTTGATCCAAGACCGGTGCTCGCAACCTGGGAGTGAAGAGCCTTTCCCCGATCTAAGCAATCCATAGCTCCTTCCACCGCGAGAGCGGCACAAGCCTTCAAGGCCGCGACGTAAGTAGCGGCATTTGGCTTGAATCCCCGGCACTTCATCGCGGAGAAGAGATCCAGTGCGACCTCTCCCTGGCCGCGCTGTGCATACCCTTTGATGATCGCGTTCCACGACACGACGCTGTGCTGCCGGATGCTGTCAAAGGCGCGCCTCGCCTCGACCATGCTCCCGCATTTGGCGTACATGTCGACGATGGTATTGGCGACGAAGATATTGGCCCCATCCCCGATGTGGCCGTGGATCCTCGCCCCGGCCTGCAAATCCCGCAGGCTGATGCACGCCTTGAGCGCCGCGAGCTGTGCCGCAACGCTGGGCGCCACCGATTCCTCCCGCATTCGATCGAACGCCCTGATCGCCTCCCTGGCCTCCTTGGCGCCCACCGCTCGCATTTTCCATAAGAACCCTAAAACTAAAAACCGAGCTGGACCATCGGTCAAACTCGAAGAATTAAGTATGAGATCGCCTATGCATCCAGCACACTGCGAGATAGAGAATATCTGAGAAATCGAATCGATCAAGGATAGGAGATGCCCGAAGTCTTGAGGCACACATCCAAACCAACCAAGAAATTGCCAGAGTGAGATTCAAATTCCAGGACTCTATGGTTTTGACGAGGAGGAAGTGGGATTGCTATAAAATCTTGACCACTTTAAATTATAGGTTTGTTTTGGCCGGATAAAGAAAGGGCTGACCTTGACTTGACTTGGACTTCGTTGACTCGACATGGACTCCAGCGTGTCCAACCTTTAAAAACACAACTCTTCTGTTGCAATAGGTGCTCATGGACGAGGACGGTCCATGCTTACACTTACTTAAGTGAATACGCTTACTTAAGTCCATGCTTTCGATCACCCCCAGTAGAGTATCATGGGCCTCCTTCAAGTCATCCATCCCATCCAATCTAGCCAATGTAGAATATTTATTAAAGAAAGCCATGGAGAGCAATCGCCCGAGCACCAGCAACCGTCCTCCTGCTCCTTGGTTCCAATTTCTCTAGCTTCCATCGTCAGGACTTGAAAGTCCTCGAAGCCGACTTGGTGGATTAACTTTTGGACCTGAGCCTGGGAACCCCTTCCCCAGCCCCTGAATCTCACTGCATCCCAGTTCTCGACGCCACGGCTTTGTTCGATCCGGTCTCATCCACTTCCTATGTTTCATGATCGGGATCCTCTTGCCACTACACCATCTTGTACGGCCGTGACTTCCCTTCCGCTGGTTACTTGGCCAAAGATTTCGTTTCCAAGGATAACTCAACGGTGAAATTTGGATGCGGTCGAGACAGCACCGGCCTGCTTGGGCGCCTTGAGAGCTCGGGCATCTCTTGAGTCGGTAGGAGGGCAACTGCGGAGCTCAGGGTACATGGGCAAGTTTTGGACTCTAGGCATGGTTTACACCCTGATGATCAAAAACCTCTTTACTACATGAGTATAGCATCCAGACAAAAGCTTAAACTAGTGTTAAAGCTGATGACACTCTCACCAGCATATCAGTGTGACAACATTCTTAACCTACTTCATTCCCCATCTCTCATCCGAATGATCGGACATTATACACAAAGTTGCAGACGTTCTTGGCACGGAACTTTGCTAATCACCAGAAACTCTGACGTACAGTTTCCAGGGTGTTCAGGTCGTTGTGTTAACAAGGATTGGATTTGGAACGGGATGTGATGTGTAGCAAGCCTTCTGGCTTGTGCTACTATTTAGTATTGTTTGTAGTTTAATCTATTAAAGGTATAGCAATTGTTTGAAACGATGTCCTTAAATTGTTATGCACCAGTTGGATCGACGTATTCCAAGAGATCAAAAAGTTCCACAAAACCACGTCGCAATGGACGGCATCAAACACAACCTTGGCGTTCTCCAGGCTGCTCGCGACGAAGAGGTTTGATCCATGACCGCTGCTCGCAACCTGGGAGTGAAGAGCCTTTCCCCGATCTAAGCATTCCATCTTCGAGAGAGCTCCTTCCACGGCGAGAGCGGCACAAGCCTTCAAGGCCGCGACGTAAGTAGCGGCATTTGGCTTCAATCCGGCGTTTTTCGCGGAGAAGAGATCCAGTGCGGCCTCTCCCTGGCCGCGCTGCGCATACCCTTTCCACGACAGGACGCAGTCAAGGGCGCGCCTCGCCTCCACCATGCTCCCGCATTTGGCGACGATGGCATTGGCCCCATCCCCGATCCTTGCCCCGGCCTGCAACTTCCGCAGGCTGATGCACGCCTTGAGCTGTGCCGCGACGCTGGGCGTTACCGATTCCTCCCGAATTCGATCGAACGCCCTGATTCGCCTCCAAGAAAAACAATATGCTTCTTTCATCCTTAGGAAATTTCTGGAAGCCGCCACGGTAGCCTGGTGGAGGCGCTCACCGAGTATCTCCACCAGTCGCGGCAGCCTCGTCTTACAAATTACCAAAGAGTTCCATTTGGAAGCGCCGCCTCCGAAGGGAAACACCCGAGCAACACTTTGTCCGGTGGGCTGCTGGAGGCGTGGGAAATCTAGTCGAGCTCTTCGCCTTCTTCTTTTTTTCTTTGCGGCAAGGAGGAGAAAGAAAGCAGAGAAGCAAGAAAGTCAGCTCCACACACAGCCAGAAGCACATGAAAACAACCGAGCAAGAAGATTTAATCACTCACCATGGGCGCCATCCAGATCCAGCTCCATCTACGTCACAGCCAAAGCAACTCGTTAGAAGTAAGAAGAGCGTGCACACACAAGCAATCCTCCCGAGCCCAACCGCCAGAGGCCTGCTCTTTGAATGGTTTGTGTCTGGCCAATCTTTGAAAGAGTTTTGGAAAGGTTAGCGTTTTCCTCCTCTGTCAATCAATCAATCAATCCAATCCAGCGAAGAATCAAGGCGCTGGCCGGCAGCGAAAAAAAGAACAGAAAAACTCATGACTATGTAAAGCTACAACATAATCAAACTTTAGTTTGGCATCTTCTATAGAAAATCCAAGTGCTATACAGATTTTAAAAACAGGACTAGTAAGATTGCAATAGCATTGTGAGAAAATTTCCCACGCGTACAGCTGCACAAGTTCGAGCAGTAGTTCCAGCGTTTTCAGATCTACAAAATGTTATAGCCCTGATAGAAATTAGAAAGGTATAGCACAGTTACTGCAGAGAAAGTAGAACTATATGCAATAGTCGCTATGAAAGCTTGGGATTCTTCTTCTGTGCTTGAGTTTCTAGTGAAATCTTCAGAAAGCACAATGAAGATCGATAGTCGGAAGGAGTCGTCGTACTTGGTGATAGCCAACATCTACGCCAGCTCGATGAGAGCTCCAAGGTTCTGGAGATCAAGGATGCAGTGACGCGTAGACAAGCTCAAGTCAGCTGCTAGTGCGGAGAAGATGGTCTTGTGTCTGGAGTACTGGTGGGGCGACATTCACTTCATCACGGATGAAAAGAGATTAAGCACAGAAATCTGATCGTACCACCACCACCTTTTTGTAGCTAAGGTGGTGGAGTATCTTAGACAGAAGCTGTAAACTCGATGTTCGTACATGATCCCAGTACTGTGCGCTTACTTGCTCGATCCAATTCAGACTTGTGAAACTGTAAGAAAAGAATTCTTCTTTTGCGGTAAGGAGGTGTTGGACCAGAATCACCGTAATCAAAGGCAGAGATGGAGGAGCACAAGTTGTATGTCTTGGAGTTGTAATAGCCAAGCATGCAAGTATTTTTTCCATATGCAGGAATGTTATCGGAGGTTTATGTTAGCTGGGCGGTGGATTGTGGCATGACAATGAATGGATCGGTGGAAGCAACAATAGGGCAGGGACAGTAAGCAGTAGGCATAGCAATAGCAAAAGTATAGATCAAATTAGATTGCATTAGATTGGAGATGAGGAAGGGAGAAAACTCAAGTTTCAAGATTCATTTGGTTGGTTTTCTATTCTAGAAGCCAAGCTTTCGAAGAAGAAGCTACTACCATACGTCCCCATACTTCTCTTTCTAGAGGATGTAGTGTAGTGTGTATGACAGTGGAGCAGTGGCAAGCATATGAGGACTATGAGCAAAACAACATCTCAGCAAAAGTAATGTTGATCAAGTGAGTTCAGTTAGAAAATATTCTCAAGGTGGAGAACTTTCCAACTATTGCAGAGGCATGGTGGATTCTTCAACACCACTATTGTGAGCAAACTCTAGAACATGAAGTCCACTTTTTCTAATGCCATTGGCATTTTGATGATCCTGGGACGCAATGAGAAATATCAGAAGGCAAAGGTAGAGCTTCAGACTAACAGTGTACATCCTGGTGTAGATCAGGTGATTGCAAACATACATCACTGTAGAAGTGTCAATGACATCTTTGGGGAAAAGAACATAGTAGGACTTTAAGCATAATGAATTTGTTGCTCTGGACTTTTAAGTAAGCAATTCTCCAACAAATGCCCATGAAAACCAGTTGAACAGAACGCAGTGGAATAAGCTCATGTCAAGTTGTTTTTCCAAAAAATAATTCTTGGTTTCTGTAAGTACAGCTAGTGGTGAGGCATTGAGAATAATTGCATTCGGCACAATTTTCTTTTCAAATTTACACCTTGAAATTACTAATGTGCTATACATTCCAAAGCTAGTGAAACATCTTTTGTTCATTTCTAAACTGGTAGAGGATGGAGTGTACACATTCTTTCATTGCTCAATAGCAAAATTTGTATATAATCATACACAAATTGCTCAAACTTTTCTCAAAAACATGCTTTATTTCATCTCAATATCACTCTCGTTTGTAAATACTATTTTAGCCACTAACAAAGCAAAGCTACAGTTATGGTACTGGTGCATGTGAGTTTTTGCAGGATAGGCAATACATTCATGTTATCCTATAGTGTACCAGATCTTCCAGGATCATGTGAAAATTTTTGTAATGACTATCTACACATGAAAATGAAAAAAAATGAGCCACTTCTTAAATAATTTGTTGTGCATCATGTAGCAAAGCTTGGTTTTATTAATAGTAGTCATTCTTATTTAGCAATTTTGAATAATCCAATTGATCAATAATTATAAATATGTTTATAATTTATATATCAAGATTAATCTTATTGCATATTAACTATTAGATAGTAAAATAAAAAAGAATATACTAGAAAGTGTTTAGGAAAGTTTATAAATAATAATTACAAGATTAATTTAAATGAATAACAACCATTAGATTAGTAGAATATCCTAAAATATCCAAGAATATTCTAGGTATATTCACTACCATCTATAGGTATTGCTTAAGAAAACTAATAATTTATGCTTAATATGCTTAATAGTAGTCATTCTTATTTAGTATTTTTGGTTTGTTTGAGCAAAATTTATAGGGGTGGTAGTGGATATACCTAGAATAAGCTTGGATATTCTAGGATATTCTACTAATCTAACGGTTGTTATTCATTTAGATTAATCTTGTATTTATTATTTATAAACTTTCTTAAACACTTTCTAGTATACTCTTTTTTATTTTACTATCTAATAGTTAATATAAAATAAAATTGATTTATAAATTATAAACATATTTATAATTATTGATCAATTGAATTATTTAATGACACTACCTTTAAGTAAACCAAGCATTGTTGCATGCAACACACAGCAAATAATTGAATAATCCAATTGATTAATAATTATAAATATATTTATAATTTATATATCAAGATTAATCTTATTCATATCAAAAAAAAAATATATATACTAGGAAATGTTTAGGAAAGTTTATAAATTATAAATATAATATTAATCTTAGATGGTAGAATATCCTAAAATATCCAAACATGAACCATCAATTGATATTTGGGGACCCTCTTTGCTTAAGATTTAAATGGAGCTAAACATTTCTTGCTAATTGTGGATGACTTTAACAGCAATTTGTTTTCTCAAATAAAAATCTGAAACACCACAAGCTTTTTTGGATTGGATTCATCTCTTAGAATCTTCACAAGCTCCTAGGAATTCCTTTTCATAGATTTTTGCACCATTTTACCTTTGCATAATTGCACAATAAATTGTAGTCCAAATCTTGGCACTATATGAATATGGCCAGAATGGAGTTATCAAAATGAAAATGCTTATAGTCTTGGATGCATCCTATACAATGCTTAAGGCCATGCACATTCCAACTTTCTTTTGGGCTGAGGCTATGATCCATGTACAGAATGTTCTCCCAACTAAGGTGGTACCTTGCAGGACACCATTTGAATTATGGACATGTATAAAACCAACACTTTCTTACTTAAGCATGTTTGGTTGTGTTGGTTTTTTATATGTCTTCAATGAAGAATGATCAATCCACATGTTGTATGATGTTGGGATTCAGTGCGTTTTTAAAGAGACAACACTTGTATATTCACTATTGTCTATCAGCAAAAACATAGATTCTAGGTATTTTTTATCTTCAGAATTAAGCATTTGTTTGGATGTTCTCAATATCTCTCCAGTTAACATGGAAGTAGCACCACCACCCTTACTTGTCGGCCCTCCTCTTGAGAATCCACTGCTACCAATGGAAGATCCACTAGTAGTTCCCATGGAAGAACACGAATATAACGTTCTTGAAGAAGGTATCAATCTACAATGGAAATACAGATTAAGATGACAATAGAAGTATAGAGTTTTCTGAGCATATCACACATCAATCTCACCACCACAACGATCATCACGAACTTGGAAGTCAGTGCTGGAAATTTTCCAGTATGATGCTCACACAGCACAACAGCTACACTTTAGGAGGCAATAAAATGACCTTAATGGCAAGCTATGATGCAGGCGGAGTACACTAATCAACTGGAGAACAACTCATGGATCTTGGTTTCTCCAGAACACGTACAAATGGGGTTATTAATTGTTCCATGCAAGAAATTAAGGAAATTGAGAGGTACAAAGCACAGCTAGTAGCTAAACTTCTCACCTATAGTCAAGATGATTTCTATTCATTTATCTCGGCAATTGCTAAGGATCAAGACATAGAGCAAATGGACATTAAGAATGTGTTTCTCAATGGAGAGCTTGAACAACTTGTTTATATGCAGCAACCAGCTGGTTTTATATGGTAAAGAACACTACACATGCAAATGCTATTTAAAATAGTTAACAAGAATATGGATAATATTCTTAATACAGTTTTTCTAAGTTTTTGTTTTTCTAGGTGGAATCTATACCATTGCATTAAAGGTTATGATATGTGTTTATGTTAAGGATTTTGGTTTGGCTCAAAGTGACTGACTTATGTAAGTCTTTTTTTTTTTTTCTAGGTTTACAGGTCTCTCATGACATACTCAAAGAACAAAGTAATACAACTTGTTACAAAATAATGTCTCAAACCAAAAATAAATTAAATAAAATAGAAAACCTGAAATACGTATTGAGTTCATCAACACATGTATATACCTTCTTTCTTAACAGACTATCAATACTTTTTTACATCATGCTCAGCTCTAACTCTAGCTCTACAATCCTACAAACTCTTGAAAGCAGACGAACCACATTTTGAGGGGGAGAAAAGGAAAATGGCAGCTCTACCTTATCAGAACATGGTTGGTGCATTTATGTATATTGCCACAGTTGACAGACTTGATATATCAACAAGAGTCATGCGAGTTTGCCAATTCATGCAGAATCCAGGCAAGAGACATTGGTAGATATTCAATTATCTGGAAGGGACATCTTTGTTATTCATCAAATACCAGATCACCAAATCAAGGAACATTGGATCAAGAGCAATAGTATCATATGGAATGGTGGATGTAAATTCAGTCAAAGACTTAAACAATAGGTGATCTACAACAGGGTATGTTTAATAGGTCTTCTAATGCTGTTGTTGCTCCTATGATGCTTTCTTTCTCCTATGATGGAATGAATACTCGCATATGGAAAAAATACTTGTTTATTAAAACCCCAAGACATTTATACGGTGATTTTGGTCTAACACCTCCCCTCTATATGATCCTGGAGATTAAATTGAAGAATCACCTTACTCCCCCTTAGTTGTTGTAAAACTGAGCTTATATCGAAGCTTTCTAAATTGCTGGATAGTGAGTGTCATCTTTTGTGAGCAAATCTGCGATCATGTTGACTGTTGAAATGTGTTTGAGCTTGATATCTTAGATCCTTTCCCAAATGAAGGAATGGAACATATCAAAGTGCTTGTTCCTCCCATGGTGAACCGGATTCAAGATGGATTGCAAACGCACTGTGTTATCATTATAGACATACGTATGGTGGTGCTCTTGATGTGCAAAGCTGAGTGACAAAAACAGTCAAGGAAGGACTCTGGATTCGAAGAAACTTTCAAGACAGCGGCTTTGGAATTCAATCTCATATGTTAAGGTTCCACGCTTCACAGCAAGCAAGCAAGCAAGAAGATCTAATCACTCCATGGGTGCCATCCAGGTCCAGCTTCATCTATGCCACAGCCAAGAGAAATTGTTAGAGAAGAGCGCACACACACAAGCAATCCTCCCGAGCTCAACCGCCAGAGGCAACCAGTGCCGCCAGGGTCTTGCAGTTATATACCAATGGCAAACTGTTACTGCCTTTGACCAGCTGAGCAGGCGCCTTGACCATGGTCAATTGACAGCACAGGGGTAGAAAGAGCTCTGGATCAGAGAATCAAATCCCAGTCCTCCTTGTCATCCTCCACTTCTCTAGAAAAGCAACTTACAGAACTTGAAGGTCTCAGCTGCTACTTCCGAATCCACAGATTTTGACGAAATGGTGATAATAGTAGCTTAAAATATTTATTGTTAAAACTATCAAAAGCCTTCTAAATGCACAGTCAAATCCTAACAAGAAGTTGAATCATCTGTGTTATATACACGCTCATCTTCTTCTTTGATCCCAATTAAGCCCTCTTGGAACTCAGAGCTAACCTTGGGTGACCTGGTGAGAAGGTACAACAGGCGTTTCAGCTTGTTTCCTGATAATCAAAATTACAGACATAAAACAATGAGTGCATGTTTTGAACGAGCTCTAGTCATACCTTCTTTGTGAGCTTGACAATGTAAGTGAACAAGGTTAGTTGCAAATCGCAGTGAGTACCATCTCACAAATCTCACCAATTGTTTTGCCCTGGACATCAATTACATCAGAACATATGAGTGACCTATAGATATTTATTACCTGCTTCAATCCATCGTCCAGTAGTGTCACCCATTGGGCAGTCCTCTCTACTGCACATCCCCTTCATGAAGATGTAAGTGGCCTCTTTACCATGGAACATCGTCCCAGCAACGTCTCAATAACAGGCTCTCCAAAATCGCGACATCGCTTCTCCTGCCGAAGCTCTTGGGTGATAGAAGCCATTGCCACTTCTGAGTACTGGAACACCTCTGCCCAGTGGCCAGCGCCTTTCCTTTGCACCACCGAGGAGAGCGCGAGGCATCGGCCACCCAGAAAATGCTCAGCGCAAACACCCCGCCTCCCGGCTTAAGAACCCCCCGTGACTGGCATCCAAGGTGCTCGTAAACGAATCACAACCGAGAACAAATTCCACCTCGAAATTGTTCCTACTCAACGATGTCCCTTGATCGCGGATGTAGACTGTGGGATGGTGTACAAACCCGTTTCTGACTAGGTCCTTTGAGTGGCCGAGCAACCCATTCACGGCACCCCCAAAGAATATCGAATGCCCACGGTGAAAAATCTTGATCTCTTCGAACACTTCGAGGTTGGTCGCAACAGTGAATTCCACCGTATGCATATGTCATGGGGTGTTTCTCCCTTCAGAAGCCCTAATTCCATTTAGAATCTTCGAATCAAAAGCCCTAGTTATAATAGCATATTCCTGGAATAATTTCCTTTTGATTCTTTGCGTGTTTTCCGGGGATCCAACGGCCGTCCTGCGCAGCCCTCGCCAGCCCGGATTCTGCCACGTCACCCACGTCTGTGACTGTAGCAACAGGGTTAAGCGCAATGGAGCTGCTGCTGGGATCGCCTTGCTCGATGCCGGGATACTCCGTCTAGGTATGATATTTCGATCGAAGTGGCGATGGCGGTGGAGAGCGGCGATCCACGTCCTGCCCGGATTCGATGGCGCGTTGCCTCCGCCGCGGCAGTGGCGGCGGCCGCGCTGCTGCTCGGGATCTCGGGCCTGATGAAGGCGCTCCCCAATGCGTGCGTCATGACCTACATGTATCCCACGTATGTGCCCGTTCCATCGGGGCCTGGCTCGCCATCGGGGAAGTATGGATTGTTCCTCTATCACGAGGGGTGGAAGAAGATCGATTTTGAGCAGCATTTACGTCGCCTCGCCGGTGTTCCAGTTCTCTTCATCCCTGGCAACGGCGGCAGCTACAAACAGGTAATTTGATCTGTCTGGTCGACTTCCTAGAATTTTTTTTCCTCCATTCTCCTCCATTTTTTTGGTTCGATGTGTCCTTTGTTTTAGTTGCTTGGTCGATGGTTCTTCCTTCCACGGCTAAATTTTTTTTTTTTTTTTTTTTCTGTAGGTGCGATCACTTGGAGCCGAGTCGGATAGAGCATACAATGCTGGGCCTCAGGACAAAGCATACTACCAGCAATCATTTTTCACTCCCGACGAGGCCGGGATGAGCAACGTTGAGAACTTGTGGGGGCGAGAGTCGTGGGACTCTCCGGACCATGTACGAGATCTCTTGGCAGACGTGGGGCATCAAGAGGAGTACGTGAACCGGCTGGACTGGTTTGCCGTTGATCTCGAGGGAGAGCATTCGGCTTTGGACGGAAGAATTCTCGAAGAGCATACGGAGTATGTTGTCCAAGCTATTCACAGGGTAACAAGGTGTCAGTTCTTCTTTGATGTTTCTGCGCTTCTAACTTGTACTTGTGTGGTTTTTTTTTTTTCTCTGTAGATTTTGGATCAATACAGGGAATCCTTAAGAGCCAGATCTGGAGGGAAGAGAGGAAATGAGGACGCATTACCGACCAGCGTTATTGTCGTTGGACATTCCATGGGGGGATTTGTCGCAAGAGCTGCCGTCGTCCATCCGGAGCTGAGGAAAGGAACAGTACAGACTGTTGTGACGATTTCTAGCCCGCACTTGTGAGTTTCTAGCGTCGTACTTGGTGTTTTCAGCTGACAGTAAATGTTTTCTTCAGGCTACCTCCCTTGGCACTTCAGCCATCGCTTGGTCATTTTTTCTCGAGAATAAACAAAGCATGGCGGATGGGTTATAGCAGTCCAAGGTCAAGGTCTGGAAGGCCGAGGCCTAGTAGCGAGGCCCCACTCTCAGATGTTATAGTGATATCTTTGCCGGGTGGGATTTACGATTACCAGGTAATCCAGAATTGAGTCAGTATAATAACTCTACCTTGTTATTCAGGTTCGTTCTAGAATGGCTTCACTTGATACTATTGTTCCAGCAACAAATTCACTTACCGTTGGGGCGCCTGAAATGCTGAATGCATGGCTTTCTACCGAGCACCAGACGATATTGTGGTGCAATCAACTCGTTGTTCAGGTGTGCACGACCAAAAAACTTTCGGTTCTCACTCTAAAATACTTATAAACCTTTTGTAGCTTGCACACACACTCCTAAACGTTGTTGACAGGCAAACTGGTCAGGTGATATCAAGTCCTCGTACGAGACTGGCAGTTTTTATTGCAAGACTAAGAAGTGCCATTCCGCAAACCTTTGGCTGGCTCGCAACAGCTGATTTAATGGATGACAAGGAATCAGCATCTGGCAGAAACGGTATTCATCTATTGCCTCTTCAATGATCGATTATGATATTTGGCTGCAGATAAAAGCACAGCGGCGAAACCGAAGTACGTGGGTCGCTATGCATGCCCGAGAACGTTTCAGTGGGAAGGTGATAGGGACTTTCATGTTGACACTTCTTTAGTGACAGTTTTGGCCATGGACGGTAGAAGGCGTTGGCTGGATATTCAAAAGCAGGTGACGGGTATGTCTTAAGCTAGAACAACAGTCTAAAATGTTTTGCAGGCAGTACATGGCAGATCAAACTTTGTTCTAGTGACAAACTTTGCACCATGTTTGGGAATTCGAGTTCACTTATGGCATGGAAAAAGCAAGAAAGCCAATCACAACGCTGTCGAAGTTACGGCAAAGATGGTTCAATTGCCTTCAGCACCGGCACCCCGTCAGGTTGTACACGATTAAGACTTTTTTCTCTTAAATCTTTCATCTTGCAGGCTGAGCCTGGAGGACAATCCGAGCAGGCTTCTCCATCAGGAATCTTGAGACTAAGCGCAGACGATCTGGAGGGATTTCGCTACATAACTATTTCTGTGGCACCTCGTCCAGTATGTTCTTGTTATTTCCTGTCTTGTTGTTTTATCTGCAATCTGCCTTCTAGACCGTGGTAGGACGGCCTCCACCAGCAGCATCCATGGCTGTAGGCCAGTTTATAGACCCGAGAGATGGGAGTGCATTTTTGTCGGCTTGGTCAATCCTTTCTTCTACTTACAGATCTCAGGTAAGTTCGTAACTGTATTCAAAGGGATGAAATGACGGCTTCTTTCTGCAGAGTCTACATCTAAACGAGAAGCATCCTTTGGTGATGAACTTTTCGGTCTCTGTCGGCTTTGGAGTTTTGCCACTCTTAATGGAAGTAAAAACGGCAAGCTGTGGCATTTCGGATAGGCAACAGGCAGGCGATAGTGAAGTTGCAAGTAAGTTTTAACTAGTAAAGAACTCGAAGCTCCGTTCTAAAACAACTTACAGACCTTTGCAAGCTTCGCTGTTTTCCACCGCTGGCAATGCTTTGGGACCCTTATGCGGGTCTTCAAATACTTCCTAATCTGCGCGTGGAAACTATTGTATCCGACTCTTCTACTGTCTTACCTGGCCTCAAGTATGGTTCTCAAGAAGCATCCATGGTTCTATTGGTAAGATAAATATTGCCTGAGCTTCTAGTTTATTTTTGCGTTTTTTATTGCAGGCTGACCCGCATTGTGGTTATAACATTACATTTAAATTGGCGAAATCCATCACTGTTAACAGGTTTCTATTAACGCATGCGTCACAGGTACATTCAGTGCGAGCTCGTATCTGTTTTCTAATTCCACTGTTTATTTACAGATTGGAGGATTCATGGTAGCGGTTTTGCTGTATGCCTTAAGTCGACAAGCTCGTGCATGGGAACTTGATACCTCCTTTCCCTCGCTTTATGCTTGCCTGGAACGAAATTTTATGTTTCCAGTGCCGTTTCTTCCGCTGTGTTTTGGCCCCTTATTTATTTATTTTTTCCGTACGACAATTGGAGGCGATATTCCACCTCCATATGTGCAAACATCGGTTGTGGCTGCTATTTGCTACGTAATTGCCAATGGGATTATGGCCGTCCTTGCTGTAGGGAGCATGCTCACCTTTCATGCGACTGCATCTCTTCAAGTGTTCTTGCGGTCCAGGTAAGAAACTCTTGCAGTTTTCTCGCGTGCTAATAGTATATGTTTTGATTAAATCAGGTGGCAGTCGAAATGGAACAGTAGATGGCTACGGCGTCTGTTTGATCAAGTCTCTGTTTGCTTCAATCTCCAGGTTTGTTTTCTCTTTTCTAAACGTTGTCGCTGATGCTGTGAAAACGCAGATGGTGAGGAAGGTCAGAGCGGTGCCAAGACTGACCACGGGGATAGTGGCAACTGTTCTTGTGTTTTTTGTTCATCCTGTCTTGGGACTCTCAGTGCTACTTCTAGCGCATACATGGTCGTGCCATCTTGCGCTTTGCAGGTACGTTCATTTGCGTGTGTTGTTTTCCTGATTAATCAAAGTGGAATGAATCCTCCGCAGCTATCGCGAGACGAGAGCGACTGCAGATAGGCCACAAGCAGACGCTAACTCCCGAAGAAACGGGCATCACAACGGCGGCAAAGATGATCTAGACGAGAGCAGCGTCGTCGACACAAAATCCGTGGCGCTTGTTCACCTCGAGTCCTTCAAATTCTTCCAGGGCTTGCTCCTCCTACACTTCACAGCCACAGCCATGCTCCTCCCCTCTTTCATCGCGTGGACACAGGTACTATACTTTTCTCCTCCTCTTTCGTAGTAATAGTAATACTAACACTCAAAAAACTCTTTCATCTCCAGAGACCCAAAGTCGATCGGACACTTCCATGGTTTCTGGACTCGCTACTGTGCTTCGGCGTCCTTCTCCACGGCCTCTACGCGAGCAGCGGCGGCGCAGACACCATCTCCTCTTTCAGCCGCTTCGAAGCACTGAGAAGCTACGGATTGAGCGTGGTTTTTGCGGTGAGTGGATTGTATACTTACTGGGCAGGGCTGTGCTTGGCTCCCTATCGAGCGTTCTACGCTTTCGCGGCCATTGGTTTGATCACTTCAGTGATGAGATACACAGACAAGAACAAGGGAGATTGCTGCTCCTTGTACAAGAGTAAAAGGCGGCATTTTCACGGGCATTAAGTTTTAACCACTGTACTTTTTCTGAGGTGAAAATAGTTTGCCTTGAGGATTTACCGGAATCTATGGCCGTCCGATGTAGATGGATTCTCCTAGAATCCATGCCATGTAAATGCCACGTGGGTTTAAAATTAACCCTTTACGTGGGCAAATAAAAGGACATACATTTCACTCGAAAGTATAGGGCTAGGGTTTTTTGGCGGGGGGCGCCGTCTCCATGGCGGGCGGCGAGTGGCGGGGAGATTTCGTGAGTAGTGGGAGGATTCTAGCGATAGCGTCGATGGTTCTAACTCCTGATTCGGTCGATCGTGCAGAGATTTGGCGGTAGAGCTGATGCGGTCAAATTCGAGAGCAAAAGCAAGCAGGATTGCCTGAGGCGGCGCCAGGTGATCAGTGAATTGCTCAAGAACAAGGAGAAGGAGAAGGAGAAAGAGAAGGAGCGATTGAATGGTAAGGAGAGCGGCCGTGATCGGGATCGCGGTTTCTTTGGCCCCAGCAGCAGCTCAAAACCTATACAAAGACCGCTCAAGCCTGTCAGACCTATCCCAAAGGTACGTTCTTGCATTGGCAGTGGGAACAATTTTTCTGGATTTGCTTTTCAGGCGAAACAAGAGTGTGTGAAGAAACTCAAGGATGCTCGCGATTTTACCTTCCTGTTTAACGAGGGTGGCAGTCCAGCGGCGCAGAAGCCTACCTCCAACGGGAGCTCTGGTACTTAAAGCTTTCCTTACCTTTCTACTGTGTTTTATAAGAGTGCTTAGTTCACAATGTCAGGAGTAAAGCAAGCGAGGAACGTAAAGCTAGCGAACCTCGCAAAGCCGTGCAGAAGCCTCAGGAGCGTAAGGTGACGGAGGTGAAGGCTGGAAAACTTGCGCAGGAGATTTTGAAGAGCAATTCCTTGAAGCCGCCTGTTAAACTGGCTGGACCTACAGCTCCAAGGCCTTCGAGTGCTCCTCCAAGTACATCAAAACCTACAGTGAAAGCATCCAAGCCAAGCAGACCGCCGGTAAAGGTAGACATCTATGGTTTTCTAGTTTTTCCTCTTCAATCTTACGGATCCATTACGCATTTGCAGCCGAAAGTAAATCCTCAGGAGGCAAAGAAGCTAAAAGAAGGGCGAGACTACAGTTTTTTGTTTGACGATGGCGGCGATTCAAAGCCTCGGAACGAGAGGCCCAATGGTATGTTTCACAAGCAATGTAACTGAAGATACTGATGGTGGATTTTTTCAGGAAGCAAGGACATGCCACCGAGATCTTCGGAAAAAAAGGTTGTCAGTTCGAGTACAAAAATGTCCTCGAAGCCTGTACAGCCATCAGTTAAACCTCCATCAAGACCCGCAACGGCAGTGACAAAGACCACCGCGAAACCAGTCGATAGACGGCCTTTACCTGACAAAAGAGTACCAGATAAAAGGCCACTGCCAGAGAAAAGACCAAATCAGCAACAAGGTGTGAAGCGCAAGCACGAAAGCGAGCCACCGGGACCTTCGAAACAGGTACCACGAATCCTGGTTTTCTACTTCGCTAAAACCTTTTTGAAACAGAGTAAGCCTCTTGTAAGCCATTCCAAGCCACAGCCGAAGACCGCGATCACGAAAAATAAGTCGCTGATCGACCGCAGACATGCGTTTCGAGACCTTTCTAGCGACAGTGACGAGGATGAGGAGAGGGGCATCGTCAAATTGCCAAAACAATTCCGGTATGCGAAGCTAACTTTCGTGGATTCCTTGCCACAAGTGATGTCTCTTCTGTTTGTTTTCAGGCTTTCAAGGCGTTACCGGGACGATGGATATGATTCCTCGGATTCTTCCAACATGGAAGTCGGGTTTAGTGCGATCCAAGCGGAGGAAGCGCGAAGGTATGTATTCTTTGCTCTCGAGAAGAAGCGGTACTAAACTCCTCCTCCTTGTGTGAATCAGTGCTCGAATTGCTCGCCAGGAGGACGAAGAACAGCTCAAGTTAATCGAGGAGGAAGAACGGCAAGAAAGATTGCGTAAGAGAAGGAAAGCGTGAAACGAGCCATGTACATTTGATTCATTGAAGGTATGCTTCGACATAAAGGATATTCTTTTTTTAAACGTAAAGGATGTTTATCCTTAACCTGGTAGATGCCACGTGCCCTTAGAATATTCTCTTGACACTTAGGAGGTTTGACTTAAACCTGGTAATTTTAACGGACGGTTTTAGTAGGATTTTGCCACGTGTTTTTCTTTCTCGAGCTCGGCTATGTCGATCGCGAGGATTGTGGCCAAGTTCCAGTGCTCGAGGGGGGCGGCGACGGCGGCGCTAGCGTCGCCAGGAGTTCCAATTCCATCGCCAGGCTCCCCGCCGCCTCGCCCATCGGAGGCTCCGACTCCGAGCCCGCCAGTTCCAGAGATTCCGCGCGTTCCTCCGGGATACCCAGGCACCGATCCGCCCCAGGATGTTCCTCCCATTCCTCCCACGCCGGATCTCTATCCGCCAGGCCCGGAGATCCCAAATCCATCGCCGCCAAGGCCAGAGATGCCTGGGAACTTCCCGCCCCCGGCATACTGTTGAGTGCTAGGTCCTAGCGAAGAAGTTTCCTCTTGTAAAAATCACCACCATTTCCAGAAATCCAAAGCTTTGCCTGTGAGTCTTAGAACTTCGAGTCGATGATCAGCCAAGGGGTTTCATACGTACCAATTATGTACATTGAATGGATCAGTGTGTAGTTTTGTACAAGAGTTTAGAAGAAGGTCCAACTGTAGTAAGCTTTCTCGACGATGCCACCGCCGCAGCGAATTGCCTGGTTGAGATTTTCCAGGCCAGGCGGTACTCCCCACAGCAATGGAATCGCTACTGTCATCTTGAGCTTCTCGTGGAGATCGCTGGACGTGAGCTTGGCAGCGATAACAACCTGTGACAAAACAAACAAAGATCATCGCAAGAAGTTCACGCCATTTTCGATCCATACCTCTCCGCCTTGTTCTAAAACCGTGTCTTCGACAACGTCGCTGAGCATCTCCACGGAGCGGCAAAAGCCAAAGACGCAGAACCGGCGGCCTAAATCCAAACCCTGCATCGAAAGTTCCGTTGGATCTATAATCTAGGAGAAGATCACACGAGAAGCTTACGTTTGTAGCAGCGATATCAAAGACGGCACCGAGGCAGAGCTCCTGCTTGGGATCCATGTACTGCTCTTCGCGAAAGCGCCGTAGTCTTTGTTTCTTCTATCCAAAAAGAAAAAAAGAAAAAGTGAAGAGAACACTGTCGAAAGGAAAAATCCACTATTCATACCCTCGAAGAACTCACGGGACGTGCAAATCTGGAGCCCCCAATTCGCACAAGCCCTTCGCTAGTGAAGAGAGTGATGGTGTCTCCTTGCATCCATTCGACAGCTGCCATAAACAATCGAACTGGTTTGAGTGCCTGTTGATCCGATAGAAGAGCATTACACACAAATTCCACGGGGGTAAAACAAGGAAATCCAAAGAAGAAAAAACTCACCATCGGAGTTTTGCCACGAAGAATCCCATGGATACGGCCCATACGAATCTTCCGAGCTGAGATTATCGTCGCTGGAAGCACACGGGCGCGCCGACCTCCTGCCACTCGCGCTGCCTAGCATGAGATTGGACCCGTCAAACCTGGCGTGAAGGGGCGATCTTCGTGTAGAGCTGTGATGAATCCACGGGCCTTGAAATCCAGCGCCTAGATTGAATGGCTGCGAGAGCGCTAGAACATCCATAGGGCTTCCCAATGGCCGCATTCTCTTTCCCTGGAATCACAGACCATACCAAGGAGAAGCCCTAGGACTATCGCTTTGGAAATCTGACGGTTTGATTTCCTTATTACGATCTCGCCACGTGTTATAGAATTTTCGTGGAAGACTGTTCCGTGCTTGCGCGTTCTTCGCACGTCCAATACTGCGAAAAATCCCGGCCGCCCAAGTGATTATACTCATACCAAAATGCTCGAAAGAGTTCAAGATATAAGGATTTTCACTACACTTTAAGTAAAGATCAATTGTAAAAGCTTAATCTTTGGCAATAGACATAAATAAAAGCAATGATCTTCTTCAGCTTGATCTTTCTAATGAGAAGAGCTCTCAGCACTGAAGCACAGCAGTATTAGCAACAGAACACTATACCATGGTCATGGATTCCAAAAGCAGTAAAGGTTGTAAATTTTCAGTTTAAGAACCCTAAAATTTCAAACTTGTTTCGCGCGCATTGGTTTCATGCACTCACTTATTCCTACGATTTTGTGGTGACACCCTGGAGCAAATGGGATCTTCCAGCCCCTTCTAGAACAAATATAAGCCCAGGCCCCTTCTCAATTCTGTATCCCATTCCCAACCCTTCTCCACAGTAGCACTGAACGCCCGAGCTTTTGAATCCCCTCTCACATTTGTCTTCTGTTTCTCTTTTGTGTTTTACAGATGACCTTCTTGGCTGCAAGGTGCCGCGTCGGGAATTTCATCGGCATGCCTGGTGTATCCTGATTAAGCACCACACCGATATTGCACAATATCACCAACAATGGCGTGGTGCTTAATCAGGATCCCGTTCGGAAAGTCGTTGTTTCTCACGGAAATAGAATATCTAGATCTAACGGCAGCTGTAACACCTCTGAGAGCACCACGAATGGAGATGGCTCCGTCTTTGTCTAGTGGGTACACACTAACGAGCGCTCTACAGAGTCCTGGTCCTGCTCATTGCGATACTGGTCAGCTCTTCCATCAAATCGGGTAGGACTAGGAACATGATTGGCGGCTCGCAGCTAAAGAGCATCATGGACATCAGCCGTGGTCGTGGACATGGAGTGCTTCACGAGCGAGGTGAGAGGCTACGCGTGCAGTAGTCGCAAGAATCTCTTTGGCGTTGAGGAGTCTTCTGGTGTGACCATAAGGGTGATCCATGATTTCCACAATCTCAAACTGATATTGCTTGAGGGATAATAGGCTAGAGGCTAGACCATCCCAAAGAGAACTTTCTAAATGCTCGTCTCCCTCCTTTCAAAACCTCTGTGTGTAGATGTCCTACGTGTTGAAGGCCTCTACGTGTTGCAACTCCCTAGAGTTCTCGGCACCGGTGATGATCTCGAGCATGGAGATTGCTTCCTGCGGCATGAGGACAGTGAGAGGCTTGCCACTGGACGAGCATGCCCCTGCAACCTGCATCTCCAACATGTTGCGCTTGGTTGAAATGCCCGAGTCGAGCTGCTTTATCGTGACGTGATGCTTTCTTTCTGAATGCGAAGAACAATCCTTTAGAGACGAAAACGTAAAAAGAGTATCGCAAAGGTACCTGAGCGGAGCTGTCTGCTTCTACCATCCCTGAGTTTCGCCCTCTTCTCCTTGGACTGATCCGACTTCGCTTGGAGGTGGAGGATGGCGGTGGTGGTGGCATACTTTATATGGTATGTCTTCTCTGCTGAATTGCTTAGAACGATCTTCCATCTCCAGTGCGTCCATCTTCGAGGACTTCACTCTCACGTCACTCTCCAACCTGCCTCTGGCCACCACTTTGTTCTTGAGCTCTTTCACAAGGTTGTCCTTCTCTGCCGTGATGCTTGGACAAGTTTTGAGCCTTCAATGGTAGGCACTACTGCTAGTGACTTCTTTCCTTCTGCAATGTCAAGTCTGTGATTTTCTTCGTGATGCTCTACTGCCACCAGACTTTCTTTCTCGTGCTGATTTCTTTCTCAAGCCTTTCTTTGTCTATGAGCCTGCTCACCGACGTTCCTCGCAATTGATAGAGCTCTCGAAAAATCGGGTCCGCTAAGACCTAAATTTCAAACTCGCACTTCGTTTGTCTTCGTTTGTTTTAGTTTGATTTCATTTGAATTCATTTGTTTTTGTTAGACTGTATTTGAATTTGTTTGTTCTTGTTTGACTTCGTTTGATTTTGTTTGACTTCTTTTGTAATCTGGTTATAGCTTCATTTACGAATTCCGTTGGTTATGGCGGACATGTTAAGGCCAATGCGTTGGCGGGGACTGTAAGAGGGAGCGAAGCGGCACCCTGCTGCCAAGAAGGAGCGCAGATGATTCATCTGTAAAACACAGAAGACAAATGTGAGAGGGCGCCCATTCGACTCAAAAGCCCCGCCTGGAGAAGGGATGGGAATAAGGTACAGGTTTGAGAAGGGGCATTTCTCAAGAGGATGCTCTTGGAAGCTCCCATTTTCACCAAAAAACCGTAAGAGTAAGACAAACAGACACATGGCATGCGATTGACTAAAAAAATTATTTAAGATTCCAGAATATTCATCTACATCTTTACACCATGGAATGGCCAGATGGGGCATCAATGCTGACCCTGGCCACTTGGAGCCCAGCCTAGGCCAAAATTTTCTTCAAGGTAGCGGGAAGTCCAAGCATGATAGCTGGCAGGGCAGCCACCAATCGGAGGGCTGCAATGGTGGTAGGGCAGCGAGCAAGTTTAGTCAACACTGTGTGGGCAACACCAGACACTAATAGTGGTGATCAGGGCATTGGATGTGTGATAAGGCATGTAGCTAAGAGCAAGGTGACACTGGACTCTACTGTAGAATAATGGTGAGTAGGGCATTGGATGCACAGTGTTTAGTGCAGTGGTATACCAGAGAGCTATTGAAGTTTGCGATAGCCTTCCTTTTATTTCTTTTTTTCTTGAGGCTTTTTTATTTACACAATATCTAGATACCATTTGCAAAATGGGCAAAAGGCGACAGACAATTCCAAATATTGAAGAGCCATTAGAACTGCATGTGAAAGTTGTGGCAATTCAAGGCACCTCACCCATGGAGCTTTCTGAGTGCACATACATGAGTTTTTTTACAGCAATAAATCGCTATTTAAATATTATCTGAAGCCGGTGTTGAAGCTGGTGTTATGACATCATTATTTAGCACAATAGCTTCTTCATCCACCGTAGCTCGTCAAGACTTTCCCACGCCATCTCAAGCTACAAACAAGGTTCCTAGTGGTTCCAAGTATTGTGCGCTTTAGGCATTTACAGAGTCTAGAGACTCCCTTTGCTCAGGTACTTCCAAAATTTTAGTTTTATTTGCATGGAGTCATGCATTGTGTTATGTAGCATTAGTTGCTTCTGTCCATGCAGCAGCAAAATCTAACATGCATCAACACAAGACAAAATGTAAGAGAGCTTTAGCATACAATACCAATCAAAGTGGTTGTAAACGAAATGCCAATATGAACTTCCAAGGAATGTCTAGAGCTCCTATCAACACAATGGTCACCAAGTGGATTATGATTCCAAAAATGTTTGAAGCTGGCACCTTCTTCCATGATGGTGTCCTTAATGTCTGCCTCCTTTCTTTGGCTTTAATCTCTATTTTCTTACCAAAAAATCTACTATAGACTCCCTCAATGGTGCATACAATCTTGATATTGTGCAAGAACATGTATTACCAACACTCAGCTTTGGAGTTCTGATGGAGTGTGCAAACAAGCTTGGCTTGTTTGTGAGGCAAGCTAGGAAGGCAAAGACTGCTGCTACCAATGTAGAGAGGTATGGTTTAGGGAGTATATTACCAGATTACCACCTAGCAACAACTTTGTTAAAGGGCATTAGTTATCTATCTTTATAATCCAAATAAGCATTGGATGCTAAATGATAGAACAAGCTATGGTGATGTCTTTTTTTTTCATGCTTTACTTTACATTGAACTATGTTTTGCAAGAGGAGCTTAATGCATGTCTAGTGACATTGTTTTAAATGATATATGCATTAGGGAGGGGCAACACGAACAAGAGCAAGAGAGCCAATTTAACAATACCAACAGCTTTTTTGCAATTAGAAAATTACCTATTTTCATTTAAAAATTTTGGTTTGTTAATATTGACTTAAGTGTCTAAAGCTAAGCAAGTACTATAATATAAAAACCTACAACTTATATGTCCCAATAACAGATGCCTACCTTATTCCCTGTGGAGGAAAAAAAAAGAATTACCTCTTCCAAATCAAAAAGGAAGGGATTTATCTTCAGCAACTCCCATCATTATTTGCCATATCAGCCCCGATCAGATCTCCTACCAAGGAAAAAGAAGAGATGCACCAAAGCATCTTACTAGCTCGTACATTTAATCCTACTCTCACTCCTACCAAGATCAATGTGCATCCAATGCCCTGCTCACCACTATCCTATAGTAGTGTAAGGCATTAATTCTCCCTAGAGCAAAGGAGAATATGCCCTCTTGAGGCCAAGGGGCATTTTCAAAGGCTTAATCGATTTGCTAATGGGCTGGCTTTGAGCACACAAAGGCAGCCTCAATCCTTTTCAGTGAATATTGGGTGTCAATTGTGGCTGGAAGCGCTCTTGCATGCTTGATAAATGGAAACTATGATATGTTCATGTGGAACAAGGTCAGGCTATGTCGCCTTGGAGTACTCTATCAGAAAAAAAAAGAAAAAAAACCTAAAACAAATTCCCAATACACATGCTCTTCTATCTACAGCAATCATCAAGGTAGTAACATGTTTGGAGTTCTCGGTGATGATCCCAGCTGCCATTGGACGAGCATGCCCATGCAACCTGCACCTCCAACATGTTGCGCTTGGTTGAAATGCTCGAGTCGAGCTACTTGATCATCGACGCGTCTTTCTGGATACATTTGAACCTCTCTCAAGTATGTCATGACAAACCTTTAGAGATGAAAACATAAAAGAGGTACCTGAGTGAAGCTGCTTGTACTCCTTAGGGAACTCAGAGATGGTAGAAGCAGACTTAATCTGGATTTGCAACGACTGCTTCTAGGTTGATTAACTTCGCTTCGAGGCAGAGGATGGCAGCAGTGGCGAACCTAATTTCTTCTTCCTTGGATCCCTGCTGAATTGCTTAGAACGATCTTCCATCTTCTCCAATGCGTTGATCTTCAGGGGTGCCACCACTTTCTCCTTGGAGCTCTTTCACAACTCTACTGTGATGGCTTTAGACAAGTTCTCCTTCACCGGGAAGAAATGCTAATGACTTCTGTCCTTCTGTGACGTCAAGTCTGTGGCTATGCTCTACCATAGACTTTCTTCTTCGGCCTGATTTCTTTCTCAAACCTTTCTTTGTCTGTGAGCCTCCTCACCGACATTGTCCTCCCAGTTGATGACCTGAGCAGCATGACAATACAGTTTGCCATGGCCCACAAGCCCTGTTCTTGCTACACTCTCAGGAGATCGGATGCTGGGAATCTTCTAAAGCCTTAGATTGTTTTGAATCTTATTTCTTGCTGTTCTCTGCTCTTACCACAAGGCATGCGATAGCTTGGCATAGAATAGAGGCCAATGAATTACCTTTTGTTCCATTGTCGCTTGCCATTAGGGTAACACTAGTTTACCATTTGTTAATAGAGAATATTTCCTAACTATTTAAATTACCCTGGAAACCAACTTTTTAGGGTTCTTGCAATGGACAATCCAAGGGGCTGCAATGAAACTTATGAGCAAGTTGTCCATGATATGGTTGTCCAGGCTTTCTATCGGCAAACACGAGCGAGATGAATTCCACCTGTATTTATAATTTTGTAACTGAATATAACTCTAAAGGGATTCACCTGGATTTGACTGGAGGGGGGCAGCTTCTTTTGGGGGGTTCAAACTACCATGGCGAGGGTAACATCATTCACATGGAATTGCATAGTAATGTGATATGGCATGTTTAAATAAGTACAATACACCACTTGGTTGGAGACATGGGTCTGCCATAGTCTTCCATCGTCTCCTTGGTCTTTATATTTCTTGACCATGTTCCAAACATTTAACAAAACCATCAAAACATTATATTGTTTGAGCCAAAACAATCGAATGAGAAGCATGCTCCAGAGATAATGCTAAGTAGCACAACTGTGACAGTGCCAGCACTACTCTTTATGTACTTGCAGTATATATATTTAAATTAGTGAGAACAAAAGTTCATGGTCATCCATGACATTGGAAGTCTTTGGCATTTGCCATGTAGAAAGGTGTCGACCCACGATTGAAATTTGGCTAAATGTTGGGGCTGTGGCCACGTGGAAATAATTAGGGCGCACGCTGGGGCGGGAGGAGCCGCGACAGACGGGAGAGGGAGTGCTGGAGAAAAAACAAAAAGAAGGTATAATGCCACGTCACTGCCAGGTAAGTGGAGAGAGTGAATCATGTTTTTTTGGGCCGTCCGTCTAAAGATTCTCCAGTATAGTCCGGTTCCTAAGCTTTCGAACTTGTTTCGCGCGCATTATTCTTCTCACACAAACTCAAGGCACGAACTTATTCTTGCGATTTTTTGGTGACACCCTGGAGCAAATGGAAGCTTCCAGCCCCTTCTAGAGCATGCCCTCAGGCCATATAAGCCCATGCTCCTTCTCAATTCTGTATCCCATCACTTCTCCGGAACACCTTCTCCTTTCTCCACAATACCTGAGAGGTAGGTTATGGCGTTCTCTTGATTTTGGGGTTTTTGAAGCGAGTGGGCGTCCTCTCTCACATTCGTCTTCTGTCCCTCTTTTGTGATGCATCTTGTGCACTCCCTCTTGGCAGCAGCCCTGTTTCACCACGCCATTGGTGATGGAGGTGTCGTTGCCAAGGAAACTTTCCTTGGCTTTCCTTGGCGACGACACTTCCGCCATCACCAATGGCATGGTGCTCAAAAATAGTTTGGAATACTGCCAGCCAAGGAAAATCATTTGCATCAACCACAAGCAACAAAGGAAGTAAGAGAGGAGGAAGAGGAGGAAGCAAGAGAACATTTTGGCACTCTCAGTGTGTTGCTCAGGCAAGTTTAATGTTGTTCCTCCTCTGTTGGCCTCCTTTGTTGATTGTGATTAGTGCGGTCCTCCATCTTCTCCAGTGCATCGATCTTCAAGGGCTTCATTTCACGCCACTCTCAAGCCTGCCTTTCGCCACAATTTTCTCCTTGAGCTCTTTCACAAGGTTGTGCTTCTTTGGCTGTGATGGCTTTCAGTTGCTTCGACAAGTTCTTCTTCACTGGGAAGAAATGCTAGTGACTTCTTTCCTTCTGCGACGTCAAGCCTGTGGCCACTACCGCAGACTTCCTTTCTCGGCCACAGAGCTGCTGATTTCTTTCTCAAACCTTTCTTTGTCTGTGAGCCTCCTCACTGACGTTGTCCCGACCTCCGCATGCACAGAGAATACATTGCCACCAGCGTGTTTGCCACGGCCCACAAGCTCTGTTCTTGCTACACTCTTAGGAAGTACAGAAGACTCCACCGCGAGATCGGATGCTTGAATCCCTTTAGTGATATTAAGTTTCGGCGATCCTGATTCCATGGGCTTTGAAATCCAGCGCCCAAAATGAATGGAGCGATCCTCTTTCCGCTAAACAAAAAACAATCTTAAGTTAAATGTTTAAATACAAAACTAATCTAAACATAGTAACTTTAATGCCGAGAGTTAGGGTTCTTGGCAGCTATGGAGGCTGTGATATTTGGCGACGAGGCGGTGCCTCAGATGCTTCTTCTCCTCTCCCAGGCCGCGCGGGATATCGGCGCTCTGGACCTCTCGTCTCCGCCTGCGAGGAACAAGAACCCGGTCTCCGCGCCATCGAAATCCAGGTATCATCGCGCATTGCTCCGAGAAGCGCCAAGATCCAGCAACAATGCCCTGGAAGCTAGGCTTCTCCAGGGGGCCTGCTCGGTCTCTCTTAGCAGCAGGGCGGCCCAAGATCGACCAGAGAGGGAGATGGATCCATCTCCATCGGCAAGGTCAAATTCGAATTTCGAGAAGTACAGGGTCTCTGGCCAGGCTAGAATCCTCATGAACAATCTCACAGTTCTAGAGCGAGCGGCGATCGGCGCTGCTGCCGGAGGAATCGCTGGCGCTTTTACCTACGCTTGCCTGCATCCGCTAGACACGATCAAGACGCGGCTCCAGACGCGAGGAGCGGCAGAGGCGTACAAAGGCTCGATCGACGCAGCGGTGAAAATCCTCCAGAGCAAAGGCCTGGCGGGGTTTTACAGCGGGATCTCGGCCGTGATCGTCGGCTCCATGGTCTCCTCCGCGATCTACTTTGGAACTTGCGAGTTTGGGAAGTCCTTCCTCTCGAAGGTGGCGAAGTTCCCGCCACTGCTCGTGCCGCCGGTGGCCGGAGCCATGGGAAACATCGTCTCGTCGGCCATCCTCGTTCCAAAGGAGGTGATCACGCAGAGGATGCAAGCCGGTGCCAAGGGAAGATCCTGGAACGTCTTAATGAGAACTCTGGAGAGGGATGGACTGAAGGGGCTCTACGTCGGCTACTCGGCAGCTCTGCTCAGGAATCTACCGTCGGGGGTGATCAACTTCTCCACCTTCGAGTACCTGAGAGTGGCGTGGCTGCGAGTCTCGGGCCAGGATAGCTTGGAGCCATGGCAGAGCGTGAGCTCGGGAGCTCTGGCCGGTGCCATCGCTGCGGCGCTGACGACCCCGATGGACGTCGTCAAGACGAGGCTGATGACGCAATCGAGAGAGAGGGCGGCGGCGTTCACGTACGAGGGCGTGACGAGAACGCTGGAGAGGATCTGGATCGAGGAAGGATGGGCCGGGGTGACCAGAGGCATGGGTCCACGGCTGCTCCACAGCGCTTGCTTCTCGGCGATTGGGTTCTTTGCGTTTGAGACGGCGAGGTTTGAGATTCTCAAGCGCCATGTCGCCAACAAGCAAGCGGAGGTGTTGGAAGTGGAAGTCGACGAAAAGAAGTGAAACAAAGTTTTGAGCTCGAGCCTCAGAAAAACTAAATGGTCAACGGTCAATGAAATACTGCTCTTTGGTCAATGGTCGCTAGGCTTCTTGGTTTAGGGTTTGATCGCAATGCCGGAGAGTCAGATGGCTGTGGTGGCTGTGGCGGCGGTGGCCGCGATCGCCGTGGGTGGAGCTGCGATCGCATTCATGTACCATTGCTGCCAAGATCAGGTGAAGCGGCAAAAGAAGGAGAAGGTTGAGAGAATCAATTCGCAATTGGGGATTCGCGACGAGGATGCGCACCACCGCTACGAGCGGCGGGAGGAAGTGGATGTGGTGGAGATCGGGAAGGCCAAGCGCCCGGCGGTGAGGACCGTGGAAGAAATCAAGGCGTACTATGGCCGGCCTTCGAGGAAGGTGAGTTTTTTTTTTCTAGATCTGAGCAATGGTGTGATTGGAAAATCTCAAATCGCAGGACGCGTCATCCACCGCTGGAATCGCCACAGAGGCCAAGAACAAGCTCATGGAGCGCGGGGAGAAGCTTCAGGTTTTAAAAATCCCTTGTGCTTTCCATATCAATGTTTCCATTCTTTGTGTGCTTCTATGTAGGCTGTCAACGACAAGACGCAAGAGCTTGAATCAGAGGCCGAGAGCTTCGCATCGCTGGCGGAAGAACTCGCCAAGAAAATGAAGGCTAGAAAATGGTGGGAGTTGTAAACTTTGTAAATGAATTCCTCTTGTGTAAGTAAGAACAGGGAGATTGTATATCGGATTGAATCTATTTCGACCCTTTCCGCGACCGCGCGAACAATCCTTCGACCATTTCCAATCTCTTGAACAGGACGAGCGACAAGATGAGCAATCCCAGCGACGCTCCCGTGCAAATCACGATGATCTTCCCGAAGTACATGTTATCGTCGGTTTCGTGGCCATTGGGCACATTCATGCCAAACAATCCAGTGATGGAGTTGAACACGCTGGTGATACAAAAGGTGGCGGCCGCGATCACGAGCATGGAAGTCTCCCTCTTGGCGCTCGCCTCTGCCATTCGCGACTTAGCAACCTCCTCCACGCACTCGATCGTGGATTTCTTGCAGTGCTTCAATCCCTGGTTGATCCCCGCTAGGAGTGGCTTGTACGCGCAGAGAGCCCTCGCGAGATCTTGGTTGCCACCATCGTCATTCTCGTAGAGGGCGGATTGAATGTTCCTCGCGATCGCGTATGTGGATGAGATCTCTTGCTTCAACTGTGCTGTCGCGATTCTAACTGTGGGGAGATCACCCACGCAGCAATTTGATGCCTGGCACCGCAATACCTCCGCGCGACCCACAAGATTGGCCACCCGAGGGCCTAGAAATCGCCACACCTCGTCAATCCCACTCGCCAGAGCTAGAGACTGGAAAGCAGTGGGAGTTCTCCTATCGATCGACGAGTTTTCGCTAGAATTGTTGATAGATCGAAGCTTGGACCCGAGATCCTCGATGTAGGCATTGGCGAGGCCACTATCTAGCACAAAGACCTCGCTCCCGGCGATGATACAGCACAGATACTCGAGATTCATGACGATCACCCCCCAGTAATTCGCGACTGTCACCATCGAGCTTTGGGACACAACAAAAGGAGGCACTAGAGGGAATCGCTGGTTGATATCGTTGGTGTCGAGTGGCCACGCCTGGATCTTTCCTGCCGAATCCATCCTCTTCCACGCTCTGGCAGACATTGCGATCGCAAAAAGGCTCCACCATTTATCAATCCTTTGTGCCTGCCCTATTTTAGATTCCGCGCCGTATTTTAAATTCAATTTGATCCCGATCCAACGGCCTCGATTCGAGCTAGGGCTAATCTATTTTTCCTGTTAATATATTTGCTTGTGTAATCGTAAACATAATTATAGAAAATTTTAAAGGAAATTTTACCTTTTATATCATTTTTTTATTCTATAAAGCAGTTTTCAGATTTTCAAGTTCCAGGATGCCTCAGTCTTCAGGTTGTTAGCGGCTTCACCGCTCAGTGATGGAAACCTATTTAGCACTACAGCGTGTGAGCCAAAAGAGATATTTTTTAATGTGGAGCGAAGAGAGATCCCTACCAGCCAATTGCACCTGGAACTCCCCACACAATTTTGAGGCACACAGGATGTGCATAGATTGTGGATGTCTCCTCTAGATTCCTCTCTTGCCTGTGGATGTCTCCTCAAAAGTTCCTCTCCTTGCTGCATTGTGATGCCTCCCGTTAAACACCTCCCATTAAACACCATCCTGTTTCAGTGTCTCTCCACGTAGCTGGCAATGATGTGGCATGATTACATGGCACTTCTCTCTTTCCACTCCCGTCCGACTCTCTCTCGAGTGCTGCCACACAACAATACTTCTAATCACTTAACTTGGACCAAAGTCTATTTCAGAGGACAGAAAAAAGGGTTCTTTTCCTTTGCACCCAATGCCAACCAGTGTGTAAATATCTCTTTGCTTTGCTCTTCAGGATTGGTGGACTTTGGGATACCCTCTTCTGTAGGGGGTTTTAAGTTCTTCTTTGGAATGGAAATGCTCAGCAGCAGCAGTAGCTCGATTAGAAGTGCTCTTTTTTTTTGCTCTCCAAGGGGCAAGCAATAATGATAAAGCACATGATTTTATTTCTAACACACTGGGCGAGATTCCAAACATGGTGGATTTGATGCTGAGACTGGATATATGAAGCGCCTCCCGTTAAGTCGGAGACCTTTCAGGCACCTTATAAAACTTTGTCTCTATGTATAACTTTGTTTTAGACATTTGTATAATGATTACAAACTTGGTAATGGATATATCTAGAATATGCTCCAATGGTAAATATGCATATTTTTATAAATTAAAAACATGTTTAAAATTTATAATCATTCTTAAACATCTAAGAAATATACCATGAATATCCAGGTATATCCTAATATATATTTTTTTTCTCTTAAACTTTTAATTCTCTAATTCGTTTGTAATCAGTGTTTAAATTTATTTTTCTACTTTATATTTAATATAAACCATGTTTAAATTCATAACTGTTACTGAAATCTTTCAAAGAAAAGAAAAAGAAAAGGAAATGTGCATTACTACCACTTGATTTGCTTGTAATATGAGAATTTAACTTATCAGGACATCTTTTTAATGTATTTCTTCACAATTCTTCCCATTGGAAGTGGTGAATTTAAATCTTTGCACTTGAATGTATCTAAGAATTAGAGGAACCTACTATTAAAGCTACTAAGGGCTGCAAGATCATCACCACCATTGTTTATGATAGGACTAAGGTTTCCAAGTCTTAGATCACCTAAAAAATGAAGGCCTTCCCACCACCTTCCCACCAATGATGATATTGATATAAGAAATTTTCAATTGCATTTTATCTAACCATCAAGTAGAGATTGAGAACTTCCATGCCACCTCTACCACTAACACAGCCTAAATCAAGAGGATGTACTCATATATGACTACTCCAAATTCAAGACTTTATTTCAGCAAATCCCATGATTTGGTTGTGTTCTTCAAACCTAGTGACTCTTGCTATATTTCTAGAAGAATCTAGGGATGTAAGAGATTATAATCAAAATTTATAGATAAATAATAATAATAATACCTATTGCATCATTAAATATTGAAACTTTAATTAGAAAGATGTTTTTTTTCATGTTTTAGGAAAAGAAAATATCAAAATTATCTTTTAATTAATATAAAATTAGACTTTATGTTTTGTTGCAATTTCCTTGGTATAATAGTTTAGCTTGACCATGGAGTGGTAATTGATTCATCACAAAATAGGAGAACTTAAATTCATGCACCAATTTTTAATGCATGTTTTTATATGAAATTTAATCTAACTAGTGGATTTTGATTTATAATTTTGTTATATCTTTCCTTCTGGCACTAAAGAAAAGTATGTAAAATTCAGAAAAAAAAACTCTTAGATTTTTAATGCAAAGACAATGGGGAATAATTGTATAAAAGATAATTTTATGTTAAAGCTAATTCCAGAAACTAATTATAGTATTACATATTATCATAAATAAAATTTTATTACAGAAATTTAATATGTATAAATTAAAATATGAATGTGATACTAACTAATATTTATAAGGTTTAGAAAAATATAAGTTTATTTTTTTATTAAAAGCACAATTTTGATAGTATAGTTTAACCAATTTAATATAAAAGTGATGGTAAAATGTAAAATTAAACTTTAACTAAGAAAAATATTAAATTTAACTTAAATTTCTGCATAACTTATAATTTGTTATAAAAATTCAATTATAGCATTTCTTAAACAACTAAAAATAAAAATAAATTTTTTATTTATGATAGATATTTGAGTCTTATTGGATATGAATTTATTTATTATCTATAGTTTAAGTAAAATTTTTGAGTACTTAATACATCATAATTAAGCATAATTTTTCATAAAATAAATCATTATTAAATATTTAATTTATATAAATGTATATGATAATTAGAAAAACTTGTACTTGAAGGAAACAGATTTAAATTAGATACTAAAATTCATTGATAAAACATAATATATTCCAAAATATTTAAATTTATATGAGAGTCATTTTTATAATTTTAAATTGACTTAATACTGATCAAACCATTACTAAAGTTGAGGTATTTTACTCAATTTCATTAAGGTTGGTAATGTTTTTTTGGCGTTTAAGGAACTCCCAATATAAATCTAATAATAATCTTTATGAAGATTATGTTGAATTTAAAATTTGTGATTAAAATATTAGATTTATTTAAACATATAATGTTTCTATTTTATATTTCTAAATTGATGTTTTTTTAAAAAAATATATTTTGTTTAGTTATAAAATACATTTTTAACAATATAATTAAATATAATTAAATGTTAATTTTTGTGAAAAATTTATGGTACTTATGTTAGGGTTAGGCTTAATAAATAAGCACAACAGAGCAAAATTTCTTCATAAACATTGGCAACTCTGGAAAATATGAAGTCACATAAATATTTATTTATATTCATATCTATGTGTTTATTTAGTTTTTTTAAAATATTATTTTAATAGTATTAGTATCTCTTAAAAACATTTGAGAAGAAGTTTATTTTTAAATTCTAAATATAAAGAGTATTTTTACATAGTTTTTTCTAAAATTTAGTCTATGTAATCATGAAATATATAAATTAAAATATTAAAGTGTCAAATAGTAAAACTAATTCAGATGTGAAATTTATCGCTTGATCTAAAGAGTAATAAAAATGTTATAAATAATAATTTTATAGAATTTATTTAGAAATATTATAAATTCACTATTGTTTATTCTTCCATTAAAATTTTTTTTCTTAATTGACTTTAAGAAAATGTTTTTGACATATATAATCTAAGTTTATATTTATGAGCTTTTACCAATTTAATTATAGTTTTTAAGTTGCAGAAAATATTTAACCGGAGTTCTCTGCATAGATGTTAGACAGGAGCGTGTAGGGAGTATCAAGAGCTTGGCGATGGAGGAGCACAAACTTGGAGGCCCTCTCAGCTCTAGCACGGTCACTGTGCGTCTTACATGCGCTCAGCAAGATCGTCCAGGACACAAGATCAGGAAGAAACGGCATGCCAAGTATGAGCTCCTCGGCCTCCTCGAGCCTCCCGGCCCGCCCCAGCGCGTCCAGCACGCAATGGTAGTGCTCCACCACCGGGACGATGGCGTGATCCTGGATCATCGCTCGAAACTGGCGCACCCCCTGCGCCATCTTCCCGACGTGGCTGGCCGACGTGAGGATCGAAACCATCGTCACCGCGTCCGCCTCCATGCCCTCCAGCTCCATCACCCGGAACAGCTCCAGCGACTCCTTGTAGCGAGCGGTGCGAGCATACGCCGCGATCATCCCGTTCCACGACACCGTGTCGCGCACCGGCATGGCATCGAACAGCTCCTTGCCTCGATCCACAAGCCCGTGCTGGCAGAAGATCGCGATCATGGCGTTCCAAGGCAGTACCAAGCTCTTGTGATGAACCGGCATCGTCTCAAAGAGCTCCACTGCCACCGAGAGCTGCCGGTTGTGCGCGTAGGCCAGGATCATCGCTGTCCAGGTGACCGCGTCCCTGTCCGCCACCCCGTCGAAGATCTTCTTGGCTCGATCCAGCTCGCCGTGCTGCGCGAACGCCGTCAGCATCGCGGTCTTGGCAACCGACGTTGGCTCCGGCATCCTCTCGAAAAGAAGCTTGGCCGACTCAAGCTCCCCGGCCTGAGCATACGCCTGGATCATGGTCGTCCACGAGATCCTGTCACTCTCCGGCATCGCCTCGAAAAGCCCACGAGCCTGGCTCAAGCACCCGGCCTCGGCATTCGCAGAAACCATCGCGTTCCACGACACCACGTCCCTCCCCGGCATCAGACCGAAGAGCTCCCTGGCTTGATCCAGCTGCCCGTTGCTGGAGAAGGCTGCGATCACTGCGTTCCACGACACCACGTCCGGCTCTGGGATCCGGTCGAAGAGCTCTTTGGCCTGGACCACCCTCTTGCTCACTGCGTATGCCTGGATCATCGAGTTGAGGCACACCACGTCCCACTCAGGCACCCGGTCGAAGACGCTGGCCGCGCTGTGGAGGTCGCCGTGCTGCGAGTAGGCTCCCAGCATCGCTGTGCACGACACCACCGTCCGGCTCAGCATGCTGTGAAAGACGAGCCTCGACTTGTGGAGATGCCCGAGCTGGGCATACGCCTGGATCATCGCAGTGCACGATATCAGCTCGTGCCGGGACATCTTCTCAAACGTTGCTCTTGCCTCGGCGGGACGGTCGGCTTGAGAGTACGCTGTGACGATCGCGGACCACGAGACGAAGTTGAGCTCGGGCATGGCGTCGAACATCCGCTTCGACTCGTCGAGATGCCCGGCTTGGGCATAGGTGGCCATCATCGCTGTCCAGGAAACCACGTCCCGTTGAGGCATCCGGTCGAACAGGAGCTTCGCCGGACCGAGCTCCCCGAGCTGGGCATAGCCTTGGACGATGGAAGACCAGGAGACTATGTCACGCTGTCCCATTCTCTCGAACAAGCACCTGGCGGTGGCGAAGTCCCCGTTCTGGGCATAGGCCGAGATGATGATGTTCCACGAGTAGACGTTGGGCTGGAAGATTGAGTCGAAGACCGAGCGAGCAGCGTCGAGGTTGTGGCATTTGCCATACATCTGGACGAGCAGGTTGGCGAGATATCTGTTGCTCCTGTGCGGGCTCTGCTGGATGCTCGAGTGGAGATGGCTGCCGAGGAGTAAGTCCCTGGCATTCCCACACGACTTGAGGAGCTCGGCAAAGTCGGAGACGGTGGCGTTGCTGAGGTTTCCATGGAGCCGGACTCTCATGCCACTTTGATCCTCCCTCGTCTAGACATCTTTGATCCTAGGTGTAGAAACTGCAAGCAGAGGTTGTTACTAAGGCGCTAGAAACATCAAACTAGCCTTTGGTTTCTCGAGAAGAAGCTGGAGATAATGATACCTTCAACTCGGAGATGGGCGATGTTGGATCAAGACACTAGCAAAGCAAAAGTTTTCGTTACAAGATCAAAACAAAAACTAAAACAAAATCTCACCTTGAATCACTAGAAACATTCTCAAGAGGAGCTAAAGTTCCCTGGAAATGAAACGAAGAGAATGGTCATGACAAGGGAGAGCGAGAGCTACAAACCTTACCCAGAAGAAGAAGAACTTGGCTTCAAGCTCGAGGATCCATTCCATGCTGCCACACGTAGACAGTCTCGTCCCAGGCGGTGCTCGCCAGCAATCCCTCGACGTGAGGACTCATGTCGATCCCAATCGCAAACTCGGTGTGATGGTCATACCGCGCGAGCAGCGCGTCCTCTGGAGCCATGTAGTCCCACATACACACCGTCATATCGTAAGAGCACGAAGCTATGACGCTGGCGTGGTGTGGCGAGAACTTGACCCTCCTCACAGCGTAGCCGTGCCCCTGGAGAGAGCTCATCTCCCGCCGGGGATTCCTCACGTCCCAAACTTTGATCGTCTTGTCCACCGATCCAGAGACGAGCACGCACTCGTTATACTTGCTCCAGTCGCACGCCAAGATCTCGAGCTGGTGCCCCGGGATGACGAGCGATGCGTGAGGATCTCTCACGTCCCACACCCGGAGCGTGCAATCCCCGGAGGCCGTCAGGAACACATCGGCGTGGCGCGGATTCCACACCGCCGTGTAGACGCAGTACGAGTGCTCCGCGAACGTCCGGAGCGATCGCGGCGCGTCGATCGCCCACAGCTTGGCGGTGTCGTCCCAGGCGGAGCTGAGGAAGCAGTCCTTGCGGACGAGATTCCAGTCGACCGAGTTGACCTCGTGGCCGTGCTCCTCGAAGCTGCGGATGGGATTGGCGTGGCGGGGGAGGGCCGTGTCCCAGACCTTGACGCTGCCGTCGGCGCTGGCGGAGACGAGGATGTGCTCGTTGTCCTCGGCCCAGGTGCAATCGTAGAGGCCGTCGGCGGTGTCGAAGCTGCACAGCTCCGCGATGCCGCCCGAGGGATGGAGCTGGAGAACGTACTGGCGGCCGTTGCCGATGATCCCGAAATTCTGCGACGTCGCCACCGCCAGAAGCGTCTCGGAGAAGGGGCTGAATTCCACCGAGTAGCCATTGAAGGCCGCCTTGAACGCCGGCATTGCTAGAGCGAGCTACCTTGTGCCAAGAGCCCTAAATTTCTTTCATTGGGCAATCCGCCAAATCTTCCACCAATTGCTTGAATCTGGATTGATAATCGTGACTTCGCTGCAATTGACCATACCAAGCGATCGCGCTCTAGAATTCCTCCCCCAGCAAGAAAGCAAGATCTCTATTCATGACTATACCCAGCGATAGTGCTCTAGAATTCCAGCAGCTTGCCAAGAACCATAAATTTCTTTCGAATTGAGCGATCGTTCTAGCAAGAACGAGCAAGATTTCTATCATCGATCGTCGTGCAAATGAGAAGAGCCCTAGTGAATAGCATTTCTCCTATTTTATGATCCAGAGAGCCCTGATCAGGAGCAAGAGCGTCGACGATCTCGCGCAACTCATCCGCGCCGCCGGCGACGCCAGGGATCTTCCCCGAGCCGCGCAGCTCCACGCCTCGATCTTCACCAACAGCAACACTTGGAGAAGCGATGATCATCGCTTCCTCGCGAATCTCTTTGTCCAGACCTATGGCAAATGCGGCAGGACCGCAGTCGCGCGCCAGATCTTCAACGCCACTGCCCAGCGCAACGCATACTCCTGGAACAACATCGTTACCGCATATGCCCAAGACGGGCATCTGGAGGAATCGAGCCGGATCTACGCGAAAATGCCCAAGAACAGCCCCATTGCGTGCTCGGCGATGGTCACGGCATTCGCGAAGCACGGCGATTTCCACCGCGCCAAGGCCCTGTTCGATGGAGCGCCCGTGCGAGATCTCGCGATGTGGAACTCCATGCTCTCGGGATTTTCCGAGAGCGGCGATCTCGCTGGCGGCGAGGCTACGATTGAGAGAATGCCGGAGACGAGCGTGATCTCCTGGACAGCCCTGCTCCACCTCCTTTGCCGCCTCGATCGCCTGGAGCTCGCCAAGGATATCTTCGATCGGATGCCCGGCCGCAACGAGCTCGCCTGGACGATCATCTTCCAGGCCTGCGCCGTGAGATCACTTCTCCTCGATGCTAGAGCTGTGCTCGATCGAATGCCCGCGCAGAGCCTCTCGTCGTGGACGGAATTGATGTCGCTCTACGCGGATCACGGCCAGATCGAGCAGGCCAAGGCCGTGTTCTTCGATTCCATGCCCGATCAAGACGTCGTCTCGTGGACAACGATGATCCGGGTGCTAGCGGCGCATGGAGGCTTCGCTGAGGCGGAGGAGATCTTTGCCAGGATGCCGCGGCACGACGCCATCGCATGGACCGCGATTATAGCTGCAAATGCCGAGAAGGGGGATCTGGAGAGGTCGCAAAGGCTGTTCCATCTGATGCCGGAGAGGACGATTGTCACCTGGAACATCCTCCTCCACGCACAGTCCAGAATCGGGGATCCAGACTCTGCGCAACTCGTGTTCGATCGAATGCCGCAGCGCGATCCAGTGTCGTGGAACATCCTCGTCGCGGGCATTGCCGCGCGGGGGCGGCCTGATCGCGCGAACGAGATTCTCGAGCGCGATGCCCCGGAGCGAAGCGTGACGCTCCTCAACACGATGATTACGGCGCTGGCAGAGCAAGGCCGACCCGACGCCGCGAGGAAGCTCTTCGACTCCATGGCGGCCAAGAACATCGTGTCCTGGACGGCCATCATCGCCTCGGGCGCGCTCAACGATCGCCTCGAGATTTCCAAGCTCGCCTTCCAGAGGATGCCGCAGACGAACCTCGTCGCGAGGATCGCGATGCTCTCGGCCTATTCCCTCCACGGTGCCATAGCCGACGCCAAGAAATCCTTCGACGCGCTAGGCAGCTGGAATGCCATAGCCTGGAATTCGCTGCTCGCCGCGTATTCCCAGCACGATCGCCTCGACAAGGCCGAGAGCATGTTCCAGAGAATGCCGAACTGGGATTCTTTCGCCTGGACGACGATGATGACCGCCTATTCCCGTGCCGGGCTGCTCGATCTGGCACTGGGAGTCTTCGATTCCATGCCGGATCGCGATATTATCACCTGGAACGCAGCGATCGCCGCGTTTGGCCAGAACGGGCACCCGGTCACCTCGATCCGCCTCTTCCAGCTCCTCATCCTCGACGGCGCCGAGCCAAACGACGCCTCCTTCCTGAGCGCGCTCACGGCGTGCAGCCATGGCGGCCTCCTCGCCCTAGGCCATTCCATCTTCCTCTCCATCGCGGCGGATCACGGCGCCATGCCGAGCCGGCAGCACTACAGCTGCGTGATCGATCTCCTGGGCCGCGCTGGAAAGCTTGGCAGCGCGCAAGACCTCGTTAAGAACATGCCATTCCTCCCAAACTCCATCGCCTGGGGATCCATCCTGGGCGCGCTCAAGCTCCATTGCCGCCAAGACCAAAGGCGGGAAATTTTGCCCAATTTAAACGAGAGAACCGTACAAATGTTTCAATCTTAGAAATTTTTGGAAGCTCTTGCGAATCGATCTGTGGAGTGTTCCAAAGTGTATAAACAATGTTATGTTAGAAGGAAGAACGCATTGTCTCGCGTCTATAAGTAGCCCATACTCTTTTTGTATTGGAGCTCCTCTTTCCAAGTGACAATATCAGCAATCCAGTCGCCACTGCCACTGCGCTGTGAAAAATCTGTGCGTTTCTTATTGCCAGTAGTTCCAAACACTGCAAACACAATAGATCATAGAACTTGTCACCAACTTGGAAAACTTGTCACAAACTTGGAGTGTACCTTCGTTTAAGCTGCAGCTATTTGCTCCCTTGAAGATCTTGTCCGGATCCATCTGGGCCTGTTTAGCTAGCTGAGGCAGCAGGTTCTCCTTGCTGCAAAGATCAACACGAAGAACTCTGAGAAAAAAGAGAAAAAGAGAAAACGAAGAACAAACAGAAAATAAAAACTTACTTTGCCCAACGCGGTATTGGCTTCACGGGCCTCTTCGGCTTCCTCGGATTTTGGTTCTCCTTGTCATCGTCATCGTCGTCGTCAGAGGAGCTTTTGTAAGGAGAGATTTCGTAGGAGGCTGGGCCTGGATCTTCTTCTTCGTCTTCTTCTTCGTCCTCGTCCACCATCTTACCACCCAAAAGAGATGGGCAGAACTGTTGCTTGTGATCTAGCACGGCTGGCGTTCCCAGGTAGCTCTCAACACCATTCAGGCTCGTTTTGGAAGCGCTCAGTGAGACTGCCTTGCGTTGAGCCGTGCCACTCGGTACCCGAAGCGCATGGCCGAGCAGCCCGAGCGACTGTTCCCTTTGAACGTAAAGTTCCTGGCTGCCTGATACCTTCTCTAAAGGTCGTTGCTGCTCTTTCTCCAGCATTTTCATCCGTTGGAAGACTTCTTCTCTGCGCTTTTTCTCGGCCTCCCTGCTAGCGAACCAGTTGGCTTTCGTCTCCTCCGCTTCCTTCCTCCTCCGCTCTGCTTGCCTCTCCTTTTCTAGCCTTTGCTCCTTCTTCATCCTCAGCTCATCATCAACTCTTCTCCGCTTGTTCTTCAACTCTTCGTCTTTCCTCCTCTGTTCTTCCTCCAGCTTCTTCAATCTCTTCCGCTCGAGGTCACCCTTGACTTCTAAAGGTCGTTTGGTTGTCTTACCGCGCACGTCTTTTTTCCCTACCGAGACAAGCAAAATGTTAGCATAGGACAAGATGCGTGAAGATCGAGTAACACAAACCATTTGCGATGGACTTCTGCTGAGTAACGAGAGGGACAAATGACTTCAGGTTTGTCGCGATGGACACGGTGGGTTTTTGCTGAGTGATCAGTGGGAGAAATGACCTCATGTTTGAAACCAAGTTCTGCTTCAAGTGAATGCTCTCCTCTTCTTCTCCTGCAGAACCTGGTTCTGAAACTATTGTGCTGACAGCTGCTCTCTCCTTTTCGTTCTCCTGGAAGTTTGTTTGCTCCGTTACTAGCATAACCTCCAATTCTTCCTGGTCAGGTGCTACTTTCTCCTGGTCTAGTTTCCCTTCTTCCTCTATAGTTGCTCTGTCCTTTTCGTTCTCCTGAAAGTTCGTTTGCTCCGCTGTGCTGACAGTTCCTCTCTCCTCCTGGAAGTTCGTTTGCTCCGTCACTGATTCTTCCTGGTCAGGCCCTGCTTTCTCCTGATCTTTCTCCTGGTCTGGCTTCCTTTCTTCCCCTACACTTGCAATCGAGGCAACTTGTTCTTCCTGATAACCTACTGTGCTGACAGCACCCTCCTGGAAGTTCGTGTGCTCCGTTACTATTTCTTCCTGGTCAGGCCCTGCGTCTGGCTTCCTTTCTTCCTCTACACTTGCAACCGAGGGAGCTTGTTTTTCTTCCTGATAAACTACTGTGCTGACAGCTTTCTCCTGTTCGTTCTCCGTTTGCTCCGCTACTAATTCTTCCTGGTCAGGCCCTGCTTTCTCCTCACTTGCAGCCGCGACAACTTGTTCTTCGCCGTGATAAACTATAGTGCTGACAGCTCTCTCCTTTTCGTTCTCCTGGAAGTTCGTTTGCTCCGTTACTAAATCTTCCTGGTCAGGCCCTGCTTTCTCCTGATCTAGCTTCCTTTCTTCCTCTACACTTGCAACCGACCTAACTTGTTCTTCTTCCTGATCAACTGTGCTGACAGCTCTCTCCTTTTCGTTATCCTCACCCAATTCTTCCTGGTCCGGCCCTGCTTTCTCCTGCTCTGTTTCCTCCTCCACATTTGCAACCGAGAAGGCAAATTGTTCTTCTTCCTGGTTTGGCTCCTGCTCTGGTTCTGGAAATGCTGTGCTGACAGTTCCTCTCACCTTTTCATTCTCCTGGAAGATCCTTTGCTCCTTCTCTAGCAAGACGCCACCGTCTTCCTGGTAAGGCCTAGCTTTCTCCTGGTCTGGCCCTTCCTCCTCTAAAACCTTCTTCTTGAGACTTACGGGAGGAAGAAGTACCCGCATCAGCGAGTGCATCGAGGCCACAAAGTACTGCTTCTGCTGATGGAACTGCGCATCCGCATTCTCTATCGTCTCGAGGAGAAGGTGTATTCTCGCCTCCTCCATGGCTTCTAAACCTTAGCGAGCGCCCAGCCTACTCTGATTCTAGAGAAATTTCACAGCACAAGCAGATCTTTACCGGTTTTCCCCGCCCATACCCTAGCCCGCCTACCCGGAGCCAAAGCGAGCTCCTCCACGCCTCGCCATAGCTTCGCTCCTTAGGGCAAGGTAAAGAAAATGCGAGAGAATATTCGTACGAACACATCCGAGCCGTCCGCTTTAATGCGATCGACGGCTTAGGGTGCCCTTACCGTTATAGCTCCGAGTACTTTAAAGTTTTTTGGAGAGAGAAGGGGGCGCCCTGGATTTCGATCATGCGTAGCGATGGCTGATGCGATTCGCGGGGAGGAAGATCCCAAGCTCCTGGATTCGAGAGGCGGCCGCCGCGATCACAGCGCCGATCGCCAGAAGAAGCAGCGGAGGGTGGATGCATCCAGCAGCCGCGACGATGGCGAGGCGACCGAGAGCTCGGAGAGCTACAGCGACGACGAAGAGAGGTATGTGAGGAGCAGCAATAGGTCGTGGAAGAAGAGATTTGGGCCAGCAAAGAAACGATTCATCGATGTGGATTATCAAGAGGTGTTTCGAGCTCCACCGTTTTGTTTCCAAAAGAGAATAGCTCGGATCGATTGGAGGACACTGCATGCCATCGAAGTGGATGGACTCATCCAAGAAATCGGTAAGAATGTAGGTCCTTTGATTACTTTTATTTATTTATTTATTTGAGTTATCTTTGTAGACATTGGAAAACTAGAGACTGTTCTTGATACTATAGCGTTTGGAGACATCCAAGGTGAAGATACTCGTAACTTCACCGAGCAAAACTTCATCAAGCTTTTTCGTCTTGCTCAATTGATGGTACGTGAGACTTCTACTCTAGAGGAATTTTCTTTTCTGACTTTTATCTTAGCAGATCGAGTATCTTCTTCATGTCCAAACTGTTCTAGCGGATCAAAAATCACAGTTGATCGCTGCCGTATCAGGTGCTCGGAGAAAAGGTGAAAAACTGAGGCTGCGCTGTCTCTGGCAACACGACGCTCTAAAGCAGTCCCAGAAGGATTTGAAGCATGCCAGAAAGGTTCATTTGCTCGACATTACAATAATGGTTTATATTTATATTGCAGACACTAAAAACTTACGAGGGTCTTTTGCGTTCCAATGGAAAGCAAGCTGCTGTCCAACAGCAGGTTAGCACCGAAAAAGAAATTAAAAACGAACGCTCTAAGAACTTAACTTGACCCAGTTCTCATCACTCAACTCTGGGGATGTGTGTTCTTGAGCTCTTGCTGTTGGTGGTGAACTATACAGGTGCACCATTGTCCTTGCTGTGAGAAGATCTTTGAATCTTCATACTATCTTGTAAGTAAGAAAGGTCTTCCTTTTTCTTTCTTTCTCTTACGTTACTTTGTAAACAGGATATGCACGTTTCGAGGAGACATCCAAGGCCAACAGATCGCTCCGAGCGAGCGGATGTTCGATCGGAGAGAGTATCAGGAGAGAGAGCCCCTGTCTATCATCCACCAGTTGCAAGAAGTGTTGAGAAATCTGCCGCACAAGTAAGGATGATCTTCCATCTCTGATTACAACTTAATTGTCCTTTTACCTACAGGTAAGAGCTGAAACTGAAGCAGTTTTACAAAGAGAATTTGAACGACAACACGGAGGAGTTTCACATGTAAATTCTTCTCTTTCTTTCTTTTTTCCTACATGCATTTTGACTATCGCAACTTCAGCGTGACGACAGCAGATCTGGTGGTGCTCAGGTAAAAAACGCAGACCATCTATTCTTTCTAATATTCTTTTTCGTACAGGTGAGTTCTTTGCATCAAACTCTACATGACAGCGGGAGTGAATTTGACGAAGCTGATTACCAACTTGGCCTTCCTTACTCACAATCTCATGCCACTCCTGTAAGCGTTTACCTTTTATTCTTTTTCATTTCTATGACACTACCACTGTCGGTAGAGGTTGCAACGAAGAGATGACTACGAGGTTTTGGAAGATGCTGGAAATGTATGGCAATAAGAATGTTCTTGCGAGTGTTTCAACGAGCTAATTCTTCTGGCTTTTCTGCAGAGGCTGAGTGACTTGGAACGGAAGTTTGAAGGTGTTGAACATCAAATTCACCACCTCAATAAGGTCACCTAAGAACGTTATCAAATCCTGTTCTCTAACTTTGAGCCACCCACACCAGGAAAATATCAAACTGAGAACTGAACTAGACGCAGCTTACCGCGAGGTATATCGTAATCGATTGTATTTTACTTGTTCTTATCATGCTCACAAACAGCTATCTGCTTTGAGATCTGGAAAACGTCAAAGAATGGGAGACAGTCCTCAGGTGCTAAAGGTCAGAGATCTAGAACTGGGACTCATGTTTTCTTTGTATGCATAGCTTGAGCTGGAGAAGAAGGAAAAGCAGCTAATCAAGTATATGAAAAATGTAAGCAAGTTAGTAAGATCAAAAGTACAATCTAAATAACTTCACAGCAAGGAAAATCGTCCGGTATCGAAGACTTCACCGTGCAGGAGCATGCAAGAAATGCCAAGTCCTTGAGCGTAAGCAAACATGAAACTTTTCGTGCACGTAACTCTGGACGATCCACAAATAACAGGACTGGGTTAGCGACACGGATGATAGATACAGCGACCTCACCATGGGAATCACCGAAGAGTTTCGCGATCTCGAGCCACCCGAAGATGCAAGGCTAGTGATTAAGTTCTCTCTCTTCCATTATAGTTAACTAATGGAAACTGTGCAGGAGCCGGCACTCGGATGAATCGGGACGAAGTAGCGCAGCTTCAAGGCGAAAGCAGCTTGTTGACGTTGATGACGGGACTCCAGTGTCGGACAAGGAACGCTGGGTGCAAGAGCATCAGTATGCCCCAATACCAGAGAAGTGAGTCTGGCTCTTTGACTCTTTGCTTTAACTTCTTTGAACTCCCTTCTAGGCCTTATGCTTTGTCCAAATTCCCACACGGTTCGTCTACAGTGAGTACTATGCATGGAAGAATGGCCGCGGTAAGAACAAAAGCCCCTTTTTACTTCGTTGTGTAAGCTTACATTTTATATTTTGTCTAGCAATTCGAACAGAAGCTGAATGCCGAACTGAAGAAGTTTGGGATCTCAGCAAACTCGAAAGGAATCAGGTCCGTGTTTGAGGTTCCCAAATCAAATATATTGTTCCGAACTTCTCTTGTATTGTAACCAGTGACGAGATGCTCAAAGCGGCACTATCAACACTAGAAAGGCAACGAAGAACTCGCTACTGTGACGCTCCACCCGATGACCGCAGGATCATGGAGTACGAGAGAAGCACTATACAATGGCATATTGAGGTACAACATACTATGCTTGGCTGGATAAAATTGATCGTTTTTAAATAGAGAGCTGTACGTACCCGCGACACGGATCGCCTGGAATCAATTTTCGAGGAAGAGTCAGAGCCAGAGGACGTTGCTTCTGTTGTGTCAGATGACGAAATCTCCGAAAGAGAAGTGAGTTCAAGTTTTCTACTTTAAATTCTCACTCTCCGTCTCGGGCTTTATGCAGGAGCTTGAAGAGCGGGCGAGCTCGAGACCGTCACCGTCGTATGGAAAGCCATCACCATCCTACGGTCGTCGCACGCCGTCGCCGAGATCCTACGGCCGGCGCTCATGCTCGCCGTGGCCACCGCAACCTCCAAAGTCGAGAGGAGGGGGACCGAGCTCGGGATTTACCGAGCAGTTTGTGTCCAAGGCATTTTCGTGGCGAGCGGACGACGAGTCCGAGTCGCACACATTTAGAGTTACCGGTGAGGTGGTAGCGCAGCGAGTTAAATCCCCCGGTGGAGGAGGAGACGTTCCACACAGGATTGTTATATCGCCAGTAGCCAGTCCAGTGAGTGTTAGTCGGGGGCCGGCTCCAATCTTTGAGGACGAGCAAGTGGAGGAAGATTTGGGACTGGGTGACTGGGACAGCGACGATGGAAAGAACACGAGCAGTCCAAGCCCGAGAAGTCCCGACGTTGCGAGGTAAAGAGCTTTAAGTTCTTTAGAGTGTTCGCTTTGGTCATGAGCTCTTGATTTTTCTAGGCAAGTTATGAGAGATATACAGTCGAGAGTGGAATCTCCTTCCAGTTCCAAAGCCACAGGTTTGTCATCTCGTTTTTTTTTGTTCGTTCTTTCTTGATTTGCAACTTGGTGCAGCTAAGCAAAAAGGCAAGCAAGCAGCAGCTGGATCTACCAAGTAAGAAACGCTGGTGCTTCTCCTACAATGCACAGAGTTCTAACTTAGCTTTTCATTTGCAGCAAGTCCAAGCAGCACGCCAGTAGTAGCAATGCCAGTGATGATATCAAAATGCTAGACGAACTTGATGCTGAAATCAATGACATAATAAGATGAATCTTAATATCATTCATCCAAGAATCTAAAGCTCCCGACTGTCAATCAATCGAAAGGCATTGAAAAACTCGCGCGAGAACATGGTTGACGCAAAGCAAACAAGGAGAGAAAACTAAAGTTTCCGTAAACGAAAGCGCACAAGAGACTACAAACACATAGATGGAGATGCCGGGTATCGATCCCGGTGCCTCTCGCATGCGAAGCGAGCGCCCTACCATCTCAGCTACATCCCCTCACCGCAGGAGGTAAACCACAAAGCTAATATATTTACTGGCCAGCCAGAGGAACAAAATTTACAAATTTGATCTATCCGAGATCACTTACATCATGTTAAAAACTGGCGTCTTGATGAAGGATTCCGTGATCACCAAGGCCAGGAAACCAAGCATGGCAGTCCGCCCATTCCAGCGCTCCGCCATGGCATTAAACGGGCCCAAAGCTCTACTATCGGGGCTCTCTCCCTTAAACATGGGAACCAGCGACGCATACGCAAAGAGTTGTGCCACCATCAAAAAGTTAAACAAGCCAAAGTTGCCTGGCGTGTAGAGCTGCTCGAACACCGTTTGTCCCGTTATTCTCTCCACAGCAAATGCCCACACAATTCCAACCATGGCCTGTATCAATTGGAAAAAAATCTTAGAACAAGGGACTCTCCATGGATCCAGGAACTTACCAGTCTGCCATTGATCGTCTCTGGGCCAGCGCCATCAAATGCCATCAAGCTGGGGAACGATCGATCGCCAGTCTCTGGCCGCCTCTCGATCTCAGGCCTCGGCCACATTGCTCCGGACGATGGCACAGCTCCAAACACGGACTTCGTCTCCGACTCATTCTCTGCCTGGTTCTTGAGCACACCCTCGCGACTAATATTCTTCTTGGTCTGGTCCAGAACGCTGCTGATGCCATCGCCTCCTGCAGGACCTTTGTCCGAGGAAGCTCTCACTGGCAGCAAGAATCCCAAGGAGCGAGTGGATCGAGACTTGTGAGAGGGGGCTCCTCCCAAAGGAGTTTTAGAGAGGGAGGAAGGGAGTGCCGCAAGGCTGCTGCTTGTGGCTAGGGCCATGTTGCTCAGGACTAAAAGCTACAAATATTTGGACCTGGAAAACACTTCAAATGAATTGGATCGCTCAAATCAAATGTGTGGATCGCAGGATGGCTAGACTATTCTCGGTGCTGAAATTTATACGAATCGGGGACCACACGTGGCAAGATCCCCGCGATTGTAGTGTCACCGAAAGCATCTCTTATGTGTCGTAAGGTGGCGCGCCTTTACCGTGAACCCTAAAGACGATATTACTAGGTAATCCTTCAGCTGCAAGTCAAATGGGTGAAAGCCCCAAAGCGTGTGTTCCTGGCATCTCCTTAACATTTTACGCGTACTCGCAAGACCACATATAGTTTGAAAGAAGAACGAATAAAGGTGCTTCGGCAAATCGAACCCCAGCACCTGCCCAAACTCTGCGAGAGCACACATGCTGCATGGCACGTTTCTCTTGTAGCGTGGCATTTTCTAATCCATTCATGCATTTATACTGTTTACGGGCCTCGCCCCTCAAGAAGCATGAGACTGAAAGATTCAAATACTGTTCATATGGTCGCCTCTGCTGTGCGGCAGCTGATGTCCTCAGCTGTGTCCACCTCCGTCGCGGGCCTTGATGCGTTTGCGTGCATAGGGGTTAAGGGAATATTCGCACATATTCTTGATATCTGTATTTATTTATTTTGTTTATAACAAGAAAAAACCACGGTCATCTCTTGCCTGGATAAAGCGGCCACATGGTGAATATCGGGACAAAAAAGTGCTCACCCGAAACAAAATCTCGCCCAGAAAAATCGATCACTCGCGCCAGCGCCGCCAGCCTGCGGACGATGCGTTTTAGGTCAAATCAATCTAGACTTGGGGCTCCAATGGTTAACTCCCACGCGGAGGCGCGATGGGATCGATTGATCCATAAAAAATTGGATGGCAATTTTTATTTTATGTATGTTCTAACTAATCAAGAATATTTTTTAGTATTCTCTTAAACTCTTCCATTTGGATCGTCCACTGTGTGCGGGTGGGGAGTCATTGACTACATAATTAACCTTCTCAACGCATGCGGGGCGGCTTTGAGTCGTTGTCCTCCCATTTGATAACTCGCTAGAATCCTTGGATTTCGAGGAGTGAGGTTGTTATAGCCCACATAGCCGTTTATAGTGGCTGCGTAGCTGTCGTAGAGAACGCTGTCCACAGTTCTTGCCCGACACCATTGTTGGAGGGCTTGCCATGTCCAGTATCCAAGGGTCCTCAATTAGCTCGGTGAGCAGGAAGGAAGTCCAAGTCCAGCCCAAGGGAAGTAGTTCATGCCGCCACCACCATCAATTCGGGAGGGATGTTGAGCTCGTGCAGGCGTTGACAGGGTTTGCTGCGTAGCACTTGATCAAATGCATTTGGCAATGTCGACGTAACAAGCATACGCATGGATTCTGGCAGAGCTTGTCGAGAGTGATATACGAATAATGCAGGCGAAAACCAGCCGGGCCTGTGGCTCAGCATCCCTGGAATTCTGTCCATGTGACAAGTCGTTTCTCAAACCACCAGATTTTAGGGATCATAATTGTACGGTAATTGGTGGCAAGATGCATTCCCATCTCGTTAAGAGGATCGGATTCGGGTTCAGCATTTGCAAAAGTTCAACCGCGAATCTGTAGACATCGGCCACCTGTCGTCGAGGAAGTCTGTGAATGGCATCCTTCATCTCGGACCATCCTGCAATTCATACAGCTGGCAAATGTGCTGGATCCAAGCGTCCACGTCCTTGACAATCACCTGCGTGTCGCACTTGACAAACTTGTCAGATGTTGACGAGCTTGGTGTGGAATTGGGCTCAAGCCCTCGCGACATTCCGAAACGGAGCTGCCATGCTCTTGGCTGTGGGAAGGCCATATTGTGCATGCAAACTGCGACACTCCTCGTTCCACCACGGCTTGGTGGGGACGGCCACCTCCTGGAGAATTTGCACAAGGACGTCCGCTCGAGCGCCTATTTGGATATTGGCCGTGGCGACTAAGTAGTCCACGGTACTGTGTCCTGCGATGGTTGTTGCCACGTGGATGAAATGGCCGTGAAATCTCATGTGGGAATGTAGATGCTCCATACATCTTTGTTGTCTGGCATAATGGGAGGAGTTTTGTGCCCATTCTTGCATCGAACTTGACTAAACTGTGGCAAATCCAGCGCGTGGTGTTCGCCTTCCTGTTCATCATGAGCGGCTTGATATGAGCTCGTGCGGCTGTTGAAATCCCCCGCAAATATCACTGTCGCATTCGTGCTTCAAGCCGCAGTACAGGATGCTAAGGCGGATGATTTGCGACATATGTTTCTTGCAATGACAGAGGTTCTGTACTTGATTCTTTTATTCTTTTTCATCTCTCATCACTGCTTTTATTTGTTCTAGGTGCGTGTGATCGTTGTGAAGCTTGCCGACAAACTGCAAGCGGTCACCCGTTCTGCTAGGGCCGCAAAGAGAAAGGGGGTTCCCGTGACATAATCCGGTGATCAACACCCGCCGTGAGGAGGCTATGCAGATGTTCGTCTCGGTATTGCTTCGACACCCGAATGACGACGTGGTCCTTAGTGTAGACGAGACTTCCAGTTCCAGGCTCTAGGAATCCGGGTAAATCTGGGTGCTGGTGTTCCCAGGTTTCTACAAGGCAGATGAGATGGTACTATAGTCGAGGGGGAACCCATGGCAGTTCCAGACCAGTTGGGCCTCTTGCGCTCAGTGGGAAACGATTGGAGATTGGTTTACCTCTTGATGCCTGTTTGCGCTTCATCCTTATCTTTACGCAAGCAGTGTGACTAAGTCCGTGATGTTGCAAACTCCGGGAAGGGTTTGGAGGGTGGTGAATGTTGGCGAGGCGATTGTCGTAAAAGCTGGTTGTAGCTTGAGTCGCTTGGGTGGGCTTGGGGGAGTGGCCTGAGTACGCGAGGCCTGAGTCGCTGGAGTGGCCTCGAGCGGCGTCTCCTCTCCTTATGGGGTGAGGCCAGTCCCGAGCGGTGTCGGTGTCGATGAGGAGAGGAGATCTGGGCAGCTACGTGTACGTAGCCGCCCCAATTTGCGAAGAGCTGCCGAGTGTGCACCTCGGAGATTCAAGCCGTCTGTGAGAGTGCGTGCGCTTGCGGCTTGCTTTACGCTGAGCGTGCTGTGGCGGTGAGTGGGTTGGCGCTGTATCCCAAAACGCGGATTTGTCGGACTTCACTTTGTGAAAGTGGCGGCCATACTTGATGTCCAAGCGGAACCTCCACCGCCCATCGCTTCGATCACCTTTCCAAGTTTCCGGAGCGCGTCCTTTGCCGTTTCCAAATCCGCACGGTGCCCGTCCATCTCGAGCATCACCACCCGGAACGCAGAGGAGGCTCGGTCCCGTAAGCGTCTTTGCGCTTGAACGTGCCTTCAGCCCAGACCCGCTTCATTTGGTAAGGTGACCTGTGGGATGGATCTTGAAATCCACGGCTTGGTGTCGCTCCCATGGATATATGTTTGCCTATCCAGCCGAGAACGTCCTGTCGCTTAAAGCTGGATCGATGATTCATTGATCCGCAAACTCCTCCAAGTTGCCGGGAGAGCGGGCCTGGGTGTGCGTGCCGTGAATCTTCCTCTCCCGCTTTCATGAATCTCGAGGCGGAAGTGACGATGGAAAGAACACGAGCAGGGGTTACGAGGTTAAAAAGCTAAAGTAGAGTGTTCGCTTTGATGAGCTCTGGCAAGTTGTGCCTTCCAGTTCCAAAGCCACAGGTTTGTTATCTCGTTATCTCTCTGTTCGTTCTTTCTTTTCAAAGCAGCTAAGCAGGATGTACCAAGTAAGAAACCTATATATCTAGACGAACTGATGACATAATGTACGTAAATGGGCATATGCCCCAAAATTTACAAATTTGATCTATCCGAGATCACTTACATCATGTTAAAAACTGGCGTCTTGATGAAGGATTCCGTGATCACCAAAGCCAGGAAACCAAGCATGGCAGTCCGCCCATTCCAGCGCTCCGCCATGGCATTAAACGGGCCCAAAGCTCTACTATCGGGGCTCTCTCCCTTAAACATGGGAACCAGCGACGCATACGCAAAGAGTTGTGCCACCATCAAGAAGTTAAACAAGCCAAAGTTGCCTGGCGTGTAGAGCTGCTCGAACACCGTTTGTCCCGTTATTCTCTCTACAGCAAATGCCCACACAATTCCAACCATGGCCTGTATCAATGGAAAAAAATCTTAGAACAAGGGACTCTCCATGGATCCAGGAACTTACCAGTCTGCCATTGATCGTCTCTGGGCCAGCGCCATCAAATGCCATCAAGCTGGGGAATGATCGATCGCCAGTCTCTGGCCGCCTCTCGATCTCCGGCCTCGGCCACATTGCTCCGGACGATGGCACAGCTCCAAACACGGACTTCTTCTCCGACTCATTCTCTGCCTGGTTCTTGAGCACACCCTCGCGGCTAATATTCTTCTTGGTCTGGTCCAGAACGCTGCTGATGCCATCGCCTCCTGCAGGACCTTTGTCCGAGGAAGCTCTCACTGGCAGCAAGAATCCCAAGGAGCGAGTGGATCGGGACTTGTGAGCGGAGGCTCCTCCCAGAGGAGTTTTAGAGAGGGAGGAAGGGAGTGCCGCAAGGCTGCTGGCTAGCGCCATGTTGCTCAGGACTAAAAGCTACAAATATTTGGACCTGGAAAGCACTTCAAATGAATTGGATCGCTCAAATCGAATGTGTGAATTGCAGGATGGCTAGACTGTTCTCGGTGCTGGAATTTATACGAATCGGGGACCACACGTGGCAAGATCCCTGCCATTGTAGTGTCACCAAAGCATCTCTTATGTGTCGTAAGGTGGCGCGCCTTTACCGTGAACACTATTAAAGACGATGTTACTAGGCAATCTTTCAGCTGCAAGTCAAATGGGGCTTGCCACTTTGGCATCTCCTTATCAAGCCCTTCAGTACTCACCACATCAACTGAAGACCCTAAGTTTCCATTCTTGTATTCAAGACCACATATAGTTTGATAGTATTTCCGGCAAATCGAAACCCAGCACCTCTTGCCCAAAACTTTGCGAGAGCACACATGCTGCATGGCACGTTTCTCCTTCTGGTACTGTAAGCGTGGCATGTTCCAATCCACTAATTTTCTGATCCGTTGATAATGTGCGGCCACGGAGGAGAGAGAGAGAGAGGATCCAGATTTCTGGCGAAAGACATTGGTACGAGAGAATCTTTAATTATGTCAAGCAGACTGCAAAGCTTCGTTAAATTGGATGATTAATGCGAACTTGGTTGGAAATATTCAGTTTAACAGGGTACCTAGCAGCTAAAGTTTATAAGAAGCTATGCTCCGGCCCAACACCAGGATAGTCCAGCCTGATTGGCTTTTTTGGGATATTGGAATCAAACTAAGAAGTGTAACGACAATTTCAAACCTGGTACAGCAAGAACAAGCATTTCAAATTGTTCCACTTCCTCTTCAGGGAGCAAATTGAACACGAAAAAGATCAAACTCAAGCATTCCGTTTATATGGACAGCTGTTAAAAATCTAGTTCCGTGTTTGCTCAAGAATTAAGAATTACTTAGATTTCTATGTTTCCAATAATAAAGATTGGAGGCGGCTCCAAGTTTGTGAAGCTGGCATGGATTGACTCTACATGAAACCTGGCTCAAGCTTAATGGGATAATCTTTAACTTGACGAGGTGGTCTGCTAGATCGTGAAAAGCAGATTAAAAAAATCTAATCATATAGATAATATTTACATCATGTTAAAAACTGAGTGAAATTCGGCCAGCTCTCGAATGCAATCACGTTCAGCTCATGTTTACAAGGTAGACGCAATAAGATTAAAACTGTGTTATAACATAAATTTAATGAACAAAAATTTACAGACTCTCAGGCTGACACTTACGTCATGTTAAAAACTGGGGTCTTGGTGAAGAATTCCGTGATCACCAAAGCCAAGAAGCCAAGCATGGCAGTCCGCCCATTCCAGCGCTCTGCCATGGCTCTAAACGGGCCCAAGGATCGGCTATCGGGGCTCTCTCCCTTAAACATGGGAACCAGCGACGCGTAAGCAAAGAGCTGTGCGACCGCCAAGAAGTTAAACAAGCCAAAGTTGCCTGGCGTGTAGAGCTGCTCGGCCACCGTTTGTCCCGTCACTCTCTCCACAGCAAATGCCCATAAGATTCCAACCATAGCCTGTTATGATAACATCAATGGAAAGAACAAGGGACTCCATGAATTTTGGAGAAGGGATGAACTTACCAGTCTGCCATTGATTGTCTCTGGACCAGCGCCATCGAATGCCATCAAGCTCGCGAACGACCGATCACCCGTCTCTGGCCGCCTCTCAATCTCAGGCCTCGGCCATAATGCTCCGGACGATGGCACCGCTCCAAACACGGACCTCTTCTCCGACTCGTTCTCTGCCTGGTTCTTGAGCACATCCTCGCGGGTGATATTCTTCTTGGTTTCGTCTAGAACGCTGCTGATCCCATCGCCTCGCCCATTTTCCGAGGAAGCTCTCACTGGCAGCAAGAATCCCAAGGAGCGACTTGATCGAGCCTTGGCTCCTCCGAGAGGAGTTTTAGAGAGCGAGGAAGGGATTGCCGCAATGCTGCTGCTTGTGGCGACGGCCATTGCTCAAAACTGAAAGCTACAAAATTCGGAGGGAAATACAAACGCTTAAAGAATTGGATCGAATGTGAATCGCAAGATGACTAGACTGTTCTTGCTGCTCAAATTTATATGAAACGGGGACCACACGTGGCAAAAACCCTGCCATTCGTGTGTCACGGAAAGAATCTCATATGTGTCGTAAGGTGGCGCGAGATACTTATGAACACTATTAAAGAGTGAATCTTATGTTTCGAGCATGTCCATTTTTTGCTAGCAACCCAAATCAAGTATCCCAAAGAGAACGTGATGGTGGCGGAGGGGCTAAGGCGCAAAAATGTAGTAGTATCTGTGATCTCGACTCGGATCCCTCGCATTAGCTCCAGCTTCTCGCGCAAAAGACTTACAAGAAAGAAGAAACTCCAATGGGCTAGATAAATTAGATAGATAGATGTTTTTTCAAGTCACCGCAGTGCTAAAGAGAACAATAAACAAGAAGAAGAAAAGAAGCAAGAGTGGATTGGATCCTGACCTATTAGTGTCTTGAAATTCGAACTCACTCGAGGTTCAAATCTCATTCACTGCTCATAATAGTGTATGCCTGTGTTATTAATCACTACCCGGATGCCAGTGAACTGGCTAGCTCGTCAAACAAAACACACTTGACGGGATCGAAAGGATTAGGCGACTGGGAGCATCTTCTTGGTCACAAGCCGGAGTAGAATCAAATTCTTGAGAGGAATCGATGTTGTAATTTGCTACTCCGCCATCAATGCGCCCAGTACTTGATGATGGGTCAGATCAATCGAGAGCTCTGCCGAGTGAAAACGTTATTCAGCTTTGCAGCGGCTGTTGTGTACTAGCCCGCCAAGGAGATTTCAGCACGAGCACTACGAAAATACAAAAGCGGAACATCCACGACCCAGCGCTCGTGTGAGCCGCCGCCGCAGCAGCAATCTAAAGCTCCACTCCTGCCATACCTCAAGTCCATTGCTCGGCATCCATGCTCTTGCTCGCCTCCATCCTATATGTATAAGCACAGCATGCTGTGTGGATTGGAGCCAAACGTTTTGGACTTAGCATAGGTCTAGCAGGAGATATTGTGCTGTGAGTTGCACAATGGTATATGGGAAGCTGGAATGGCTCTTGGCAAAACATCGAAATTCGGGCGAATGCAATCACGTTCCATTTGGAGACCCGTTTTAAGCTCATGTTTACAAGGTAAACGCAATAAAATTAAAACTATGTTATAACAGAAATTTAATGAACAAAAATTTACAGACTCTCAGGTTGACACTTACATCATGTTAAAAACTGGGGTCTTGGTGAAGAATTCTGTGAGCACCAAAGCGAGGAAGCCAAGCATGGCAGTCCGCCCATTCCAGCGCTCCGCCATGGCTCTAAACGGGCCCAAGGATCGGCTATCGGGGCTCTCTCCCTTAAACATGGGAACCAGCGACGCGTAAGCAAAGAGCTGTGCGACCGCCAAGAAGTTAAACAAGCCAAAGTTGCCTGGCGTGTAGAGCTGCTCAGCCACTGTTTGTCCCGTCATTCTCTCCACAGCAAATGCCCACAAGATTCCAACCATGGCCTGTATCAATGGAAGAAAAACTTAGAACAAGGGACTCCACGGATCCAGGAACTTTGGAGGACGAGGAACTTACCAGTCTGCCATTGATTGTCTCTGGGCCAGCGCCATCGAATGACATCAAGCTCGCGAACGACCGATCGCCCGTCTCTGGCCGCCTCTCAATTTCAGGCCTAGGCCACAATGCTCCGGACGATGGCACCGCTCCGAACACGGACCTCTTCTCCGACTCATTCTCTGCCTGGTTCTTGAGCACATCCTCGCGGGTGATCTCCTTCTTGGTCTGGTCCAGAACGCTGCTGATCCCATCGCCTCGCCCATTGTCCGAGGAAGCTCTCACCGGCGGCAAGAATCCCAAGGAGCGACCGGATCGGGACTTGTAGGCGGAGGCTCCTCCGAGAGGAGTTTTAGAGAGCGAGGAAGGAATTACCGCAATGCTGCTGCTTGTGGCGAGGGCCATTGCTGAGGACTAGAAGCTACAAAAATTCGGTAGAAACGCTTTGAATTGGATCGCTGAAAGAGAATATGTGAATCGCAGGATGGCTAGACTGTTCCCGACCCTCGAATTTATACGAGGCGGAGACCACGCGTGGCAAAATCCCTGCCATTCCAGTGTCACCAAAAGAATCTCTTATGTGTCGTAAGGTGGCGCGGAATACTTACCTTTACCATGAACACTATTAAGACGTTTGAATCGATCTTTGAGCTCAAAACCAATTGGGGCTTGCCACTTCGGCAGCCGGCGGTAAATCCATCGAATGTTAGAACTAGTACCTGGATCAAGGTTGATCTCAGTTGATCGCAGGGGCTTCGCAAAAACCAGAAACTTCGATGATCTTGAGAGAACAAAACAAGAAGAAAAAGAGGAGGAGAGAAGAAAAGAGTGGACCTCCCACGCTCCTCTTGAAACTCGGCCTCAATCTTCTCGATAATTCTCGGCTACCACTTGATCTCTTGAGCCTGTCACGCAGATTAAGAGTGGTGCTAAAGCATAGCCAGCAAATGCTGGAAGAAAAGTAGTAAAATGGAAAGAGGGCGATGAACAGTAAAATAGAGAGCTTAAATTCCATGGGATGCCGATTTCAAGGCTTGCTCGATGGATGCTTGTGGCTTTGATTGTAACAGGCCCTTGATCCTCTGGAACCACGATCTCTTCAGCGATTCCTCTACCTCTGGCGATGACGGCCCCAAGAGGAGGTAAAAAACCCTGGGGTTTAGGGTTCTTGGGGAGAGAGCTATGGTGGTGTTGGATTCCCCGCTGCGGTGGCTCACAGAGGCAGTGAAGCGGCGATCGCTGCAGCTGGCCACTGGATATTTCCATCCCGAGGAGCGCCGATGGATCGACCAGGCGCCGAAGCCGAAGCAGTCGAAATCCGGGCGATCTTTGTGGAAATGGATGCGGCTTCGCGAGATTCAGGTAGGATTTCACCTCTCCTTGCCTCCATTCTCGCGTCTCGGTAGAAATATCGAGATTGTCTCCTTTTCCCTCTCGCATTCCTCGATGGAATCCTTCCATCTTTGCGATTTTGATCTTCTTGCTTGCATTCTCCCATCTTGGAACCTTTCTGGTCATTGTATGCTAGAATTATCGAGATTTTCTCTCTTGTCGCGAAGTTTTTCTCTCGCATTTGTGGCTCCCATCCATCTTTTCTAAAACTTTTCTTCTTTTTTTTGTTGGCAAAGGATACAGGTGTGGATGAGAGACGGCGATCTGGAGAGCATTCGACGCAACGATCGAAGGATCGCATACATTAAGCGAGTGATGGAGTATCTGGTCAGTCACGAGCAGAAAGGAAGCGTTAACCTCCGAAAACTCCATGCAGTTGAAGGGCTGGACGACAATACCAAGCACGGGCTGAGAAGAAACGCGTGGAACTATCCGGGCTTCTTCATTGTCACGGTAAACAACAGGCAAAAGGAAGACTTGGTAGCTCTCACCGACAAGGCCAAGCAGCTCATGGAGGACGAGAGAAGAGCTCGATGGGATCGCGACGAGAGCTCTTGCGTCAAGATCCTCAAGAAGATACTGATGATGAGCCGGGACAGGAGGATCCGGCGATCGAAGCTCCACTGCCTGCAAGAGTACTACGCGTTTCCATACGACTACAACACTGGTTTTCTCGAGAGGCACCCGGACCACATCCGTCTCGTGGAAACTCCCAAGGATTCCTACGTCGAGCTGGTTTCGTGGGACCAAGAACTGGCAGTGACGGAACGAGAGAAAGCTGTGGCTCAGGGAAGGACTCCCAAAGAGCTTGGACAATGGGCCTTCGTCATCTCATATCCGGAAGGCTACACTCCAAACAGGGTCCGGCTCGAGCAGCTCGACAATTTCCAGAGGTTACCATTTCCATCGCCTTACGAGTTCTCCCAGCGGGCTTTCGACACTCCAGTGGGGCAGAAGGAGGCCCTCGGGATCTTCCACGAGCTCCTGAGCTTTACCGTGGAGAAGAGAGCGCTCGTCTCGGATTTCACCACCTTGGCTGGCAGTCTCAACATACCACGTTACTTCTCGGACTCGCTCCTGAGCTGCCACCCGGGGATCTTCTACGTGAGCAAGTGGAAGAACCAGCACTACGTTTTCCTGCGAGAGGCATACCGAGGAAAGAATCTGGTGGCTGAAGAAGTCGATCCCTTGGTAACCATCAGAAGGCGCTACTTGGAGCTGATGAAGCCCAAGCCGGAGAAGCTACACTTGAGCTCGAGAGACGAGGACTACCTTTACGTACCAATCTCGAAGCGTGGGATCACGTCCAACCAAGGTAAGTGGTTTATCATAGTCGCAAAGGGAAGTAACGCATCGCCTCCTCTGACAGAATCCATGGGTTTAATCAGGAGCTTGTAACAAGTGCTGCGATCAAACAGGTTGACGAGACACTCTTAAGATCAAACGCGGTCCCAGGATGAAGCCGCGAGAGCAAACAAAATGACAAGACAACTTTCTGTTTCAAGATGAAGCGAATGTCTTAGGAATGTCTCATGGCTTCTTCAGCTCCAAACCGTCCAGCCACAGACTTCCAAACATCGTCCGGTAGATCATTGGCTTTTGACTTTCCAGCACCCACCCCCACAGGTTCTAGGAGGACAAAGCAAATCGAGCCAACCGGCAAGCCTACCATATAATTGTTCCAACATAGGAAGTATGTGTGCGTTTATTATTTTATCACCACCCGGATAACCGATGAACTGGCTATCACGCAAGGGCTTTGGGCAAGAGGTGCCGGTGTCGATTAGCCAGACGCCCAAACAAAACACGTGGCTCTAGTCTTTTTGCTAAATTATATTTACTGTAAACGTGGCATTTTCTCAGTCCCGTAAAAGTAAAAAAAGTATGAAGCATGAGTAAACATTCTGGCAGCAACAAAGATGGAAAACCCATTCTCTTAGCGTCTCTTTTTAGGTTTTCCTTTGCAATTGACGCGAGCGCCGGGTCGCGGAGGTATGAGACGGTGTGGGTTGGTGCGAAGACGTTTTGGACTTGGATGCGATCGAGGAGGGGAATGCCAGTTGCTGGATATCTTGTGCTGTGAGTTGCATGGAGGTACATTGGAAGCTGGAATGCCCTCTTGATCTCCAGGCAGCTGTTGGCAAGAGAAAACAGGCTGATTCGGGTTTCCTACAGGGCAAGCTTAAGACATTGGAACTTATGGCGCCTTGTTAGAGCAGCACAAGTTAATTAGATGCAGACTTTCGCCATCTCTCGTGTGCATGGAGATTCCGAGTGACGAGGTAATGAAGAAGAATGGTATGCACGTTTCCAGTCATCACAGCGGTCACATGTGACGTGGGTGATCTCGGTGACAAGAGTTGCTTTGATCCTCAGGGAGTTTTCAGTGGGCAGGAGTTAAGTCGATGTGTTCTAGTTCTTGGATATGACGTGCGTCCTGGATCCTTGTCGATCCTACGCGCACAACAAAACTTTTCTGAGATACACGCGACTCGGGGATGGTTATGGCAACACATTATGGAGTTGACCAAACTTCCCCCGAACCTAAATTTTGTTTGGCTCGCGAGTCAAATACGAGTTAGAGTGGGAGCCGCAATTGAGTGGATTTAGAGTGACATTTGTGACTTCACTCCAAATTCACTTGCATAAACGCTCTACGACTTGCCTTAAAGAAGAAACTCCGAGAGAAAACAGGACCTATGATCCAAATCCTTGGACACATAAAAAGCGTAGACATGTATTATCATCACTGAGGTGCAGGGTCGAACACGAGGTTCTGTTTACCATATAAACGTGGCACCATTCGATCCGCCAAAAGAAAAAGACAAAATTTTCTTGACGAAGACGATCCACGATGACTGAGGGCTTTTCATCTTGAAGCACGATGCATCGGTCCAATCTACTTTGGCACTGCTTTACTTGATACTTTGGCGAAGCTCTAATTGATCCGTCGAGGCAGTGAGTTAGAGCGCTGGATCATCTGGCGCGCGGTCTTTGGCCGTGGCCAATTGCACATTTTCTATTTCATGGAGGGATTGCATCGTAAATGGTGGTTGGCGGTCATCCAACGGCCAGGGAGACGTTCTCCAGAGTTAGTAGAAAGGCGCGGTGGATGCGCATGAGCCTCTTGTTTTAGTCTCAGCGAAGCGTGTGGTTTTGGTGCAAAGCAACGCAGATATTTGCCCTGCGCTTCAAGGGTTTGAGCGAGGAAAGAAGGCGCGGCCGCGCAGCGCCTACATTCTTTTCTCTCGATCGCGATCGATCTTGTCCAGGTTCGAAATTTTGCGGTGACTGGCGGAATGATCTTCTGGAAGAAATGGAGGCGGCGCTGGAATTCCTGCTCGGTTGAGGTGCGTTGCCATTTGAAAATTTCTTTCGCTGCTGGATTTCTGGAACAATAGGTATCGCCAATAGCGGTATGAGTTTCGTGAGGAGAGGCTCTCATTTGGTTTATGGAGGTAATGTCAAAGATATCTTTGCGCGATCAGAGCCTTTTTCTCGCGGCAGGTGTCCAATGGAGCAATCGGGCAGAGAGGAGGCGGTGGAGGAACGCTGCTTTGCATTCCCAGCGACACGCTCGCAGATGATAAACGGCTGAAGAAACGTTCGCGCAGGCTGCTCGTCTCGGATAGCACTGGCGAGTCCCACAACAATGCGAAGCGATCGGCAGCAATGTACTCCACAGCTTTCAACTTCAAGCTCTCGGGGACCACGAAAACTTATCCCGGGACCAGCACTACCAACAGCTCTTTGGACCGGTCAGTGGATTCATCGGGAATGCCGGAGCCGGAGCCGTGTGATCAGTCCAAGCACGAAACGTGGGAGTTTGAGACGCTGGTCCCGTTTAGCTGCGAAACGCCATCGCTGCTGTCGTCGGACGTGATCTCCACGATCGACTACGATGAAACCGGACAGCTGATAGCTACTGGTGGGCTGGCAAGGAAGATCAGGATTTGCTCGTACCAGGAGCTAGTGAACGGGATGGGAAGGGAGTGTTTCCAGGGACGCAACGTGAAAAACCTCTTCACCACCATTTGCATGCCGGCAAAGCTAAGCAGTCTCAAGTGGAGGCCGGGGAGCTCCGAGGTGATCGCTTGCGGTGACTACGATGGCTCGGTCACGGAGTGGGACGTAGAGCACGGGGTCACGGTGAGTGAAAGATACGAGCACACGGGACGAACAGTGTGGAGCATCGACTACTGCAGAGACTTCCGGGGCCTGCTAGCGTCGGCGTCGAGCGACAGCACCGTGAGGTTTTGGAGCAGGAATGTGGAGCGGAGCGTTGGGATCATCAAGTCCCTTAAGCGGAACTCGATGTGCTGCGTGGAGTTCGGCCGCTCCTCCGGTCCCTGCTGCTACGTTGCCGTGGCCTGCGCCGACGCGAGTGTGTATCTGTATGATATGCGGAGCCTGGGGAGCCCAGTCGCGAACCTGCGGGGCCACGAGAGGTCCGTGAGCTACGTGAGATGGCTGGGCGAGAACAGCTTGGTGTCCTCGTCTCCAGACGGCACGATTCGACTGTGGGATATCGCCTCGACACTAACTGGTACCGGCGAGAGTTGGCACGCTCGGAACGACGAGCTGCCGATCGCGAGAACCTTTGGCTGTCACTCCAACACCAGGAACTTTGTTGGACTGTCTGTTGCGAGCTCCGGCGGCGGCTCCGGCGGGCTCATCGCGTCCGGGTCCGAGAACAACGAAGTCTTTGTGTACAGCTCTTCCGTCTCGGAGAGACCCGTCTTCCGGCACAAGTTCAACGATGCGGTCGTGCTGGATGATAAGGCCTTCGTGGGGTCGGTTTGCTGGACCAAGCAAGAAGATCACTTGTCCTTGATCTCGGCAAACTCCGAGGGCATTGTGCAGGTTATACGGGCCACAACAACAAAAACAGCGCGACATACATGACACACGGACGCTGCTGAGGTTGGGCTTTTCTTTTCACAATTTCTTACACTGAATAACAGGACGAGAGAGTTCCCTTTTTCCCATTGGAAGAAAGATGGTGGACACAACTAGACACACAGGTATCACATTTTACACATGGAATAACAGGAGTGGCTATTTCATACGTAGCACAGACACACAAGACAGCCAGCCTCAAGGGAGAAGAAAAATCGACTTGGAACCGAACCTCGCGAGTTAAATAAGTAAAAGAGCACAGCACTCAAAACAAAGACTGTTCTTGGTCAGTTGTCACTCAGGCCCGATCCATGTCTTCGATCGAAGCCTCCGCTAGAGTCCGCTGCTGCTGCTCCCGCTGGGGAGACGATCCGTTCGCAAGCTGAAGGGAGCATCCGAGCTCAGGAGGAGGAGGCTGCTGCTGCTCTACGAAACAACTCTTTCCGGCCTCGATGAATCCAGCAGTGGGAGTTTGGACACCAAACAAGGGAGGCACCACAGGAGCAAATCCGAGCTGCTGGTGATCTCTGACTGGAGTGTGGTGCCTGGAGCTGGAGACGTCGAGCGGGTTCTCGGCCAGCGCCGGTGGCATTACCACCGCTTGCGAAGAACTCGGAGTGGTCGAGGAGGCCGGGACCGGGCTGGAAAGCCGAGCAGTGGCAGTAGCACCTCCAGCACCTCCGCGGCTTCCACCGGCAAATCTCACATTGGGAGCGATGTCGTTGGCGGTGGTGATGGGAACGCAAAGTCCCGGCCCAAACACGACGCCGCGGAGGATGGTGTCCGTCTCGCCCACCCGGACGGTGAGAATGTAGCCGGCGTCGAAGGAGCCGTCGAGGACGCCATGGACCGACTGGCCGACGAGCGACGCGTCCACTCGTGGGGGGCTCAGTGGGTCGATCTTCCTCTTCCGGATCTTCCTGGCGGGGGTTGGACCGACGCCACCATTGGTGCCCAGCTGCGGGCTGGTGGCGGCAGCGGCGGCGATGGTGTCGCACTTCCGGGGCCGGCCTCTTCGTTTCTTCACTGGGGAGGCGGCGCCGCCCTCTTCCGGCGGCCGGGGGGTGCCGGTCTTCGGCGGATCAACGCCGGCGGGAGCATCCACCATCGGCCTCAACTCGCGAGAAATAATCTGAGCAAAGAGGGAAGAAAAAAGAAACCAGTTTCTGAGAGTCCACCGATTAAAAAACAAATCAAGGAACAGTGTGATTCTTTTGTTTGGAGCTCTAACTTGGAGTCAGCGAGGCATTCAGAGAGCTAAACTGATGGTTCCCAAAACACCCAAGAAAAAAGAAATCCCAAGATCGATTAAGAAAATGAACAAGCACTTTGGCTTCCGGTCAAACGAAACACAGGCAAACATTCCACGGCGCATGCGAAAGCGAGCCTCTTTTGACAAGGGAGACAAAGTCAATAGCAATGTAGCAACTGGAAAGATTCGATCTTGGCCAGCGGAAGCGCTCGCTAGGGTTTTGGGAGACAACAAAGAACCAAAACCAAGACTAGAGAAGCAAGGAAACGCGAAGCAAGAAAATGCCCAAGAAGAGGAGAGAGAACAAGAACCTGTTGATCGCGATCAAGCGCGCTTCCTCCGCTCGCCCGCCACTCTCCCAAGCTTCTTTCTCCCCATGGCGGTAGCACGGACACCAATGCGCGCGCCGGTAACCTTAGCTTACCGCTTAATTAATGTCACAGAATGTACACCCACACTAGCAGAATATGCTCCTCGTAGACAGAAAATCCTTAGCTGACAGAATATACGACATTAACATATGCCATCGGATCTTTTTAAATTTAAATTTTGGGGTTTAGGATTTTAGGGTTCTTCCTCTTTACATTTTGGAGAGGTAGTGGTAGACTCCCCGGCCGGATTTGCGCCCCAGCCAGCCAGCGTCCACGTACTGGGCGAGCAGCGGGCAGGGGCGGTACTTGGCGTCGCCCAGGCCGGCGTGGAGGACGCCCATGATCGACAAGCAAGTGTCGAGGCCGATGAAATCCGCGAGCGCCAGCGGCCCCATGGGCTGGTTCGTCCCGAGCTTCATGGCCGTGTCGATCTCCTCCGCGCTGCTCACGCCCTCGAGCAGCGCGTAGAACGCCTCGTTGATCATGGGCATGAGGATCCGGTTGACGACGAAGCCCGGGAAGTCGCGGGAGCTCACCACCGTCTTGCCGAATCTGTCCGGGGTGATCAGCTTAGCTTCTCTAAGATGGGTGCTGCTTTCTTACCTCTCCGCGAGCTCCTTGGTCTGCTCAAAAACTTCGTCCGCGGTTGCCAGGCCCCGGACAATCTCCACGAGCTTCATCAATGGCGGCGGGTTCATGAAATGCATGCCAATCACCTGTTGGAAAGAACAGAACTCTAGAGCTTGACACTTCTTAGAACCAAGGAGGAGATCACTTACTTGCTGAGGACGCTGCGTAGAGGCAGCCAGCCTTGTGATCGAGATGGAGCTCGTGTTTGACGCCAGGATCGCCGACGGCTTGAGCAGCCTATCAAGCTCCGAGAAAATCCCCTTCTTCACATTCTCTCGCTCGGAGACAGCCTCGATCACCACATCCGCCGAGCTCATGTCAGCCAGAGAAGTGGTCGTCGACACGCGCGCCAGCGTCGCATTCGCTTCATCCTGCCAGCGATCAATCAATCTCCCCTTCCTGGATGAGCCACAATTCATTTACCTCCGAGATGACGCCCTTCTTAACGAATTTCGCTAGCGACGAAGAAATGCTCTGCAAGCCCCTCGTCAGAGCCGCGCCATCGGAGTCCGCCATCACCACAGCCATCTGCGCGGCGGCCGCGAGCTGCGCGATTCCAGTCCCCATTTGCCCTGCGCCTACCACGCCCACGACCCTGACGATCGCCATAGCGCACAGGGCTCATGATCCGAAGAACCCTAAATACAGAGCATTTAGTTTGAAGGAATCGAACCCTCGTCGTCTTTTATCCTTTTAATCATGCCTAAAAGGTCGTTTTTTAACGGAATTATCATTTCGAAAGAATATCTTCCGTGCTAGGGCTAGCTATGGCGAGCACGATGCGGCCAGCGCCTCCCGTGTGCTTGTGCGGCGATGGCGCGGCTTCGTGTAGCAGCTGGACATGGGTGGGAAGAAGCCGAATTTCATTCTCCGCGGTAAGGAGGCCTCGCATTTTCGATTTGGCGATCCGGAGCGGCAGAAGGAAGAATCGTGTTCTCAAGTGCGTGGCGGCAAAGGCAGAGACGGAGCTGGACGGTGGAAGCTCGAGTGGAACCACTGTGGAGGAGGCGCCACCGGGTAAGCTCCAAATTCCAACGAAAATTCTAGCAATCTCTTTTGTCCATTCGCTAAACAGCTCCAAGCACAAGGCCTGATGAAAAAATCTCGAGCACGATCTCTCAAGACTCGTCATCTCCAATTTCGTCTTGGCTCTATCCCGACAAGGAGGACCTCCCCGACGACAAAGAGATGACAATCTTTGAACACTTGGAAGAGCTTCGGGAGCGTTTGCTCTTGTCGGTCGGAGCCGTGGGAGTGGCAATGCTTGGCTGCTTTGCCTTCGCTAAAGATCTCATCATGTACTTGGAATCACCAGCGCACGTACAAGGCGTTCGTTTCCTCCAGCTCTCACCCGGCGAGTATTTCTTCACAACTCTAAAGGTATGCTCGCGGTTCTAGAGTTGCAATAATGAGATCTATCTGCTTTCTCGTTTCACAGGTCTCTGGTTACTGCGGACTTCTCATCGCCAGCCCAGTCATTCTGTACGAGATCATCGCGTTTGTAGTCCCGGGGCTAACTCTGAGCGAGAGAAAGTTCCTGGGGCCTATTGTTCTCGGATCGTCGATTCTCTTCTACGCAGGATTGGCGTTCTCCTACTCGGTGTTGACTCCGGCAGCGCTAAACTTCTTCGTTTCCTACGCCGAAGGAGTGGTAGAATCGATCTGGTCGATCGACCAGTACTTTGAGTTCATCCTCGTGCTCATGTTTAGCACAGGTCTCGCCTTCCAGGTTCGTGATGAGGTTTCTTACGTCTTTGGTGCCAAGGTTCCGTGGTTTCCAGGTTCCAGTGATACAACTTTTACTGGGACAAACTAAACTTGTCACTGGCGATCAAATGCTATCGGTTTGGAGATATGTTGTCGTCGGTGCTGTTGCTGCTGCTGCAGTTCTCACGCCCTCTACAGATCCGCTAACGCAGATCCTTTTGGCCGGTCCCTTGATTGGACTGTACCTGGGTGGGGCATCTCTCGTCAAGTTACTCCAAGCTGGAGAGACTTCCTGAGACACAGACAAATTCTAATTATATTCTATGAAAACATGTTTATAATTTTAAACATTTATAAGAGGAAATTATTTTCTTTAATGGAAACTTAATATAAAGATTACCTTAAGTAGCACATAAATAATGGTTTCTTGTATTAGAAGCCAACAAAACATTATTAGGAAATTTTGACATATAAATGACAAGATTACAATCATCTTGAATGGACAAAAATGTTGATGATATACATAATGGTTGATTATAACAATAATTATTTTTATATTCCATTTTACTTTCATGCCATTAAATAAAACGACATTTCCATTCTTTTGTATAACTAAATAACAATTAAAAAAATTCTTTTACCTGTTTTCCATATTTTATTATTTTTTGAATATAGAATAAGATTACATTCAAACTCTAAAATTAATATATTTTTCTTATTGGAGAAATTAAAAAATCATCAGAAGAAAAATGCAATCCATGATATAATGTACTAGTTTTTAAATAACATTCATTTGAGCTTTCCAAATTATAAGATTTATAAAATAAAGATAATAATTCAGTATGTTAATTTAATTCATGTTTTATTACATATTTAGTACTTTCACTTCCATAAAAGTTTGCAAGTACTTCATTCATTTGAGCTACACTTTTTTCTAAAATACTATTAAGACTTTGGAGAATAAGATAACTTGAAATTGTTGAACGTTTATTATGATATGACTTATGTTTAATTATTATATCAACAAGCCCTTTTGAGACAGATACTTGCATTTCATCAGAATAATTTAATTTATAATCTTCATTGTAATTGATTTTTCCAATTAAATTATATATAGCTACTATATCTTGTTGTGAGGGGTACGGCTATGATACCATATACTAATATTAGCATAGTGGGATTTTGGTACCCATCGAATTGATTTTAATCTGAACTATTCACTCTTGTATATAAATTAGGGTTTTTGGGCTAATTGAAATGCACATTTTCTATATTCCCTTTCTATATTCTAAGCACCCACATTGGTGGAGATGAGGGGCACCTTTGATTGTCCCTAAAGAGTGTTTAGATTTAGAATTTTGGTTTAGATTTAGCTTTTTCTATTTCCTTTCTTTTATTCGTTCCTTTCAAGATTTTGGTTTAGATTTAACTTTTTGCATTGTCTAGATTTACCATTTCCTTTTAACTTTTTGTTATTTCTCTTCTTTTGCTCTTTCTTTTTCATTCGTCTTCATGGTAGATTAGCAATCTCCTCCTTTGACTCTAGAGCAGCAGTTGGTACAATTGCTTGATGCTATGTGCTTGCAATTGAACAACCAAACTCAATTGATGGTAGCGTTCACGGCACGTGGTATAACTCCTTTTGCTCTTGGTGCCAATCCTCGCGTTCAGCCGGAATTCTTTCACGGGAATTTTGGGGATGATGTGTACCATTGGTTCGATCACTTCATAGTGATTGCCATATATCATTCTTGGGATGATGCTCAACGTTTGTGTGAGTTTCCCATGTGTCTCTAAGGGATGGCATTGCAGTGGTATAATGGTTTAAGCGTAGCCACTCGTGGGGATTGGAGTGTTCTCTCGGACATCTTCAAACTCGCCTTTGGACATACCAATGATTGTGATGATGCCTTTCAACAATTGCATTGTCTTTGCCAAAGGCCATCTGAGTTGGTGATGCAATTTGGCATTCGTTTCTGAAGTCTTTTGTTTCGTGTAGAGCCAAATATGTTAGAGCAGATCAAGCTAGGAATGTTGTGGCCAGCACTTCATCAAGATCTTGTCGGACTTGTGCCTGCACTTGCTCCTGCCACCCTTGACAATGCTCTTTGTTTGACACAATGTTATGAGACGTCGCCTCTTCCACTTCTCGCTGCATGTCCTTCAGCTCCACCTCCTATAGGTGATGGTCCTGTTCTAATGGAGGTTAATGCTGCTGCTACTCACGTCCAAGGACAAGGGTGAGGACGTCGTTGTGGCTGTGATGTTCGCTGTTGGGTGTGTGATGAAGTTGGTCATACTTATTGGCGTTGTCGGCGTTTTCCGGATTGGCGACCTCCATTTCTTGGGTGGAGACCTTGGCATCAGCAATGTTCCGTTGGTGCTGCTGCAGTGAAAGGTTTGGACACTGAGATGCATCCGGGAAACGAGGAGTCGCGCGAGTAACGGAGGGACCTTGTGCGAATAAATCAGTGACCCCTCCATATTTCTTTTGGGAGTATCATCAAGGGGTTCACTCGGCACCAGTTCATCCAGTGTTTACTTTGCAAGCTCATTTTTATAACAAGAGGTCTCCTATTATTCTCTCCTTGTTGGTTGATACAGGTTCGAGTTCATCTTCTATTGCTCAACCTGTTGCCACACGTTGCTGTCTACACTTTTGTGTCATGCGGCAGAACTAGTTTTCATTCTTTATGGCAATAGCCGTACACATGCATGTGCACGGGATGAAGCGGACCTGGTTGTGCGTGTGGGCGATCTCGAGCTTGAGTTGCAGTCATTGCTGGTGGTGTTGAGTCAAGCTTTTGACCTCATTCTTAGTATGGATTGGTTGCAACATAATCATGCCAAGTGTGACTTTGAAGCTTCTCCCCTTTGTCTCATACATTTTTATGTTTTATCCATTCCTCTCACTTCCATACCTCTTCGTCCCTTTACTTCTACCTTTTCTTCCATTACTTTTGTTCCTCCACTATTTCCTCCTATGTTTCCGTCTTGTTTTGCCCTTCCCTTTTCCGATCCCTCCAACAATTTTTGTGTTGCAGTGGTTGACTAGCTCATGAAGGAGTATTCTAATCTCTTTGAATTTGACATATCATCAAGATTTTATATGCAAACATAAAAGAGATGTTGGAGAAGGGTGTTATTCAGAATTCGTAGAGCCCTTAGGCATGTGAGCTTCATTTTGTGATGAAGCTTGATGGGAATATTCATTTCTGCATCGACTATCATCCGTTAAACGAAGTGACAATCCTAGATGTGTACCCTCTTCCTCACACTGTTGATCTCTTGGGTCGTCTGGGGCAAAGTCGTTGGTTCACCAAGCTTGATCTTGCTTCTGGGTTCTGGCAAATACCAATGGCCGAAGAAGATATTCCTAAGATTACTTTTCGTACACCATTTGGTTTGTATGAGTTTTTGGTGATGCCATTTGGTTTGAGCAATGCTCTAGCAACCTTCCAGTGGATGATGGACGAGGTTTTTTGTGATATGCCAGAGGTGACTGTTGACTTCATTAATGATGTTTTGATCCACTCGGAGGGGATGTGGAAGGAACATATTCGTGATGTTTGTAAAGTGTTGGATTGGCTACGGGACATTAGTTTAAAGCTGAAGTAGTCGAAGTGTATGTTTGGGTTCAAGGACACAACTTATCTTGGGTACTATATTTCTCATGAGGTTTTTCAAGTTGATCATGACAAATTTGTGGCTGTTCTAAAGTTCCCTACTCTAAAGTGTGTGAATGATGTGCAACGCTTTTTGGGTAAAGTGTAGTATTTCGGTCGTTTTATGGATCATTTTTCTGATCGCACTACACCGTTGCGAGTGTTGCTGAAGTCATTAATGTCATCTTTCATCTGATCTCCGAATTGTGAGCGAGCATTCGTGGATCTCAAAGAGCTATTGACAATTCCTCCGGTTTTGGCATATCCTGACTACACTCGACCTTTTTATTTTGCGTGTGGATACTTCTGATATTGGTCTTCGAGGTGTGTTAATGCAAAAGAGCTTGAGTGTGCCTAGTCAACGCCATCCCATTGCATATATAAGCCATACATTACAACCAGCAGAGATGAACTACTCCACGACAGAGAAGGAGTGTTTAGTAGCAGTCTGGGGTTTCGAGAAACTTCATGCATATCTACATAGTTCTCAAACATTACTTGAAGGTGACCATACTGCTGTTACTTCATTATTGAAGTAGAAGAATTTAGTTGGTTGTACTACTCAATAAGCTTTGAAGCTTTAGATATATAATTTTGATGTTATTCATCCCCCAAAGAGTTCTATAGCTAATGCTGATGCCCTTTCTCGAGCTCCTCTTCCTTCCCCACTCTATTCTCATGTTTCTGATGAGCCTGTTGCTCCTGCATCTATGGATTTTCTAACTGAGGATTCTGTGCCATTGGCGGTTGCTATACTTGACATTTAGCATCCACAAGGCATAGAGCAAGATCTACCTTCTCTTGATGAGGTTCGCGAAGCTCAAAAGATTGATTGGATTCGAAGGCTTCAAGATGGGTTTAAGAATCCTGTATCACTTGTTGATGACTTGCCTTTCCAACATTTACATTCTTAATATCGCTTTGACGACGGCCTTCTTTATTTTGTGGGGATAGATCCTAATGATCATTTACAGCTAGTGGTGCTTTCTGTCTTTATTCCATGATTTCTCCATGTCTACCATGATTCTCCTGTTCTAGGTGGGCATATAGGACATCGTTATGTAACCGAGAAGCTGCGCAGGTCTTTCTATTAAGTGGAGATGCGACGTGATATTATCCGATATGTGCGTAGCTGCATTTTGTGCCAAGTTCGTAAATGCTTTATTTCGTTAAAGTGGAACTTTTCATTATCCCACTTATGGTGTGTGGCCACATGCCATTTTTATAACAACAATAAAAAATTGAAGTTTTAGCTTTATAATTTATAAATTAAAAACTTTTCATATGATTTTGTGTTATAATATTGTGAAATATAAAAAATAAATTAAAAAACTAATAGAAATATTAATAAATATTAATTAAGTACTAGGAAATGGCATGTGGACACATGCTAATTAATGTCCCACTTTACTGAATAAGTTCCACTTTAACGAAATAAAGCATATAATACTCCTCCAGAAGGACGGTTGGAGTCAATTGTAATTTCCTATTTGTTTGAATTGGTGGCATTTGATCTTATGGGACCTTTTCCAAGATCGACTGCTGGCAATGAGGATGTTATTATTACTTATGATTACTTGATTCGTTGGGTGGAAGTTGGTCCTTTTGCTAGCGCCTTTGCAACTATTGTTGGATACTTCCTCCTCAATCAAGTGGTGTTTCAGCATTCTTGTCTAGAGTAGATTCTTTCAGATAATGGTCCCACATTTATGGCTGAGGCATTTCATGTTTTGACGTCTCGGTTGGGGATATGCCACACTTTCACAAGTGTTTATCATCCACAATCAGACGGTCTAGTGGAACGGCTCATTCGGACATTCAAAGGGATGATTGCAAAGTATGTGAACTTTCAACATTTGGATTAGGATGGTTATTTTCCATCTCTTCGGTATGCATATGTCACAAGGGTGCAAAGTTTTATTGGTGCTTCACCATATAAACTTCTATATAGTCATGATCCAATATTACTAACGGAGCTAGGTTTACCTTCACGATTGCCATGAGCTACTGATGCTAAGTCGTGGGATCAGTATTTGATGAGCATTCTTCCACTTGTCCGAGCTGAGTCTGTCGAACACTTAGGCCACGTACAAGTGGGATAACAATGGCACTACAACTCCCATCATCGTCCACCTGCGGAGTATAAAGTGGATGATTTGGTGTTAGTCCGTTTTCCCCATCTTACGATATGTGGTTTATTTAGTTCACATGGTGCAACAAAACCTTCTAACTCTTAAAACATCCTAGGAGGATGAATCAATAGCCCCTTATGATTAGACATTCTAAACATAGATCTATAGACAATTAGGATATGAAAATCCTCACTCATACATATATTATATTCAATTTTTTTACACCTTGACTAAAAAAAAATTCTTCTATCAAAGGGTCTAGAGTCATTCCCCATATCCCCTCAACCCTTTCAATTGCAAGTTGATTAATCCCTAAAGCAAATGTTTCACTTCTTGGTTGCATCTTCTATTTATATGCCCTTGAGCATTTGACATCCTCACTACTAGAATTTCCAGTAATAAAAACTACAATATTTATTCCCTATAGTCATTATAGCCAAATTTCAAAAGACCTCACAATTCCATCCATTTTCACTTGGAGGAATTTTTTGCCATAGCATTGTGAAATTTCTTCATCCTCAATTTCTTTTGCCAAATGTCAATTGGAATCAATGAACTCTTCTTCTGTGAGGCTCTCTAGCCTTATGGAAGGAGGCAAAATCATTATATAACTATTTATCTTGATACATTGCAAATTCTTGATTTTGGAAATTTTCCTCTTTAAAGAATCTAATGCCTTGACCACCCACTATAGTCATTTGAGGCCTTCTTGACACTATTGGCATTTCCCTTGAGTCTCCTAACAACCTTCAAAATGCAAGGGATATGGGATAGTGGAAACCATGAAGCATATTCTATGGGATTATAACATTGTAAAGGCCATCACAATGATGAGGGAGTTGAGCACCATATATGACTTTGAGATGTAACATGTTAGAGCTTAAAGTAACCTTTTTTGACGGTATATTATATATCTTTATCCAGCTTCTTTATGCACTTGTGAGCCAAAACTTTGTGGAGAGAATGAACATATGCCTTCACCACTTGAGCATTACATATTTCACACTCAAATGTATTGGATGAACCTATTAGGATACTTATAAATGAACTCCTCTTGCAATTGTATATTAATAAGTATCAAGTTGGCATGTGCTGAGGATATAGTTGCTTCATCATGTTATAATTGACTCTCAACACAACCATCATTCCAATATAATATTCATCATAAGCTTGATCTTCCACTAAGAGGATATGGAAATGAAATGCTATTTATCAAAGAATACTCACTTTTAGAAGCTCATCTTTGAGAGAAAGATGAATACTCTAAGTATAAACTCTAAAATTAATTAAACATAATCAATAAATTTATGCACATTATAGGTTTTTTTAAGTTTGAAACTCATAAAGGTTTGAGATTCAAGTCCCATTGGGAGCAATGATGACAGAAATATACTCCATCAAGAATGGAAAGTTACAAGTATATTAGAACTTTGAATCTGAATAAGTAAGACAAATATATAGCATAGAGGGTTGAATTTTAAGCAAGGATCCATTCTATCTTAATACATAATTCTTATTTATATATATATTTATATAGAAATAAATATAAGACTAAATTTATATTATAATATTATCTTTAAGAAATAAATTTTAATATAAGTTTTTAAATAATAAAACACCAATTTGCGATAATAATAATAAGATATAATATGATTAAAATTAAAGCTGAAAATTTATTTTATATTTCTATTATATTTATGTTTTACACTATAGTTATTGCTCTAATAACAATAGTTATTACTTTGGGAGGAGAAATGTTCTAAATACACAATGTGGGTGCTTGGAATATGGAAAGGGAATACAAAAAATGTGCATATCAATTAGCCCAAAAACCCTAGCTTATATACATGAGCGAGTGGTCCAAATTGAAACTAATTCGACGGTTACCAAAATCCCATTACACTAATATTAGTATACGGCATCGTAGCCGTACACTTGGCCCTCACATCATCTCTTCCATTTGGAATAATGGAAGACCATCAAGGTTCTCTTGTAAACGGGGATCTGAAGGAATGTCAAAAGGAGGCATTGGCAAATCTATAGGTGGTATTAATTGCTCCTGATCCCTTTATATGAAGCGTTTCAACCACTACACATGCACAATCTCTAGAGGATCGACTTGTTAGACGTTATGCCGAACTTCATAAACTTGTGGTCCAACTTGCCGCAACACCCAATACGGTCCTTTCCACTGTACAAGGAGCCTCTAAAATGCTACCATCTTTGATAAATTTAAATTACTTAGATTCAAAAGAGATGGTAAATTAGATGAATCAAGATTGGTTAACAACCTTTTTCACCTTTGTCAGCCTATAACACAATGCTATGGATTAAGAGTACAATGTCCACTATACCAATTAGAACTTAGCAGAATTCCTCAAGGGAAGAGTTTCTAGGGCATCCAAGGAGATATGAATTTAGGTTGAGTTGGTTTGAACAAAATTTTAGCAATTAATTCCTCAACTTAGACAATTGAAGACTTTAGTATGAGCTTGCCACAAGCTCTATTTCGTTAAAGTGGGAATTGTCATTATCCCACTTGTAAAATAAGGTTTTCAAACCTTTATATAGTATATAAATATAACAAAATTCAACTGCATTGAGGCACATGCCATTTTATTTTAAACAAGGAAATGTCTACTCAATCACTTCTCCTCCCTCTGCCACTGCTTCACCTCTCTCTTCTCCTTGTCATCGTCGTCCAATTTCTTTCCATCCTTTTAATATTGGCTTAGTTGCTCCGAGTCTAGGTGGAGCCCAAGTCCCCATTCAATCTTTACTTTCCCCTTATTAATAAAACAACTTCGTAGACTTCCAATAACATGCTGTAACACTTCTAGTATAATGCAAATCCTCTCAAAGAATTGTCTTTTAATATTAATACAATGGCATGGAACCCCATGCCATAATAATTTACATTTTTAAATAAATACATGCCATCTCAGACTGTTATTTTTTGCCTCCAACGCCTATACAATAATCTTGGAATTTCATCACTCTCCACACTATCAGGATTTAAACCCAATAGTAATGCCATCTCTTATCTAATACATCCACGCTCATGTTCAATGGTCGAAAAACCCATCCGGTTGAGCAGATTATGGAGATGCGGATAGTGCTTGGCTAGACAATATACATGCCATAAATGATGATTGGTGTCTGTCCGATCAAATGGCTTCTGATATACCGTTCCATCTGCCATTTGGTTGATTTCTGCAGCCACCTCCTGGACTAGCCAGTTCTCTATCACCATCGCTCTAAGCCATTTTGCAAGGTCCCCCAGAACATACGGTTTCTTCTCCCTAGTTTCCATACTGCAAGAGATGGGGTGCACTGCATATGTGTGCGTGTTTGCTGCAGTTTTAATCGGCGAGTCATAGATGATGAGGATTTCACTTGACCTAGCAGTCCGGTTCATCACTACAGCCTCTGGCTTGACGAAGATGGGCTTGTTACCCCTCACATGGACTATAGTCAAGCAATCCTCCTGCGTTAGGAGAAAGTCAAATGGTAATATTACTCACGTCTGATCGTGCATCATCTGTAGCAACGTTAATGCATTGTGGCGCATCATGGATGTCCAAACTCCCAATTGCAAATTGAACCCGGCCCTCTGTTTTAAGTGTCGCATGGTCATTATTAGATCCCGCAGTTTCTCCCGTGTGATTAATGTGAATCTGTCTCTTTTGACCAACTTGCGACCGCAGGCTTTGGAGGGTGTAGTGACATTCGAGGACGAGCCACGCTCATGGGAGAAAAAGACACCGTTCAAATAAAAAACGATACAGTACCTTCGCCGTGACTCTGAAATGAAATGCGTCAGCATAAAAAATGGTACAAGTCAATTTTACCATCTACAATATTAGCGAATGGTGCTCCTGATGGTCGTTGAGAGGGTTTTGGTCGAGGAAACGTGAAGGGCGGAAATACTCTCCTTTGCAATGTGGGGTCAATCGCATCCGATGGCGTGTGGGCACATGCCATTTCAGCTGTAGACTCTGGTACAACTGGCTCAATAGTGGCATGGGGTGGTTCCGATGGCATGTGATCACACGCCATTTCAGCTGGTGCCTCCGTTGGCAAAGTGGACATGACCGAACAGGCAGCAGGGGCGGTGTAGGGAGGTTCCAACGGCGTGTAGTCAGACGATTGGGCACACGTTGAGTCTGTTGGAAATGAGGATACGACCGGCTCGGCGGCTGGGGCGGCCTCATGCGGGTCCAATGGCGCCTGGTCACCGTCAGTTGGATACGTGGACAAGATTGACTCAGTGGTATGGGCAGCATCAAGTGGAGCGTGGTCAGCTTGCTTGGCGTTGATATGGATAGTAGCCTCCACCAGCTCTGATGACTCTTGCAGGCAAGTAGAGTCCACTAGCGGATCCATATGCATGTCCAAATATCTCCCTTCGATTGAGATGGTATCCTCCCTACTGGCTACTAAAAACAAACTCATTAGCACATTGAATCGACTATACTGTATTTACCATCAACTGCTATTGAGGAACTAGGACCGATATCACTTGGGCGCACTGCTGATTCTGAAGGATTGGATATACGTTTCGACCCTTGCTTGGCACTATCCTTCCTCGACACTAAAGGCTAGAGTTTGTATCTTAATTCAACTGAATAATCTCTACTTACCATTTGCTCTGCGACCTACATGGACAATGTTAGAAATGGATGTACTATTATTTACTTGATGGTTTGTCTTGTATGACCTTCCTCCGCTGCTCTTTGGCCACCTCAGGCTGGCCATCGTTGTCATCATCGTCGTTGTCGTTATTATGATCGTCACCATTGTGAGGACCATCCAAGTCCTCTTTGTCCTCCTCTTCTTCGTCCTCCTCTTCTTTGTCCTCCTCTTCGTCCTTCTGCTCTTCCTGCTTATTATCTTTCTCTGGCTCCTCATCCCCCTCCTGCATTTCTTCCATAGGCTGCTCACGTTGCCCTTCTTCCTTTTCGAATCAAACGCCTCTGATCCCGACGACTGTCCAACGTGCTTTCGCTTTTTATGACCACTGTCAGTTTGAGCTTGGCTGGTGCTTGCCTGTTTTGCCTTTGAAGAAGTGTCTCCTGCAAGGAATGGCATGAGACCACACGCCATTGCAAATATAATTTGTACCTCCTTTTTTCCTATTGCTTGTCAGTTTGTCCTTCTTTGACGTGCCACCAGTGCGCTTTTCAGTCCTCGTGTCTAAATATTCACAACGATCTATAATCAAAATGGCGTGAGGCCTCACGTGACCTTACCTTGTGCAGGTTGTGAGCTTGGCCCAACATGGGTATCTTCAACAGTAGCTGTTAACGCCGTTTCAGCATCTGGGGGTGGCCACGCTCCTGCATATAGAGCTTGTGAGATAACATTTAAACTTAAAGTGCGTACTCACCAGGTTTGCAGAGAAGATACTATTTTTCTTTGGCAACTGTAATTATATGCTCCATTGAAGTCACCTCTTCAATGGAGTTTGTCACCGCAACACACGGGACACCCTTGAGTAGTGCGGCTCGAAAGAATAGTCCGCCGCAGTTGTACTCAACAACGCATTTGCCCTTGAAGTCGGAAGCAGGTGACCCACCCGCTATTGCGTTGAAGACCCAGCTGAGCATTTCCCATGCTGCACCTGGAGCTTTCTTTGGATTCGAAAGCTCCATAGCCGTCTTCAGTTCCTCAGGCACGGGTAAATTGACCTCCCTCAGATCAATTCGATCGGCCTTGTCGAACGAGGCTGGGAAGTCACTCTAGTCCCACTCTGCTGCAGGACCAATAACAAGGGTGAGTGTGAAGATGCGGACATTCGTCGGTATCTTCTTCTTAGCCATTATCCCATGGATCTCCCGCATCTCCTTGCCTTTCAACCGAGCCTTCACCTCGTTCAAGGCCTTCTAGAACTTGTGATAGGATTCGGAGTCGTAGATCATATAGTGGACTGAAGATTCCACCTCTGCAAGTCCCACCATTAAGTCAATGATGGAGCTGACTTCGTTTGCATGAGTGATCTCCTCGTTTGTGAAGTCCATCACACAAAAGATGTTCTTGACCTGCTCATCTCCGCGGGAAACGATGCTCCTCCACCTTTGATCCTCATCCGAATTCACATATACCCGGTAAGGTTCTCGATAGGCCTCTGTTGCGGGGTCGAGCTGTTTCTGAAGCCGGCGGTCGACATCCCTCTTAATGAAATTTGGATACTGATCCAACTTCTCAGCTTTACTTTTCGTGGCATCCCGCAGCAGATCGATGAACTTGGGGGCCCCCTTCACGTACTCGTCGATGTCTTCATTTGACAACTCCAGCGCTTCCATCATCTCTTGCGTGGTGTCGATGCTCACCCTCTCCACGGCCACTTGCTCGAAGATCCAATCCTTCAATAGCGCACGAGCTTTCAGAGTCGTGCACAAGTCCTCGTATGTCACAATATGGCCGGGAGTCATTTTGGTCTTGTTGAAGACTACCTCACCACGTAGAAGAGCATTAGCCACTGTCAGAAGGTCATCGTCGTCTAGAGACTGCGAGAAACGCAAGGCGTTGAGCTTCAAATCATTGGGCTTCCGGCCGTCCTCCACACCCATTGAGTTTAGCAACTCCCCGTCATGGTACCTCCTCAGCACATCTACCCATTTGTCAAAAACAACTTTTGTCGCGAGTAGAATGTTATGGATGCCGACAATCTAGAGTTTAAGACCGTCCACGACGTAGCGTCCGCCGCTCTCTCGAACATGGGAGTGGACGCCAGAGCCCTGGAGCTTGGCGGAAACTCTACAAGATGCATTTCAAGGGACACGGAAAAGGAAGATGGGCATGGTCATCCAGCTCCCCACCCAAATGGGCCATGGCGGTGGAGCTCTCACAGTCCAGCACTTGGGCTGCTCCAAGGCTTTGAACTTCCAATCCACTAGTAGCTACTTCTACACCACCTTTTTCTGTGACTGCAAGCACAAGCTTGACGAGGTGACGAGAGGATCGAGATTGTGCTTAGTGTTTAGCTTGGTGAGAAAGAACACCAGGTTCTTGGGTGTACGTTCTTCATATCGTCACTGCCCCGTGTTCAGTCTTTGAAGCAAGAATGGGCAAGCCACAGCGAGGGTGGTAGGGCAAAGATGGTGATCCCGCTCTGCCACAAGTACTCGAGCAAGAGCTTGCGCTTTGCTGGGCTCAAGGGACACGATCGCATGGTGGCTGCTCTTCTCCGGGGGTGTGATTTCCGGGACCTCCATCTCTGCATGCTCACCAAGCTTGTACAGGATCATGATAAAGTTGATGATGATGATGTTGGTAATGATGATCCAAGAATCACTTCCTGAAATTTAGAAGATGGCCGATCAACGACATACTGAGATTCGTTGGTGGTAACAGTCTAGAGCCATTTGACAAGTTACATGACGAGGAAAACTTTGACAAGCAAGGGTACCTGGGGAACAAAGGTGGAACAGAGTACTATCACGTCGCAGTGCTGGTGGCCTGAATGCTGTGATGCGATTCTCTCGAGTTGCTAGAGTCCCGTCCACAGCACAATTGTGGCTGGGCTCTTGAAAGACGCTGCCACTGCTGAGGATGCAAGGGAAGACTCGAGGTGGCACTAGAGAAGTGGAAGCCGGCCATAGGCAAGGTTTTGGACTTGTGCCTCGGGAACCTACAGTCTTACTCCATGTTTGATCAGGGAATTGAGAATTTGCTGGGCAACCTCAAGTCCGCGGGGTTTGAGCATGGACTGATGGAGCTGGCCAGAAAGCTCATGCAATATGTCAAGAAATGTCCTGCCAAACTTTTAGAGAAGCTGTTAGAGTTCTTCCTCGACACTCCAGCATGCAGCCGAGGCTTTGGAGATCGTCTCCGAGGCCCCGCTTGAGTGCGTTGCACTGGCAGTGCATTGCAGCCATGAGTACCGCAAGATCGTGGAAGCTCGAGTGGACAAGCTAACATCAACGGATTTGGAAGCGGAGAAACTCAAGCTAAAACTTCCATCGAGGCACAAGGGGCGTGCAACCATTTTCGATGTTTACGGACGGTTCCTGGCCAGTGTTGTGAAGCTGATCTCCAAGCTTGCGGCGTATGGCTCGCTAGACATTGCCATGCAGCTCGCAAGCAAGGTGGAGAATCAGCTGCTGGTGGATGTGGAAGAAGAACTCAAAGTGTATTATAAATGCAACTACAGTCTAGTGCTAGTACTGCCGTTTCTGGTTTCATGGCGAAAATTGTAGCAAAGTCTTTAGTCTGGGAGGAGAGGAAGAATAAATTTAGACTGGTGAGGACATTGACACTGATGAGGAGCGCAGCCAGTTTGCTAGGCATGAAAGAGCGGGGCGCAGTGACAGCCTTGCTTGCTGGGCTGTGTGCTTCTCACTTGCATGGGAATGCTCCTCGTCAAGGCTCACTAATTTACGATATTTATCCCACTGCGAACTTTGGTTCTGCGAAAGAGCACTTTGATTCCGCGGAAGAGCTCGCTCGGGATGAGTACAATAGGGTGGCAAGCATCCGCCATTGCAGTGTGATTCCCATGGCCAGGGATTTTGTGGAGAATGTGTTCTGGTTTGGGGAGGTGACTGGATTGCTCATGGACCGGACGCACCTAAGTTGGAAGCTATTAAGTTCTTTTTCTCTGAGCATTGTTCCCCTGGCTATGGATTCCAGTGCTGCCGCAAGGAACGCTTTGAAGAAGGTGGTGGAGGCGAGGATGGAACACCTGCGTTCTGGGCTCGAGTATGGAGGGGAGAGGATCAAGTCGAATCCTTTCAAGAGGGCGAGGATTGGAGGTGTGCTGCTGGACCCCTAGTGTTTTCGAGAGAAGACTCGAGAATTCCTGCAATGGAAATGGCGTGAGACCACATGCTATGCCACATGCAACGAGGCTTACCTGCCAGGCGCTAGTTGCTAGTGCACGTCCTTGTCCTGGTTTTTGTGGCTTCTTCAGTTGAACCCAGAGCTTCCATGTTCGTGCCAATGTCTCGTGCAGACCCGATTTGTAGCACGTTTCTTGCTTGACATTCTGCGCGTGGGAGATGTATATGATAGATCGGAGGGGCGAGTTGCTTTTTATCAGGCGGACAACTCTTGTCTTGAAGACTTTCTTCACCTCCTCGCCCACCATAATATCCACAACTATCTCTTGCATCGCCAAGCTAGAATGCTGCCCGGAGACGGCATAGAACCGGATGTTCTGATCGTCCAACACCTTCCTATTGATCAAGTCTAGAAACCTCGTCTCGCCCTTCATTGTTCGGTAGTAGGGGATCACGTCTGCGATGTCGGGTGTTACTGGACTTGCCAGCATCTTCTACTTCAGTTTCTCCACCCACTCATCAGATACTAGCCTGTGGTTGTATTTGCTTTGGATGTCGATACGGCTCACGTCGATTGTATATACTTTGTTGGAATAGTAACAAGTACTATTATCTGCGACGATTTTTGCTGCCTCTTCTTGCTCTTTCTACTATTTGCGGCTCTTCTTTTTGGTGGGTGTAGTGTTCGAACCCGAGACAATGGCATCACCGAGTAGCTTCGTTTTTGGAGTAGGAGAGTCGGACGTCGGCTTGAGCTTGACCACCCTTTTCTGCTTCAGGGTAGTTTCCAGATCGACCCCCTTCCCCTTCGCTTCACGAACTGGAGGCACTCTCAACGGCTCAATGTTGGAATATAGTTTTTGAACATCGCCGTAGGTGAGGTCCGTGGATTCCATGTGATCTTCATAGACCCGCAGCGTCTTTGAAATTGTGGGCCTCTTGGACAACCTCTCCCTAGCTCCCTCTAGGAATTCCTCATAGCCGCTGCCCCCCTCCGGGAAGCCGCTAGGATGTGCAAGGTGGATCTTGAAGGCGGACGCTGTCTCTACCACAAGTGCCAGTCCATATTCTTGCATGGAACTGCATGGAGTGTCTGTCACTTGGATGAGGATCCCCATGCATTCTTTTCTCCCACCATCTATGTTGTACAGCCTCAGATCCTCGCCTTCCATCCCGAAAGTCCAACTCATGCCATTTTCTACTTGGCCTAAAAGACTTACCATTTGAAGCCGAATGGAGGCGTGACAATTGAGGCCGGATTCGCTGGCGAATGTGCACTATGTGTGCACCGGATCTTAGCAGCAAGGCTACTCTACCACTTATAGTTGGAGAGTGGCGCTGAAATCTCCCGGGACACCAAGTGGGCTGCGTGTGGGTGGCGGAGTGGGTGGCAGAGTTGGCGGCGAAGTTACAAACTGGGTGTGTCTTGAAGTGGACGCTGATGCACACGAGTGCGATGCGAGCGCGAGTGTGATGCAAGCGTGAGTGGACGCCGATGCACACGAGAAACCTGTAGAGAAGGTAGATGAGCGCGAATGTGAGCGTGATTGCGAGTGGGAGCGCGATGCGAGCACGAGTACGATGCAAAACCTAACCTCACACGCGCGAAATGTCACGACGGTTGGTAATCCCGCAATGTCATCATTCCTCGGACTTGGGCGCCACCATTAATTTCTGGATCGCCACGCGCATGTATGCACGTGAAATCCAAAAGAAATCCACAACGTCATCATTCCTCGAACTGCATGCACGCGAAATCCAAAAAAAAGATCATGATTGGGATATCATTTAATACCCTTGCTATATTTATACCATGCATGATTGGATATTCCAAAGCATCTTGTATTTCCATAAATGCCAGATGTTCAGCTAAATAAAGAATGGTATACAATGTCCTTCTTCATGACCCTGCAAAGAAGCATCTCAATCGGACACCACATGAGACCACACGAGCCTTACAATGTTTTAGGGGCATTTGCCATAGATCCGACCGTTATTTTGCTCCAAGATTCTACAGTTTGGTGTGCATTGACCTTTCCATCGACACTGCAAAGGGACATCACAATCAGATGCGGGATCATAAGAAACCAACTTCACTAACTCTGGTTTCACCAAGATCTACGTAAGGAGTTATGAAATGAAAGGACCCTCTCTATTGAAATGTGTTTATGGTCCTAGGGGCATTGTGACATATCAAAGGATTTTGCATCAAGTTCTGTATTTGCATGTTTATCAAGCTACTGAATTGCTAAACCCTAAACCCTAAACCCTAAACATGTGGCAAATGCTACATGAAGAAAGATGCCCTTTCTGGGAAAATGCTGTAAGAGGCAAATGCCGAACAGATGTATCTCAGGCTAGCGAAGGGGACAAACGAAAGCTAGCTATAAACATGACGGGATGCAAATAGATTACTAGGCTGGTCCTGCGAAAATCAAAACCATAATTGAAAACATTGAAAATGCAAAAAGAAAGGTTTATAATATTTTTGAATTTTAAGCAACCAAAGGAATGTAAGTAGGGCATGTGTTTGTAAGTTTAAAAATGCCTCGACTAGCATTATTCTTTGAATGGCGTGTGGCCTTATATTGCCATAAATGGACGTACACACACAGCATAATTATTCCTTTACACGGTGAATAATCTTGGCGCGGATCGCTGACACGGCATGGCAAAGTTCGAATCACTAACATGGCACAGCTGGATCGAGGCAAGGACATGATGTGACAAAGTTCAACCTCCGACAGCAAAGTCTAGAAGCTACTCAGTTTGAAATTTGTCAGAGGAATCATAAGATCTAGTTTGTCAGAGGATTTGATGTGACGTTCAAGCGTGTGTTATTTTTGAATTCTCGAACTCATTCCTAGGTCTATCATTTTTGTGCGCCGTGTTCTTGGTTCCGCTGAGCGCAGTGAGCGCTGCTTGTGTAAGCGGCGTTGTGAGCTGTGGTTTATGCGTCTACAAGCGGTTGCGGCATTGCGAGCGCCATTGCGAGCGGCAGTTTATGCGAGTGGTAGTTTGTGCGAGCGGCGCTACTAGCAGTTGCGGTGTTGCGAGCGGCGCTATGAGTAGTTGCGGTGTTGCGAGCGGCACTGTCTTTGGTGTGGCTACCGCTTCCTCTTGATATTCGGCACTTGTGCTTTCTGGTATGTTCACCATGGAATGGCTTAGGACCACATTTAGAAATGGCATGAGGCCACATGCCATCTTGGGCCCTTGCAATTTCATAGCTAGCGTATTGTCATGTATGTTTTTACTTGCCTGCAGCTATGTGTATATCAAGATGGCATGAGGCCTCATGCCAATTTTGTAAATGCGAAATTTCACGTGGGTGTCAATAGCATGTTTGAATAATGGCATGTGGCCTCATGCTATTGAGGTTGTTTGGTATGTTATGATTTAGGCCATTCTCCAATCATTTTTTGTATGGTCTTAACTTCTTTTCTGCACTTTCAGAATGGCCTTCAGGGTTGGGGAAAAGGTTTACATTTTGAATGGTGGGAAGAGAGTTGCAAAAGGGACCCTTGTGTCTATGGATCGGAACTTTGTTATACACTATCAAAGGCTTGGGGAAGGCAATGTTGCTGTATCAGTAGAGACTGTCTTCGATGGGAATGTGGTCGCTATTGAACGAGGAGAGATGGTCGTCGGGGTAAATGTTGTTGTTGCCTTGAAAAATCTTCAGAAGAAAGCAGATGTTGGGGACAGCGCAAGTGCGACGCATGTTCCCTCTATGGATCTTAAGAACCATGCTACATGGATTCAGGCAAAGGTGTTTCTAAACAACCCCGAGGGGGAGGTGGTAGCTGAGGGCTTAGCCACAGTTGTCGATCCAAGAGATGCGGTTGTTAATCAAGAATTGGGCTGGGATGATATTGTGATTTTAGAGGTTGTTGACACGAAAGAAAACAATCTGACTATTGGAAGCATTGTGCGGTGGAAATTGAGGCACTTAGTGTTTGAGAATGTGAAGGATTCACAATCAAACACCACTACAACTGATGACAGAACATCTCTTCATGGGAAAAGAAAGCACACCTTCCTAAAGCGCAGCCAAAGGGATCTGAGCAACGAACCGAAAAGGCAGAAAATGGCGATGGAGGTTCGAATGGTCTCGACAGTTGCTTGTTGCAAGAGGAGGTGCTGTCAACATGCTGATTGGGATGCTATTGAAGAGGAGAGAGCAAGATACAAGACATTGTCCTGGAAGGAAGCTCGCAATTTTGTGTATGAGGCATTACGGTCATCTGTTGATGCTTCAAAACATCAGGTGGGGGGCATGGTCTTCCAGAGGGGTTTGGTCTGCATGAAGGCATGGAGAATCATTTATGGAGTCCCTCGAACCACATTCTACAGAATCAAAACTGAGTTCGAGGAACAAAGGGTTCAACAGGCAGTCCATGGGAACGACAGTACGCACAAAACCAGGGGTCATGTTGTATATGGAGAGGCAATCTTCAAAAGGTTTGTCGAGACATGTAGCGAGCAGCAACCACATAAAACCCGCCTCTTGGAAGATGGAACACAAGACACCCAACGAGTTCTCCCTTCCATGTATACCAAGGGGGCCATATTGGAAGATGTGAATCGGGAACTCCAGAGTAATGGCTACAAGAAGCTGAGCCAATCTAGATTTAGTAGATTGTGGAGCAACAGGTTCAGGGATGTGAGTATAGGAAAGTACTGCAGCTTTTCAAAGTGTGACGAGTGCACTGCTATCAAAATGGCTTTGTCGAAGAATTCTTGCAGCGCTCAAGAGCAAGAGACATTGGTTAGAAGGCGGCTCGACCACAACATCGAGTAGAGAAGCTGCAGGACTGCATATTATCATAACAGGATTCTCTCCATGGAGAGACCTGACTCTTACCTCTGCATCATTCACGACAAAATGGACCAGAAAAAGACGTGCTTACCTCGACTCAATCCTGCCCCCAAGGCAATCTCTTCATCCATGCAGCTGCCTGTGTCTCTGTTTGGCATAATCTCTCATGGGCATGGTGCCCAGAACTATGGGAACTTCTTTGTACCTCTATGGGGTGGTAGGAGTGCAAACATGATGATTGCATCCCTAGCAAAACACTTAAGGTCTCTGCAAAGTGCGCAGATTGAGCTGAACGGCCAACCCTTGCATAAGGCCCTTGTCGATCGAACCCCATACAGGGTTCAGCTGGAGGAGGAGCAAAGGCTTGCAGTATCGCGTAGGGCCCCATGCCATCCCAGTGAATATGTTGGCCGTCAGATTGTAGGGTTATCATGTGAGGCCTCATGCCATTCCGATGAGGCTAGTCGCCCGGTGAATGCACAGCCTCATCCAAACGAAGCAGAATCTCAAGGAAGTTCTTGCGGCCGATGTGGCCTTCCACCCTATCTTCTGCTCCAAACAGACAATGCTGGCAGTGAGAACAAAAACATGTACGTCTTCGCGTACTTGGCGATGCTTGTTGCCAAAGGCATATTTGAAACGGTTACACTTGGCTTTCTCATGGTTGGGCACACTCATGAAGACGTCGATGCCATGTTCAGTCACCTGGCAGAGTCCCTCCGGCGATCCAATGTCCTCACCCTCCCACAACTCTACGATGAATTCCAAAATTACATCAAAGGCATTGTTAAAGCTGCACTTGTGACAGAGGTTCCAGACTTTAAGGGGTTTGTAAGAGGCTATATCAGGGACGGATCCGAAACTCTGATTGGCCACTCCAAGCCTCTTCAGTTTCATTTCAGCATGCGTGACGGTGCTCCAGTGATGAGGTACAAGATGAGAGAATGGGACACAGTGTGGCTGCTAGTGGACGGCATTGAACTCTTCAAGAGAGATCCCATAACTGGGGAACCTATGATTCCTCAGGGTTCCCCATGGCCGATGCACCCGGATGGACTTAAAGACCAGGAAAGTATAGTGGCCGGGATTAGACAGCATATTGCCTTCTGGAAGAGGGGGTTGGTGTTTGGTGGAGAATCCTATTTTAAGAGGTGCAAGCCTTTGCTCGAATACTGGGAGAAGATTATATCTGCTATCCAAAATAGGTCGGTTGTATATGAAGAATTGGAAGAGTCCTTTTGGCCAGAACCCAGAGCACCAGATAGTAGCGGAACAATGTCCTCTGGAAATGCAGTGACAGATAACGATGTTGAGGATCACTATTGTGGGCCGAGGAACAAGAAGCCGGATTCAGCATTCAATCCAATACAGGTTTGCAAAGGAATGGTCGTGCTTGTTAGACCCAGTAATAAAAAACAAATGATATGGGTGGGGCGCTGCATCACTGATGCAGAGGAGGACGCGGAAACTAACTCCTTCAATGTAACTGTGGAGTGGTTCAAGCCAAGTTCCGGATATACGAAGGATTGCCTAGAAAAGAGATGGGTGCTGAATCCAAGGGATCCCAGCATGAGCGTATCGGTGGATAATGTTGTGCATGGTTGGATGTGGAAGCAGAGTGCCACCATCACCTTGCCAGACCATGCAAGAGATGCAGCAAGAGCATTCATAACCCGGGTTCAAGGTGAGATTCATTAATATTCCTTTACTAAGTTTCTAATGTATTTTATTTCAAGGTGAACAATCCGAATCTGAATCAGAGGAGGCGTGATGGCATGTGGCCTTACACCATTCCTAGGTGAGATGATACAAATAACAAGTATAAATTCTTAGTTGTTCTAGCAAATCTTACTTAAAGTTCAAGGTGAACAAGCCGAATATGAATTCATCGGATTGTTATAACAAATTGCAAGGTGATGGCATGAGGCGATACGCCATTTGAGAGTGGTAGCCATTCCTATATGAGGTGAGTGAAATATTTATTAGAAATACCTTATTCAATTGTGCACTTCTAAGTCTTGGTCCACTCAGTACTGTTTGCATGTTTCTATTTTAATTCTTTCTCTAAAATGTTATTTAGCATGTGGCTTCATGCCATTGCTCTCCACAATCATGTATTGAATTTTTCTATCCTTGCATAATACTTCTCCATATATATAGCATGTGCGCACATGTGATATGGTTCATTAGGCCTGATATAGTGTGTGAGGTAAAACAAAGATGATGTGACATATGCATTTACCAATCACACGTACATAAATCTAATAATATGGCGTGTGGCCCATATTAATGGCACATAAACCCATATTGTGGGCTTACGTGCTTTATGTACCATCATTCCCTTGCAGTGTGTGTGTTGGTTTCCTTTTATAACACAACGAACTCCATATTTTAGGGTGAAGAGCGTTCTCATGGCAAGCACAAAATCTGTAAGTGAGGTAGAAAAGGAGACGGAGAAGGAGATAGGTGAAGATGTAGAATATATAAGTCTTCTAAACTCCCCGTACTATACTCCAGGTGATCATTTTTCTGAACAAACGGCAACATTAACAACTATCGAGAACGCCCCAGTAACGTCAGAGACAACAATCCAAAGCAAAACAACTGACCCGGAGAAGGATGATAGTACCGCTGAGAGTACCAAAAAGGAGGTGTCCACTAGCGCTTAGGCTTATAATGGCGTGTGCCCTCATGCCATTTACTTGATCACCAAATACCTTTTTCCCTTTGCACTAGTATATCTTAATACTGGTCTGAGAAATAGAATGGCATGTGCCCTCAGGCCTTTTACTAAATCACCTTTGAAAGAAATGCAAGACTCTATGTCGTAAAAAAAAGGTACTAGAGAAATTCCTTAATAATATGAATGTTATTTAGTTTCATGAAAATACACTAAGGGTCAAATGAGTTAAATGACTTCTCCAGACTAGCAATGCCTCTTGCTACACCTTCACAATTAGATTCGTTAGAAAAAGATAACATTGAATAATATCTAAATGTTCTCACCATTAAGTTATATGTCTGGCTAATAGGAATGACGTTCATCTTGGAAAGCTCACCACACGCTCAATGAACAAACAAATAGTGTGTGTGCGCATGCCATCGCTCTTCTTTAGCTTCAGATTCGGCTTGTTCACCTTGACAATGAGATTTATTATACAACCAGATGGACTCAGTCTTGACACAAAGTCACCACACTAGTCACCATGCCCCAGATATGTCTAGCCCCTGGACAAAAAACATATAATTTCACGTCATTTTCAAATACTTGAAAATTTGTACCTAGTCCCATTTTACTGAATAAATCCCACTTTAACGAAATAGAGCTTCCACGAGGATATAGAAGGACAATAAGGTTGTCTAAACTTTTGTAGATGCTGTTCACAGTGCTATTAGGGCTATTTATGGTCATTAATTGACACTTCAAAGAGTATTTTGTGAAAGAATTGAAGACTTTATTGAAGGATTGCATAAAGAATATATTGTAGAAGTCTATTAAGTCCTAAAGCCAAAGGTAGGTTGGCCAAAGCAAATTAATTTGAAGGTTGAGAGCCAGAGTGGAACTCAAAAAGAAGCACTTAAGGAATGAGTATGAAGTGATTGATAAATAAATCTCTAGAAAGGAATAAAAGCATGACTGATACATATCAAATGTTGTGACACATAGAAGTGTTGAGGTTGAGTGCGAGTTGAGTCTGATACCAAGACTAAGATTGAGTTTGATGCTTAGTTTGAGTCCAAGATCGAATCTGAGACCAAGTCCGAAACCGAGTTTGAAACCGAGTGCAAGACCAAATCCGAGTTTGAGTTCAATATGTAAAAGCCCAAAGCAATCATTTTCTAGACCTTTAAGGGTTTAGTAAATCTTTATGGAATAGTAAGAGGAGGATTTTAGGGGAATTAGTGTAACTAAAAAAACTTATACTCCTATAGTGGATAATGATATGAATACAAGGGAGTCCAAAGTTAGAATAAACATGGATGAACAAGTGGGGTGACTTAATAAAGTGTTTAAAAACCAACTCTAATTTCTCTAAAAGATTGGGTGGTTAATATTCCCAATCCTAGCACTACCTATTTAGATACTTTAAGTGGCTTATTAAAACCTTGCTTGAGTTATATAGCTAAGGTACTCTAGTGGTTAAAAGTAGGAAAAGTACTCATAAAGTTTATTATTGCAAATGTGACTATGGAGATTGAAAGTTATCAGTCGGTGAGTCATTTCGGATATTCTTTCCTTACTACCACGATAGTAAGAGGTTGGTATTATTGGGCGCTTTATTAGTCCCTTTTGTTCAAGTGTTAGTAAACTTGACTTAACATCAGTATTTAGTTGGACGAGTATAAAGAATGAATTCCTAAATGTCTATTTAACCAAATATACTTGGCCTAGTTTGTTAGTTCTCTTTTATTTTATCTTTCACTAACTTGACAAGAACCCCCACAATATTGAGTTTGGTCCCTCAATACTCACTAAACGATAGCTTACCATATCTGCTAAACACCTTTACTATCATGCCTTATGTGTTGGTCATATTCAATCCCATTAGTTATTTATGGAAAGTGTCTAAATCTGTGAGTTAGATATATCTATGGAATGTAGAGTTTGTCCTGAATATAATGGTGTTATTTCCGCATCCAAATTCATAATCTAACACCATTCCATATAGTAAATTCTTGTGATTATCTCAGAGACTAACTCTTGGGATTGGGGTGAAAGCCCAAAGCATGCATTCCTATGGGGGGGATGAACTATAAAGGGTTCCAAATGTATAATAGAGATAGTAAGTAGGCCAAGCATACCTAACCAATTTGAGGCATAATTTAGCTTTTGCTTGTGTGTTTGTCTTTATTCTGCATTTGGCTTGGGTTTAAGCCTAGGCTCCATACTATGTTAGCTGATGAAGTATCTATATCCTCTTATTAGTCTACAAGAATACTAAAATAACATTAAACTCTATTTAACTCCATTTTGCGAGTTAGTCTTAGCATTAGGATGCTAAATGCTCTAGGATTATTCTTATGTTGCTCCATGCTCATGTCCCTTTGCTCCTTGAGCCATACACTAGAGAATTGTTCCATGCTTTGCTTCCTTTTCTCCTTGGCTCCATACTTACTTCATTCAATGGCTCAAGGTCTTGAAACTTGAGTTTTACTCTGCTATCATTAGACACATAGCATGTGGTATATGGCATATAGAGTGTTTAAGTTCTACTTCGTGGTTATCCTATAATAAACCACTATAGGATAAAAAGTGAAAACCACATACACTACACTTATATTTGGCCTACCATCCTAATTTTTTTGATTATGGAAATAAAGAAAATTTGATCTTTATGGTGAAGTATAATTATATAGTGAGGAAGTTCCAAAGGTTAGTAGGATATACTTTCAAACCCAAGCACTTTAATCAAGTGTGAAGTCAACATGGTTTTGAAATCAACTCTGAGGGTTATTAAGTGCCTTAAATTGGGATATTTGAAGGTTGTAAGTGAAACTCCTCCAAATGGTTAAAGATGTGGTTATGTGATTAAAGTAAAATGGAAAATTTGAATTATATGTATAAGCTATGACTCAAGTAATTGACTTTGAGACAAAAATTCCTAAGGCGATCAAGGCAATAAAATCAACAAACAAAAAGAAGATTGTAGGGATGTTTTTTCAAAAAAATTTGCATGGAGGCAATATGTATTACAACATGTGATATTAGCTTAAAGGTGGGTCAAATGAACATTCAATCCATAAGAAATATGAGAAATGCCTACATTAAAGTCTTTATAATAACATTAAAGTAAGAGAACTTAGTATTTGTCTAGTAAGCCCAACACTAGACAATGAAAGTTCTCCTAGGGAAGCAACCTGACCGAAAGAACTTGGAATGGGGCCATATATACCTCTGTTGAAAGAAAGATCTAATTTTTAGAGGTTATTTTAGGAACTTGGTTGTTACGAATGTGATTGCAAGTATTAAAATTTATTTGTCAGTGAGTTCTTTTAAATATTCTTTCTTTATTGCCACGATGGCAGAAGGTCAATATCATTGGTTTCCTTTATTAATTGAGAAACTAATCATTATATATATACTTATCCTAGATAAATATAAGGTAGAAACTCTTATGTGTTTTGTGTTGAGCATAATTAGCCCGGGTTGAGAAACTCATATATTAACTTGCACTTGCTAATGTTGGGAACCCCCATGAGATTGAGTTTGGTCCCTTAATATTAGCTAAGTGATAGCTTACTATGTCTATTTAGTCTATTTAGTAAGTTTTTGTAATTATCTCAAAGACTAACTCTTGAGACTAGGATGAAAGCCCAAAGCGTGCATTCCTCTAATAAGGGGGGATATAAGGGGCATACAAAGTATAGTTAGGTTGAGGGCATGTCTAACTAACTTAAGATATATTCTACCTCCCATTTATGTACTTGTCTTTATTCTATATTTGGCTTGGGTATAAGTTTCATACCATGCTAATTGGTGCTATATCCATTTCCTCACATTATGCCATTAGTATGCTAAAATAAAACCTCCATTTGACTTCATTTTATATGCTAATCCTACTATTGGGATATTAGAAGCTTTAGGATTGCTCTAACATCACTTTGTGCTTGTCCCTTCACCCCTTAGAGTTGTATGCTCAAGAGCCATTCTATACTCCTATCCTTTTGCTCCTTAGGCTATATACTTGAGAGTTGTTCTATGCTTTAGCTTTTGTGAGACATAAATCCAAGAGCCCCAAAAGTGGAGCCAAAAGGGTGTTACGTGGTAGTGGCCGAAGTGAAAGCCAAACAAGTGTAACACATTTAGACTAAAAGCTCCAATGTGTTGAGATGGACCCAAGATAGAGGCCGAGATGGACTTGAGATTGAGTCCGAGATGGAGTCTAAGATGGACTTGAGATTGAGTCTGAGATGGAGTCCAAGATGGACCCGAGATGGAGTTCGAGATGGACCCGAGATGGAATCCAAGATGGAGTCTGAGATGGACCCAAAATAGACCCGAGATGGAGTCCGAGATGGAGTTTGAGATGGACCTGAGATGGAGTCTGAGATAGAGCTGAGATGGAGTCTGAGATGAAGGCCAAGATGGAACTGAGACCGAGACTAAGACTGAGTCCGAGTCCGAGTTCGAGTCCAAGTTCGAATACTAATACAGGTTGTTGGGTGAAAGCCCAAAGCAATCGTCCCCTGCTGTAGGGGGTTCCAAAAGTATAGTAGGGAGAGTGTAGGGGTTAGACCCAAGTGGAGTCAGTTTGGCTGGGAAAGGCCAATGTGACCTAGGAAGGTTATACCCACGTGTTGGGTGATGATATATCCATTAAAGAATCCAAAGCTAGAGTGAATGCAGATAGACAAGTGGGGTAGCTTAGTGAAGTGCTCAAGAGCTAACTCTAGTTCCCTTGGGAAATTGAATGGTTAATGCTCCCAATCTAAGTGTGGGTGGCACTACCTACTTGGATACCTAGCGTGGCTCAATGGAACCTTGCTCTAGCCTCATGGTTAGAGCACTCAAAGGTGGAGGGAGAGTACTTATGAGGCTCGTGTAGGGCCATTGTGTTTTGAAATGTTATCCCAAAGTCCCAAACTGTGGAAAGGAAGAAAAGTAGTCCTCTGGTGTAGTGACCAAAGATGCAGTCATAGAGTGAGGAAGTCCCAGAGAACAGTGGGACTTAATGGTTGAGCCTGTGGGCCTTAATCTAGTGGCAGTGTTGGTGAATACAACCATGGACAGAAAAGGACTTGGTGTGGACCGAAAAAGGGATATTGGGGTTATTCCCCATATCTGTGGGCATCTTAAGAATGCTAAGGAGTGGATCTAGGATGATCACTCATGAACAGATAGCCCAGTCTTTGAGAAATGGGATTTTGATGTAAATGGTGTTGGATCATCGATATGACAAAGGTGAATGGGTATGGCCTTAGCATAACGGGTTGATAGGTCAGTGGTACCTTTGGGTGTCAATCATAAGATTGGACATATGGAACACTTAGACCAAGTGCAAAAGTTGAGTGGCATGGATGTTATTCTCGGGGTTAGTAAGCCCTAAGTTCAAAATAGGACTTATGAAGGTTGTGAGTGAGACTCCTCCAAGTGGCCGGAGGTGTGGTTAAGTGACTAAAGTAAAGTGGAAAATTTAATCACTTACAATTTAATATTGGAGCTATTCCTTAGTCTAACTTTTATTGGTGGTCAAGTATATCCACTTGTCTTGGCATTGGAAGTTCCCAAAAGTTGGCCTACCCTCGAGGAGTAGCATGTTGAAAAGGCATGACTCTTCACCTTAATTCATAAGTGAACATATGTGCAATGTAGTAGGTAGAAAAGGGGCCAATTTAGGAATAACTTTAGGATCTTGAGAATAATATAAGGTTTTCCTCAAAAAGTTGAAGATGTGATCTAAATAAGCATTTGACTTAGCAAACTAGCTAATGTAGTTGTGGTAAACAACTATAATTGGGATCACAGGAAAGATAAAGACTCCAAAATAATAAAGGAGTCACAAGATTATTCTCATATAGTTGACATTAGTGCTCATGATATTGAGACCAAAATTAATGACCATGGGAGGTTAAATATGGATAAGGACACAAATCCTTGAAAGGGTAGCCAAAGCTACCTTTTATAAATCTTGGAACAACTCAAGGAGTTGGGGGTGTACTTAGAGGATGAGTCGGTATTCTCATCATATGGACAGATAGTCTTAAAAAACAAAGTAGCCTATATAGAACAAAAAATAATTAAGTGTTAGAGTAACACTTGCAAAAATGGTCATTATGAGTAGGACATGAATACAAGAAGTTGTATTCTAATGAGCTAGCACCTCAAAAAGGAAAACTTACGGATTATCAAATTAGCAAAGTCCAAAAAGTTGGATGACTGAAGTGGAGTCAAGAAATGGTCCTAAGGGATTGGTAGAAACATTTGGACTAAGGTGTGTTGTGCCTCACGAAGGATGGAGAGGATCATAAAATCCAAGCATGAGAATAGTGGGTATCTCATTAATGGTAGAATGTGCCATATTAAAGTCATGAGAAAGGTGTTCCCAAAAGATGGCAACTTTGGCACAAAGCTGTGTGTGAATACTATAGTGCAATGCTAACGAATAGTTGGTATTAGAAACAATTGTATTGGTCTTGGCAAATATCTAAAACACAAGTAGGAAGTGTTATAAATGTAGGTGTAAGGAACCAACTCGCCGAGGTGTCGTAGGCTAAAGGAACCCCAAAAGCATGACCAAAATGACAAAGAGTTCATCGGATGGGACCAAGTCGAAGATCAAGTCCAAGACCGACTCTAGGATCGAGTTCGAGATAGAGTCCGGAATCGAGTCCGAGACCGACTCGGGGACCGAGTTCGAGTCCGAGTTCGAGACTGAGTTCGAGACGGAGTCCGAGATCCGAAATCGGGTCTGAGACCGAGTCCGAGGTCGAGTCCGAGGTCGGGTTCGAGATCGGGTCCGAGATCGAGTCCGAGACCGAATCCGAAGTCAGATCCGAAATCGGGTCCGTGATCGAGCCAAAGACTAAGTCCAAATACTAATACGGGTCAAGGGGTGAAAGCCCAAAGCGTGCGTCTCCCAGGGGGGGGGGGGGCTGCAGGGGGTTCCAAAAGTATAGTAGGGATAGTGAGGTCCAGAAACCAATCTTGAAGGAACTCTCTAGTGGTGCTTCCAAACTGACTTGAGGTTGAGACTGGGGCTGAGGGGCCTTGGGTGGGAGTGAGCATGGGCTTGAGTGGTGCCGGAGGGGCCACCCAGGGAAGTGCTCAAGAGCAGCTCCCACTCCCAAAAGGGAAACCGATTGCAGTGCTCCCGGCTCATGTGGAGTGGTGCCCCACTTGAGTACCTTGTGGCTCATTGGTCCTCGCCCTTCCTAGGGGCTTGGGCCTTCCCTTCGGGATGGAAGTGGGGGGGTAGAGGTACCCATACCGGGCCGTTAGGCCACGGTGTTTCGCCCCGACGTCCCGAAGCAAGTGCTGCACCCAAGACTTGGGATTTAGAGGGTCCCATGATCAAGTCTTGTGGTACCAAGGGGTGTTAGAAATCTGGAGGCTTGGTGTGCTTGGTTGCTTATGCCTGCGGGGAGTGTAGCCGAACCTTAAGTCCAGTCTAACCTGGGGAGGGGGATTGGGAGAGATTTGGGAATCCGTAGATGGATGGCTAACACTCCGTTGCTCGTGCAGTGAGTAGCTGAAACCAAGTAGGACCAAGTAGGAGCTGGTACCATAAGCGGGAACCTTGGCGAGGGAACTTAGCACAAGCCAAGGTAGAGTTGGTCGGAGACGAGGTAAGCTGGCAAATTGGAAAGGAAAAATTTGTGGCTTACAATTTGGTATCGGAGCCTCTTCCTCAGTTCTAGTGAAGGATAGAGGCGGATTGCTGGGAGATGGCAAGGGCAAAACATAAGCGAACCCAGGCAGAGATGGAACCTCCTCCAGAGCTGGAGCCTCCGGTCGAACAGGAGGCTATGGATGAGGAATCCTTGCATGAGGAGGACTCCAGTGAGGCAACTTCCAAACAGGAGTCTAGTGGTGAGGTTCGGTTGTCCAAGGCTCGATTGGACGTTCTAGAAGGACAATTGACACAGACCAATGCCCTGCTGAAGACTCTCGTACGCAAGCTAAAGTGTGATGAGAAGCGGAAGAAAAAGCGGAAGACTGCGAATGCTGGCAGCGCAGAAGGTGTGGACCCTTCGGCAGGGACTAAGGTAAAACCAGACAAGGTCGAACAGACTGAAGTGGAATCAGTCCCTCAGGTAGTTCCCAAGTACAAACCAAAGCCCCCACCGGTCTTCAAGGGAGTGAACGACTATAAGGTGGTGGAGGATTGGTTTTATGATATGGAGGACTACTTCCGAGCGTTGTGATTACCGAGCTCGGAGAAGGTCCTATATGCAAAACCATACTTGGCAGATAATGCCAAGTCTTGGTGGAGAACGATAGAGGCCAACGTAAGACCGGTGGCCACTTGGGAAATGATGAAAGCGAGGATCCGCGCAACTTACGTTCCTCCGAATGCTACTCTGCATCTAAGGGACGAGCTGAGTAGGCTGAAGCAGATCAGAACCATTCAAGAGTATGTGAATGGGTTTATAGCAAAGAGGATACTTGTCACGGACATGGGGGATATGGTTCCATGCCTTCATATCAGGTTTGCAAACTTGGGCTTGCGGTGAAGTGATGCGGTGGAACCCGACTAACTACAAGGAAGCGTTGGATGCGGCCATCAAGGTGCATTTCAACGATAACCTGCGAAAGGGGAACACGACGGGGTTAGGATCCACGTTTAGCAAAGGGGCCAAACCAAGGGGAACGTTTAGCATAGGGAAATTCAAGAAGAGTTTCTCTAAGAATGAGTCCTTGAGGTTCCGGAAAAAGCTCTATTTCATTAAAGTGGGAATTGTCATTATCCCACTTGTAAAATAAGGTTTTCAAACCTTTATATAGTATATAAATATAACAAAATTCAACTGCATTGAGGCACATGCCATTTTATTTTAAGCAAGGAAATGTCTACTCAATTACTTCTCCTCCCCCTGCCACTGCTTCACCTCTCTCTTTTCCTTGTCATCGTTGTCTAATTTCTTTCCATCCTTTTAATATTGGCTCAATTGCTCCGAGTCTAGGTGGAGCCCAAGTCCCCATTCAATCTTTACTTTCCCCTTATTAATAAAACAACTTCGTAGACTTCCAATAACATGTTGTAACACTTCTAGTATAATGCAAATCCTCTCAAAGAATTGTCTTTTAATATTAATACAATGGCATGGAACCCCATGCCATAATAAGTTACATTTTTAAATAAATACATGCCATCTCAGACTGTTATTTTTTGCCTCCAACGCCTATACAATAATCTTGGAATTTCATCACTCTCCACACTATCAGGATTTAAACCCAATAGTAATGCCATCTCTTCTCTAATATGTCCACGCTCATGTTCAGTGGTCGAAGAACCCATCCGGTTGAGCAGATTATGGAGATGCGGATAGTGCTTGGCTAGACAATATACATGCCATAAATGATGACTGGTGTCTGTCCGATCAAATGGCTTCTGATATACTGTTCCATCTGCCATTTGGTTGATTTCTGCAGCCACCTCCTGGACTGGCCAGTTCTCTATCACCATCGCTCCAAGCCGTTTTGCAAGGTCCCCCAGAACATATGGTTTCTTCTCCCTAGTTTCCATACTGCAAGAGATGGGGTGCACTGCATATGTGTGCGTGTTCGCTGCAGTTTTAATCGGCAAGTCATCGATGATGAGGATTTCACTTGACCTAGCAGTCCGGTTCATCACTACAGCCTCTGGCTTGACGAAGATGGGCTTGCTACCCCTCACATGGACCATAGTCAAGCAATCCTCCTACGTTAGAAGAAAGTCAAATGGTAATATTACTCGCGTCTGATCGTGCATCATCTGTAGCAACATTAATGTATTGTGGCGCATCATGGATGTCCAAACTCCCAATTGCAAATTGAACCCGGCCCTCTGTTTTAAGTGTCGCATGGTCATTATTAGATCCTGCAGATTCTCCCGTGTGATTAATGTGAATCTGTCTCTTTTGACCAACTTGCGACCGCAGGCTTTGGAGGGTGCAGTGACATTCGAGGACGAGCCACGCTCATGGGAGAAAAGGACATGGTTCAGATCAAAAACGATACAGTACCTTCGCCGTGACTCTGAAATGAAATGCGTCAGCATAAAAAATGGTACAAGTCAATTTTACCATCTACAATATTAGCGAATGGTGCTCCCGATGGTTGTTGAGAGGGTTTTGGTCGAGGAAACGTGAAGGGCGAAAATACTCTCCTCTGCAATGTGGGGTCAATCGCATCCGATGGCGTGTGGGCACATGCCATTTCAGCTGTAGACTCTGGTACAACTGGCTCAATAGTGGCATGGGGTGGTTCCAATGGCGTGTGATCACACGCCATTTCAGCTGGTGCCTCCATTGGCAAAGTGGATATGACCAAACAGGCAGCAGGGGCGGTGTAGGGAGGTTCCAACGGCACGTAGTCAGACGATTGGGCACATGTTGAGTCCGTTGGAAATGAGGATACGACCGGCTCGGCGGCTGGGGCGGCCTCATGCGGGTCCAATGGCGCTTGGTCACCGTTAGTTGGATACGTGGACAAGATTGACTCAGTGGTATGGGCAGCATCAAGTGGAGCGTGGTCAGCTTGCTTGGCGTTGATATGGATAGTAGCCTCCACCAGCTCTGATGACTCTTGCAGGCAAGTAGAGTCCACTAGCGGATCCATATGCATGTCCAAATATCTCCCTTCGATTGAGATGGTATCCTCCCTACTGGCTACTAAAAACAAACTCATTAGCACATTGAATCGACTATACTGTATTTACCATCAACTGCTATTGAGGAACTAGGACCGATATCACTTGGGCGCACTGCTGATTCTGAAGGATTGGACATACGTTTCGACCCTTGCTTGGCACTATCCTTCCTCGACACTAAAGGCTAGAGTTTGTATCTTAATTCAACTGAATAATCTCTACTTACCATTTGCTCTGCGACCTACATGGACAATGTTAGAAATGGTAAAAGGTTAGGAATGGATGTACTATTATTTACCTGATGGTTTGTCTTGTATGACCTTCCTCCGCTGCTCTTTGGCCACCTCAAGCTGGCCATCGTCGTCGTCGTTATTATGATCGTCACCATTGTGAGGACCATCCAAGTCCTCTTCATCCTCCTCTTCTTCGTCCTCCTCTTCTTTGTCCTCCTCTTCGTCCTTCTGCTCTTCCTGCTCATTATCTTTCTCTGGCTCCTCATCCCCTTCCTGCATTTCTTCCATAGGCTGCTCAGGCTGGATGGCTTGTTCTTCCAGGACCATCTTGGGAAAATCATCTAGCCGAGTCTCCATCTCAAAATACAAGACATCCATAGCCTGTTTTAGTGCGTGACTGTAAACGACTAAATTTTCCATTCTACTTTAGTCACTTAACCACACCTCCGACCACTTGGAGGAGTCTCATTCGCAACCTCCATCAATCCAATTCAGGACTTGGGACTTGCTAGCCCCAAGAATGGCATCCATGCCACTCCACACTTGCACCTGGTCCAAGTGCTCCACGTGTCTGGTCCTGAGACCGACACCCAAAGGTACCACTGACATCTCGGCCCGTTACGCTAATGCCATGCCCATTCACCTTGCTGCACTAGTGGTTCAACACCACTTGCATCACCACCTCGTCTCTCCAAGACTGAGCCATGTGTCCACAAGGGGTCATCCTAGATCCACTCCTTAGCATCCTTAGGATGCCCACAGACCTGGGGAATTGCCTTCCCCAAAGTCCCTTTGTCAGTTCCTACCAAGTCCCTTTCTGCCCCTGGCCGTGTTTGCCAACACTGCCACTGGATCGAGGCCCACCGGCCTGACCCCTAAGTCCCACGGTCCTCTAGGACTTCCTCACCACATGACTGTGTCCTTGGTCACTACCCCAGAGGACTGCTCCTCTTCCTTTCCACAGTCTGGGCCTTTGGGACAACATTTCGAAACACCGTGGCCTTACGCGAGCCACCTGGGTACTCTCCCCACCTATCGCCTTTATGTGCTCTAGCCATGGGCTTAGAGCGAGGTTCCATTGAGCCACGCCTGGTATCCAAGTAGGTAGTGCCACCCACACTTGGACTGGGAGCATCGGCCAGTCGATCTCCCGGGGGAACTAGAGCCGGCTCTTGAACACTTCACCAAGCTACCCCGCTTGTCAGTCCATGTTCACTCTAGTCTTGGACTTCCCAGTGGGCAGCTCATCACCCAACACTGGGTCCGGCCTTCCTGGGCCAAACTGGCCTTTCCTGGCCAAACTGTCTCCACTGCAGTCCTCCCCCTACTATACTTTTGGAGCTCACCAAACCCCCCAGGGTCTGGGAGACGAACGCTTTGGGCTTTCACCCTCTCAGGCTCCGGACTCGGACTCGGACTCAGACTCGGACTCGGACTCGGACTCGGATTCGGATTCGGACTCGGACTCGGGCTCGGGCTCGGTCTTGGCCTCGGCCTCGGTCTCGGTCTCGGTCCTGATCTCGGTCTCGGTCTCGGTCTCGGTCCCGGTCTCGGTTCCGGTCTCGGTCTCGACTTCGGACTCCATCTCGGACTCCATCTCGGACTCCATCTCGGACTCCATCTCGGGTCCATCTCGGGTCCATCTCGGACTCCATCTCGGACTCCATCTCGGGTCCATCTCGGACTCCATCTCGGACTCCATTTCGGGTCCATCTCGGGTCCACCTCGGACTCCATCTCGAACTCCATCTCGGACTCCATCTCGGGTCCATCTCGGACTCCATCTCGAACTCCATTTCGGGTCCATCTCGGACACTCCCACGTGTCATGTGTTGGTCCTTTTGGGTCCCTTTTTGGAGCCTTGCCTTTTGCTCGCTTCGTGCTCGTTCCTCGAGCACTTCGTTGGGAGTTCCACTCCCGCTCTTGACTTTTCAAGTTGGAGCTTTTGGTCCAAACGTGTTACGCTCGTTTGGCTCTCGCTTCGGCCACTACCATGTGGCGCCCTTCCGGCTCCACTTTGGGGCCTAGGGATTTTGTGTCTCACAACTCCACCACCCATAGACGAAGTTCGATGTCCTCATCGAACGGTAAACCCTTTCATAAAGTAACACCCACATGTGTTACCATTTCCATCTTTGGCACCTAGCCAATCTTTGTCTATGGTTTGACATCAAAGGCTCACCATGCCTTGTCCATCCTTTAAGGAGTGTAGTCTCTCCAATTTAGAGACTGATTGGACCACATGTAATGGTTCATCTTTTTATTGGTTTAGTTCTCGCTAAACCTCTTAGAAACCCTTCTCTAAGTCAATCCCACTACTCCTTCTCGAGTAGTCTCAATTTCCATCGATATAACCTTTGCACTTTGGAACTTTAAATTTTGACTTCTTGGAGTCAATTTCCTAGGTGTCTCCGACACCTTGCCTTGCGCCTTTTGTGCAACTCCACTTCCCATCCTAGGAAGTTCTCTACTCGAGGGCACCCTCATCCTCTCTTCTATTTCGTGCCAAAGTTCCAGTTATCATACTTTGTGCTAGGGCTGTTCATGGCCTTATCATTTGGCTACCTTACCGCTCCCTCCCTTGGAGCTTCCACTTTTGCCAAATCGGAGCATTTCGGAATCCCTCCTTGGAAACACACTTCCTTTCCCGCAACTCGTTAGCGTCCAACACATTAGTGTTCCTCGCCTAACTTTGTCACTTGGATTCCTTCCAATGGATTCCACGGCCCTATCTTGGCCACTCATCTTTTGCTCCTATCCGTTGATTGTTGCACCAAGCAACATCGAATCTCTACCTCCCTCCTTGAGGTATTGTTTCTGTTCCATAGCAAAGACTCTTCTTTGCCAAGTCCGGAGGATGTTCACCCCTAGTACGTCTCTTTAGCATCTTCTGCTATGGGCTCTATCCACGGCCCAACTTCGTGACCCTCCCATGGGTCTTTTATAGAGACTACTTTCCTTGGACTCACTATGTCATCGCACGGGCATAGTTTAATTCCCTTAGGTGCTCTTCCCACTTGGTTATCACGACCAAGCCACACCACCTTAAACAGTTCAATTTCAACATTTTGAACCAGGAACTTCATTCCTTAGCCAACCAAGGACCATGTCCTTATCTGGCCATAAGATCACCTAGTGATCTCACCTTGGCACCTTAACAGAGTTGCCAAGAGGTACTTGGTCTTCTAGACCTCCAAGTTGTTGACTATAACCCCGGGGGCATCCCCCACACTTGGCGGTGCACCCAAGCCAGCCCTTACGGCCAAGGGTTCCTAGCAACTGAGATTAGGTGTCCCCATCTCACTCACCACGACCTTGGTGCCACTTGCACCAAAGCGTTCAAGTTAGATATGCTGAGCTTTCACACTAAGCAATCTAACCGTGCATCACTACTCCGAGGCATCCCTCGCTTGGCGGTGTGCCCAAACCAGTCTCCCCACTGAGAGTCCATGACCACCGAAATATGAGTGTCCTCATATTCCAAACCATCACCACGCCCTAGTGATTTGGGACTCGAACCCAAGCACTAGAGGGTCGGGACTCGAACCCAACCTCCGTATATGCATCTACGGACGGCATCACACTAGATGCCTGGCGTGACTCCCCACGCCGGTGCACCAACTTATTTTTAAAGCGCGCTACAGATCACAGTTTAGGAACCTAGTTCCTCCACACTGCCAAGTCCTCTCACTTGACATGTCTGTGATCATGCATGGACTCCTCCATGCTCAGCCCCATGGCCCACCCCTTTTGAAGTTATCACCTTCAACTAGGGTCTTTGTTCCCCCCGACGTGCCAATCTCACTTGGCAAGTCCTCCGACCATTGTAACATGGTTCCTGCATAAGCGTGAAAGTCCTTGACCATCGACTTTCGTTCAAAGCCTTCTCTTTGAACACTCGGGAATTACTTCCTTAACCTTGATAACCTTGCCTCATGGCAAGCTTCAAGACCACGCTTCTGCTGCGCCACTCTGATTTCGCGCGTTCCATGAACCATTTACGCTTGGCCTTTCTAGGTACTACGCTACCTAGAATCGTCTTTGGGAACCTTGAAGGAACTCTGTCCCTCAGCTTGCTAAGGCCTCCCCTTTCGCAAGCTTTATAGTTGCCATATAGTCTAACATGGACAATTCCATATTTTAGACTCTCCATGGCATCACGGTTGCTAGCAACAACATCCTTGAGCACCCTCTTGATTCTCCACTCCCAACTTTCATAACCACTATTGGATATGCCCTTGGATTTCTATGGTTCAGTTCCATCCCAATACCACTTACCTTTGGCTTCACACCTTTCCTTCGGTCATTCTCCTCGAGACCAGGAGGATAGCTTTGCACTTTCTATCATGCCTTAGCAAGTATTCTTAGGGATGAACCTACCCAATAGCCCAGGGAGTGGTTCCTCAATCTGGGTATGCTCAGCTTATAATCCCACACACTGGGATTACATTGTTGCTTATGGGCCTTTACATGCCCATCACTAGCCTTGCCAAAATTCCATTTTTGGCTTTGTCCAACTTGGGTAGACAGTCCTCTCCTGTCTCCGCAACCTTGGACATTTGGATAGCACCTTCTATCCATCATTCGCTAGGGACTTAGTCCCTTGGGCTTTATCCATTGCCCTCGCGATCTCAAACACCACCTTCTGGTGTTCTAGAGTGTTCGGGTGCCCCAATGATGGCTTCTTTGACAATGAGTATTTCCTTTTATGACATTGACTTACTATATCGCAACACAAGCAACTTATCCCCCGTAAGGGTATATCCGACTTCCCTATACTAGAAGTCTTGGGTAGCTACCTTCTACCCGTTTAACCAGTTATTTTGCACTGCTTGCTTAGTTGCCTCATAGTTGTCAAGTCCTACAACTCATTGCTTGGTGCTTTCACACCTCCATCATTATCTGGGTCACCACACTCCAACTACATGCTCTGCAGCTTAGGCTATGCCATTCCCATTTCCATTGGGATTCCTTTGGCAAGGGGTTCTCATGAACCCACCAACATAGCCTCAAGGTATCACACCTTGGCACATTTGGTGTCTCCACACCATCGGCTCCACGAGCCTACCTCTATAACACTTTCCCTTCGTGTCTAAGTCTTTGGCAAGACCAACACCGCCCTTTCTCATGCCAACCATCCGTTAGCACTGCACCATAGAGGTCACACACAACTTTGTGTCAAAGTTGTTTTCTTCTGGGAACACCTTTCCCATAACTTTAGCATGGCACATTTTGCCATCGATGCGATACCCTCTGTTCTTATCCTTGGATCCTATGATCCCCCCCATCCTTTGTGGGGTACAACACACCTCAGTCCAAATGCTTCCATCAGTCCTTTTAAGACCATCCCTTGACTCTACTTGAGTCATCCAGTAGTTTTGGACTTGGTTAATCCACAGACCCGTAAGGTCTTACTTGTGAGGCACTAGCTCACTGGAATACACTTCTTGCATTCCTGTCCTACTCAAAAGGACTATTTTCACAAGTGTTACTCCGACACTTGATTTTGTTCTCTGGGGGCAACTTTTGCCCCTTAGGACTACTTGTCCATGCGATGAGAATACCACTCATCTCTAAGTACACCCCCCAACTCCTTGGGTTGTTCCAGCATTTATTAAAGGTAGCCCCGGCTACCATTTCAAGGACTTGAGTCCTCTTCCGTATTTGACCTCCCACGGTCATTACCTCTGGTCTCACATTCATGAGCACCAACCTCAACTATATGAGGATAATCTTGTGACTCCTTTATTGTTTTGGAGTCTCTATCTTTCCCGTGATCCCAACTTTAGTTGTTTACCACAACAACCTTAGCCAATTTGCTGAGACAAATGCTCATCCGGATCACATCCTCAATTCAATGAGGAAAACCTTGCACTGTTCCCAAGATCCCAAAGTCGTTCCATTATTGGCCATTTTCTATCCACCACCTCGTCTACAAGTTCACACATGAACTGTAATGGAGAGCCATGTCTTCCAGACTTGCTACTCCTCAAGGATAGGCCCACTCCTTGGACCTTCCGATGCCAACACTAGTGGTGATATACTTGAGCACCAATAAAAGTCGGACTAAGGAACAGCTCCGATACCAAATTGTAAACGACTAAATTTTCCATTCTACTTTAGTCACTTAACCACACCTCCGACCACTTGGAGGAGTCTCATTCGCAACCTCCATCAATCCAATTCAGGACTTGGGACTTGCTAGCCCCAAGAATGGCATCCATGCCACTCCACACTTGCACCTGGTCCAAGTGCTCCACGTGTCTGGTCCTGAGACCGACACCCAAAGGTACCACTGACATCTCGGCCCGTTACGCTAATGCCATGCCCATTCACCTTGCTGCACTAGTGGTTCAACACCACTTGCATCACCACCTCGTCTCTCCAAGACTGAGCCATGTGTCCACAAGGGGTCATCCTAGATCCACTCCTTAGCATCCTTAGGATGCCCACAGACCTGGGGAATTGCCTTCCCCAAAGTCCCTTTGTCAGTTCCTACCAAGTCCCTTTCTGCCCCTGGCCGTGTTTGCCAACACTGCCACTGGATCGAGGCCCACCGGCCTGACCCCTAAGTCCCACGGTCCTCTAGGACTTCCTCACCACATGACTGTGTCCTTGGTCACTACCCCAGAGGACTGCTCCTCTTCCTTTCCACAGTCTGGGCCTTTGGGACAACATTTCGAAACACCGTGGCCTTACGCGAGCCACCTGGGTACTCTCCCCACCTATCGCCTTTATGTGCTCTAGCCATGGGCTTAGAGCGAGGTTCCATTGAGCCACGCCTGGTATCCAAGTAGGTAGTGCCACCCACACTTGGACTGGGAGCATCGGCCAGTCGATCTCCCGGGGGAACTAGAGCCGGCTCTTGAACACTTCACCAAGCTACCCCGCTTGTCAGTCCATGTTCACTCTAGTCTTGGACTTCCCAGTGGGCAGCTCATCACCCAACACTGGGTCCGGCCTTCCTGGGCCAAACTGGCCTTTCCTGGCCAAACTGTCTCCACTGCAGTCCTCCCCCTACTATACTTTTGGAGCTCACCAAACCCCCCAGGGTCTGGGAGACGAACGCTTTGGGCTTTCACCCTCTCAGGCTCCGGACTCGGACTCGGACTCAGACTCGGACTCGGACTCGGACTCGGATTCGGATTCGGACTCGGACTCGGGCTCGGGCTCGGTCTTGGCCTCGGCCTCGGTCTCGGTCTCGGTCCTGATCTCGGTCTCGGTCTCGGTCTCGGTCCCGGTCTCGGTTCCGGTCTCGGTCTCGACTTCGGACTCCATCTCGGACTCCATCTCGGACTCCATCTCGGACTCCATCTCGGGTCCATCTCGGGTCCATCTCGGACTCCATCTCGGACTCCATCTCGGGTCCATCTCGGACTCCATCTCGGACTCCATTTCGGGTCCATCTCGGGTCCACCTCGGACTCCATCTCGAACTCCATCTCGGACTCCATCTCGGGTCCATCTCGGACTCCATCTCGAACTCCATTTCGGGTCCATCTCGGGTCCACCTCGGACTCCATCTCGGACTCCATCTCGGACTCCATCTCGGGTCCATCTCGGACTCCACTTTGGACTCCAACTCGGGTCCATCTCGGGTCCACCTCGGACTTCATCTCGGACTCCATCTCGGACTCCATCTCGGGTCCATCTTGGACTCCATCTCGGACTCCATCTCGAGTCCATCTCGGACACTCCCACGTGTCATGTGTTGGTCCTTTTGGGTCCCTTTTTGGAGCCTTGCCTTTTGCTCGCTTCGTGCTCGTTCCTCGAGCACTTCGTTGGGAGTTCCACTCCCGCTCTTGACTTTTCAAGTTGGAGCTTTTGGTCCAAACGTGTTACGCTCGTTTGGCTCTCGCTTCGGCCACTACCATGTGGCGCCCTTCCGGCTCCACTTTGGGGCCTAGGGATTTTGTGTCTCACAGTGACCTAGGACCGTATCCTCACCCGACTGTCTTAACATGCGTTCTTGCACCCTTCGAAGACGACGAGATGAGAAAAACGTGGCCCTGACTTGAAAAGCATCCCTCATCCATTGTACCTCTCCATTGAGATTGGGGAAGGGGAGTCCGCCATAGGAATCTGAGTCAGGAGGTGGTGACTGGCTGCTTTCACTCAACCCTTGATCTGCAATGAATGGCATGAGCACACACGCCATAACCGTGAGGCATTACCTATCATCTTTTCGTTGCCCTTCTTCCTTTTCGAATCAAACGCCTCTGATCCCGATGACTGTCCAACGTGCTTTCGTTTTTTATGACCACTGTCAGTTTGAGCTTGGCTGGTGCTTGCCTGTTTTGCCTTTGAAGAAGTGTCTCCTGCAAGGAATGGCATGAGACCACATGCTATTGCAAATATAATTTGTACCTCCTTTTTTCCTATTGCTTGTCTGTTTGTCCTTCTTTGACGCGCCACCAGTGCGCTTTTCAGTCCTCGTGTCCGAATATTCACAACGATCTATAATCAAAATGGCGTGAGGCCTCACGTGACCTTACCTTGTGCAGGTTGTGAGCTCGGCCCAACATGGGTATCTTCAACAGTAGCTGTTAACGCCGTTTCAGCATCTGGGGGTGGCCACGCTCCTGCATACAGAGCTTGTGAGATAACATTTAAACTTAAAGTGCGTACTCACCAGGTTCGCAGAGAAGATACTGTTTTTCTTTGGCAACTGTAATTATATGCTCCATTGAAGTCACCTCTTCAATGGAGTTTGTCACCGCAACACACGGGACACCCTTGAGTAGTGCGGCTCGAAAGAATAGTCCGCCACAGTTGTACTCGACAACGCATTTGCCCTTGGAGTCGGAAGCAGGTGACCCACCCGCTATTGCGTTGAAGACCCAGCTGAGCATTTCCCATGCTGCACCTAGAGCTTTCTTTGGATTCAAAAGCTCCATAGCCGTCTTCAGTTCCTCAGGCATAGCTAAATTGACCTCCCTCAGATCAATTCGATCGGCCTTGTTAAACGAAGCTGGGAAGTCACTCCAGTCACACTCTGCTGCAGGACCAATAACAAGGGCGAGTGTGAAGATGCGGACATTCGTTGGTATCTTCTTCTTAGCCATTATCCCATGGATCTCCCGCATCTCCTTGCCTTTCAACCGAGCTTTCACCTCGTTCAAGGCCTTCCAGAACTTGTGATAGGATTCGGAGTTGTAGATCATATAGTGGACTGAAGATTCCACCTCTGCAAGTCCCACCATTAAGTCAATGATGGAGCTGACTTTGTCTGCATGAGTGATCTCCTCGTTTGTGAAGTCCATCACACAAAAGATGTTCTTGACCTGCTCATCTCCGCGGGAAACGATGCTCCTCCATCTTTGATCCTCATCCGAATTCACGTATACCCGGTAAGGTTCTCGATAGGCCTCTGCTGCGGGGTCGAGCTGTTTCTGAAGCCGGCAGTCGACATCCCTCTTAATGAAATTTGGATACTGATCCAACTTCTCAGCTTTACTTTTCGTGGCATCCCGCAGCAGATCGATGAACTTGGGGGCCCCCTTCACGTACTCGTCGATGTCTTCATTTGACAAATCCAGCGCTTCCATCATCTCTTGCGTGGTGTCGATGCTCACCCTCTCCACGGCCACTTGCTCGAAGATCCAATCCTTCAATAGCACACGAGCTCTCAGAGTCGTGCACAAGTCCTCGTATGTCACAATATGGCCGGGAGTCATTTTGGTCTTGTTGAAGACTACCTCACCACGTAGAAGAGCATTAGCCACTGTCAGAAGGTCGTCGTCGTCTAGAGACTGCGAGAAACGCAAGGCATTGAGCTTCAAATCATTGGGCTTCCGGCCGTCCTCCACACCCATTGAGTTTAGCAACTCCCCGTCATGGTACCTCCTCAGCACATCTACCCATTTGTCAAAAACAACTTTTGTCGCAAGTAGAATGTTATGGATTCTGAGTGTGTCATTGACCCCCAGTGTTTTCGAGAGAAGACTCGAGAATTCCTGCAATGGAAATGGCGTGAGACCACATGCTATGCCACATGCAACGAGGCTTACCTGCCAGGCGCTAGTTGCTAGTGCATGTCCTTGTCCTGGTTTTTGTGGCTTCTTCAGTTGAACCTAGAGCTTCCATGTTCATGCCAATGTCTCGTGCAGACCCGATTTGTAGCACGTTTCTTGCTTGACATTCTGCGCGTGGGAGATGTATATGATAGATCGGAGGGGCGAGTTGCCTTTTATCAGGCGGACAACTCTTGTCTTGAAGACTTTCTTCACCTCCACGCCCACCATAATATCCACAACTATCTCTTGCATCGCCAAGCTAGAATGCTGCCCGGAGACGGCATAGAACCGGATGTTCTGATCGTCCAACACCTTCCTATTGATCAAGTCTGGAAACCTCGTCTTGCCCTTTATTGTTCGGTAGTAGGGGATCACGTCTGCGATGTCGGGTGTTACTGGACTTGCCAGCATCTTCTACTTCAGTTTCTCCACCCACTCATCAGATACTAGCCTGTGGTTGTATTTGCTTTGGATGTCGATACGGCTCACGTCGATTGTATATACTTTGTTGGAATAGTAACAAGTACTATTATCTGTGACAATTTTTGCTGCCTCTTCTTGCTCTTTCTACTCTTTGCGGCTCTTCTTTTTGGTGGGCGTAGTGTTCGAACCCGAGACAATGGCATCACCGAGTAGCTTCTTTTTTGGAGCAGGAGAGTCGGACGTCGGCTTGAGCTTGACCACCCTTTTCTGCTTCGGGGTAGTTTCCAGATCGACCCCCTTCCCCTTCGCTTCGCGAACTAGAGGCACTCTCAACGGCTCAATGTTGGAATATAGTTTTTGAACATCGCCATAGGTGAGGTCCGTGGATTCCATGTGATCTTCATAGACCCGCAGCATCTTTGAAATTGTGGGCCTTCTGGACAACCTCTCCCTAGCTCCCTCTAGGAATTCCTCATAGCCGCTGCCCCCCTCCGGGAAGCCGCTAGGATGTGCAAGGTGGATCTTGAAGGCGGACGCTGTCTCTACCACAAGTGCCAATCCATATTCTTGCATGGAACTGCATGGAGTGTCTGTCACTTGGATGAGGATCCCCATGCATTCTTTTCTCCCACCATCTGTGTTGTACAGCCTCAGATCCTCGCCTTCCATCCCGAAAGTCTAACTGGTGAGCTCCTCCCCCTTCTCTGCATCCACATTGACAGTGGCTGGAAGAAGAACACAATTCCTCGCCTGTTCAGAAATGCACAACAATTAGAGCTGACAGATGAAAAGCTAGCAGCTGGAAATAACGTGAGGCCACACGCCATTCACCACTGCATCAGATGTCTTGAGGCTGCATCCTAAGATGGCGTGAGGCTACACGCCATCTGTAACCAAACTGCACTCGAGAGCCCAATCGGTGCATGCTAATGTTGCTACTGAATGGCATGTGGCCTCATGCCATTTTCTACTTGGCCTAAAAGACTTACCATTTGAAGCCGAATGGAGGCGTGACAATCGAGGCCGGACTCGCTGGCGAATGTGCACTATGTGTGCACCGGATCTTAGCAGGAAGGCTACTCTGCCACTTACAATTGGAGAGTGGCGCTGAAATCTCCCGGGACGCCAAATGGGCTGCGTGTGGGTGGCGGAGTGGGCGGCAGAGTTGGCGGCGAAGTTACAAACTGGGTGTGTCTTGAAGTGGACGCCGATGCACACGAGTGCGATGCGAGCGCGAGTGTGATGCAAGTGCGAGTGGACGCAGATGCACACGAGAAACTTGTAGAGAAGGTAGATGAGCGCGAATGTGAGCGTGATCGCGAGTGAGAGCGCGATGCGAGCGCGAGTACGAAGCAAAATGCAAAACCTAACCTCACACACGCGAAATGTCACGATAGTTGGTAATCCCGCCACGTCATCATTCTTTGGACTTGGGCGCCACCATTAATTTCTGGATCGCCGCGCACATGCATGCACGTGAAATCCAAAAGAAATCCGCAACGTCATCATTCCTCGGACTTCATGCACACGAAATCCAAAAGAAAGATCATGATTGGGATATCATATAATACCCTCGCTATATTTATACCATGCATGATTGGATATTCCAAAGCATCTTGTATTTCCAAAAATGCCAGATGTTCAGCTAAATAAAGAATGGTATACAAATCCCAAAAAATGCACCAAAAAATGCTCGGCGTCATCTGGCGTTATCTTTTGAATGGCGTGGGGCCGCATGCCATTTTCAGGGGCACATAGGAGTATATTCCTAGAATATTCTGACATGCGCGAGATGTTTTTGAGTTTTCTAGAGATCCAACCGTTAGATCGCAACTAGATTTTACAGAATGGTATACAATGCCTTTCTTGATGACCATACAAAAAAGCATCTCGATCGGACACCACATGAGACCACACGAGCCTTACAATGTTTCAGGGGCATTTGCCATAGATCCGACCGTTATTTTGCTCCAAGATTTTATAGTTTGGTGTGCATTGACCTTTCCATCGACACTGCAAAGGGATATCACAATCAAATGCGGGATCACAAGAAACTAACTTCATTAACTCTGGTTTCACCAAGATCTACGTAAGGAGTTATGAAATGAAAGGACCCTCTCTATTGAAATGTGTTTATGGTCCTAAGGGCATTGTGACATATCAAAGGATTTTGCATCAAGTTCTGTATTTGCATGTTTATCAAGCTATTGAATTGCTAAACCCTAAACCCTAAACTCTAAACATGTGGCAAATGCTGCGTGAAGAAAAGATGCCCTTTCTGGGCAAATGCTGTAAGAGGCAGATGTCGAGCAAATGTATCTCAGGCTAGCGAAGGGGACAAACGAAAGTTAGCTATAAATATGACGGGATGCAAATAGATTACTAGGCTGGTCCTGCGAAAATCAAAAACCATAATTGAAAACATTGAAAATGCAAAAAGAAAGGTTTATAATATTTTTGAATTTTAAGCAACCAAAGGAATGTATGTAGGGCATGTGTTTGTAAGTTTAAAAATGCCTTAACCACTTAAATTCCCAAGTAAATAAAGCTGTTTCTATTTTTGGTACAGGTAAACTTTATAGCGTGTGGGCTCATGCAATTTTGAACCCAAAAATGCACCAAAAAATGCTCGACTAGCATTATTCTTTGAATGGCGTGTGGCCTTATATTGCCATAAATGGACGTACACACACAGCATAATTATTCCTTTACACGGCGAATAATCTTGGCGCGGATCGCTGACACGGCATGGCAAAGTTCGAATCACTGACATGGCATAGCTAGATCGAGGCAAGGACATGATGTGACAAAGTTCAACCTCCGACAGCAAAGTCTAGAAGCTACTCAGTTTGAAATTTGTCAGAGGAATCATAAGATCTAGTTTGTCAGAGGATTTGATGTGACGTTCAAGCGTGTGTTATTTTTGAATTCTCGAACTCATTCCTAGGTCTATCATTTTTGTGCGCCGTGTTCTTGGTTCCGCTGAGTGCAGTGAGCGCTGCTTGTGTAAGCGGCGTTGTGAGCTGTGGTTTATGCGTCTATAAGCGGTTGCGGCATTGCTAGCGCCATTGCGAGCGGCAGTTTATGCGAGTGGCAGTTTGTGCGAGTGGCGCTACGAGCAGTTGCGGTGTTGCGAGCGGCGCTATGAGTAGTTGCGGTGTTGCGAGCGGCACTGTCTTTGGTGTGGCTACCGCTTCCTCTTGATATTCAGCACTTGTGCTTCCTGGTATGTTCACCATGGAATGGCTTAGGACCACATTTAGAAATGGCATGAGGCCACATGCCATCTTGGGCCCTTGCAATTTCATGGCTAGCGTATTGTCATGTATGTTTTTACTTGCCTGCAGCTGTGTGTATATCAAGATGGCATGAGGCCTCATGCCATCTTTGGCCTCTACTAGCCTATTGCCATATTCCTTTTGCCTTGTTGCAACTGTATATATTTTTGTATGGGTGACTAGTCACGCACACAAAAATATATACAGTTGCAGCAAGGCAAAAGAAATATAGCAACAGGCTAGCAGGGGCCAAAGATAGCGTGAGGCCTCATGCCATTAATGGTACCACTAATGGCATGAGGGCTCATGCCAATTTTGTGAATGCGAAATTTCACATGGGTGTCAATAGCATGTTTGAATAATGGCATGTGGCCTCATGCTATTGAGGTTGTTTGGTATGTTATGATTTAGGCCATTCTCCAATCATTTTTTGTATGGTCTTAACTTCTTTTCTGCACTTTCAGAATGGCCTTCAGGGTTGGGGAAAAGGTTTACATTTTGAATGGTGGGAAGAGAGTTGCAAAAGGGACCCTTGTGTCTATAGATCGGAACTTTATTATACACTGTCAAAGGCTTGGGGAAGGCAATGCTGCTGTATCAGTAGAGACTGTCTTCGATGGGAATGTGGTCGCTATTGAACGAGAAGAGATGGTCGTCGGGGTAAATGTTGTTGTTGCCTTGAAAAATCTTCAGAAGAAAGCAGATGTTGGGGACAGCGAAAATGCGACACATGTTCCCTCCATGAATCTTAAGAACCGTGCTACATGGATTCAGACAAAGGTGTTTCTAAACAACCCCGAGGGGGAGGTGGTAGCTGAGGGATTAGCCACAGTTGTCGATCCAAGAGATGCGGTTGCTAATCAAGAATTGGGCTGGGATGATATTGGAGTTGCGATTTTAAAGGTTATTGACACAGAAGAAAATAGTCTGACTATTGGAAGCATTGTGCGATGGAAATTGAGGCACTTAGTGTTTGAGAATGTGAAGGATTCACAATCAAACACCACTACAACTGATGACAGAACATCTTTTCATGGGAAAAGAAAGTACACCTTCCTAAAGCGCAGCCAAAGGGATCTGAGCAACGAACCGAAAAGGCAGAAAATGGCGATGGAGGTTTGAATGGTCTCGACAGTTGCTTGTTGCAAGAGGAGGTGCTGTCAACATGCTGATTGGGATGCTATTGAAGAGGAGAGAGCAAGATACAAGACATTGTCCTGGAAGGAAGTTCGCAATTTTGTGTATGAGGCATTACGGTCATCTGTTGATGCTTCAAAACATCAGGTGGGGGGCATGGTCTTCCAGAGGGGTTTGGTCTGCATGAAGGCATGGAGAATCATTTATGGAGTCCCTCGAACCACATTCTATAGAATCAAAACTGAGTTCGAGGAACAAAGGGTTCAATAGGCAGTCCATGGGAACGACGGTACGCACAAAACCAGGGGTCATGTTGTATATGGAGAGGCAATCTTCAAGAGGTTTTTCGAGACATGTAGCGAGCAGCAACCACATAACACCCGCCTCTTGGAAGATGGAACACGAGACACCCAACGAATTCTCCCTTCCATGTATACCAAGGGGGTCATATTGGAAGATGTGAATCGGGAACTCCAGAGTAATGGCTACAGGAAGCTGAGCCAATCTAGATTTAGTAGATTGTGGAGCAACAGGTTCAGGGATGTGAGTATAGGAAAGTACTCCAGCTTTTTAAAGTGTGACGAGTGCACTGCTATCAAAATGGCTTTGTCGAAGAATTCTTGCAGCACTCAAGAGCGAGAGACGTTGGTTAGAAGGCGGCTCGACCATAACATCAAGCAGAGAAGCTGCAGGACTACATATTATCATAACAGGATTCTCTCCATGGAGAGACCTGACTCTTACCTCTGCATCATCCACGACAAAATGGACCAGAAAAAGACGTGCTTACCTCGACTCAATCCTGCCCCCAAGGCAATCTCTTCATCCATGCAGCTGCCTGTGTCTCTGTTTGGCATAATCGCTCATGGGCATGGTGCCCAGAACTATGGGAACTTCTTTGTACCTCTATGGGGTGGCGGGGGTGCAAACATGATGATTGCGTCCCTAGCAAAACACTTAAGGTCTCTGCAAAGTGCGCAGACTGAGCTGAACGGCCAACCCTTGCATAAGGCCCTTGTCGATCGAACCCCATACAGGGTTCAGCTGGAGGAGGAGCAAAGGCTTGCAGTATCGTGTGGGGCCCCATGCCATCCCAGTGAATATGTTGGCCGTCAGATTGTAGGGTTATCACGTGAGGCCTCATGCCATTCCGACGAGGCTGGTCGCCCAGTGAATGCATAACCTCATCCAAACAAAGCAGAATCTCAAGGAAGTTCTTGCGGCCGATGTGGCCTTCCACCCCATCTTCTGCTCCAAACAGACAATGCTGGCAGTGAGAACAAAAACATGTACGTCTTCGCGTACTTGGCGATGCTTGTTGCCAAAGGCATATTTGAAACGGTTACACTTGGCTTTCTCATGGTTGGGCACACTCATGAAGACGTCGATGCCATGTTCAGTCACCTGGCAGAGTCCCTCCGGCGATCCAATGTCCTCACCCTCCCACAACTCTACGATGAATTCCAAAATTACATCAAAGGCATTGTTGAAGCTGCACTTGTGACAGAGGTTCCAGACTTTAAGGGGTTTGTAAGAGGCTACATCAGGGACGGATCCGAAACACTGATTGGCCACTCCAAGCCTCTTCAGTTTCATTTCAGCATGCGTGACGGTGCTCCAGTGATGAGGTACAAGATGAGAGAATGGGACACAGTGTGGCTGCCAGTGGACGGCATTGAACTTTTCAAGAGAGATCCCATAACTGGGGAACCTATGATTCCTCAGGGTTCCCCACGGATGGACTCAAAGACCAGGAAAGTATAGTGGCCGGGATTAGACAGCATATTGCCTTCTGGAAGAGGGGGTTGGTGTTTGGTGGAGAATCCTATTTTAAGAGGTGCAAGCCTTTGCTCAAATACTGGGAGAAGATTATATCTGCTATCCAAAATGGGCCGGTTGTATATGAAGAATTGGAAGAGTCCTTTTGGCCAGAACCCAGAGCACCAGATAGTAGCGGAACAATGTCCTCTAGAAATGAAGTGACAGATAACAATGTTGAGGATCACTATTGTGGGCCGAGGAACAAGAAGCCGGATTCAGCATTCAATCCAGTACAGGTCTGCAAAGGAATGGTCGTGCTTGTCAGACCCAGTAATATAAAACAAATGATATGGGTGGGGCGCTGCATCACTGATGCAGAGGAGGATGCGGAAACTAACTCCTTCAATGTAACTGTGGAGTGGTTCAAGCCAAGTTCCGGATATACGAAGGATTGCCTAGAAAAGATATGGGTGCTGAATCCAAGGGATCCCAGCATGAGCATATCGGTGGATAATGTTGTGCATGGTTGGATGCGGAAGCAAAGTGCCACCATCACCTTGCCAGACCATACAAGAGATGCAGCAAGAGCATTCATAACCCGGGTTCAAGGTGAGATTCATTAATATTCCTTTACTAAGTTTCTAATGTATTTTATTTCAAGGTGAACAATCCGAATTTGAATCAGAGGAGGCGTGATGGCATGTGGCCTTATGCCATTCCTAGGTGAGATGATACAAATAACAAGTATAAATTCTTAGTTGTTCTAGCAAATCTTACTTAAAGTTCAAGGTGAACAAGCCGAATATGAATTCATCGGATTGTTATAACAAATTGCGAGGTGATGGCATGAGGCGATACGCCATTTGAGAGTGGTAGCCATTCCTATATGAGGTGAGTGAAATATTTATTAGAATTACCTTATTCAATTGTGCACTTCTAAGTCTTGGTCCACTTAGTACTGTTTGCATGTTTCTATTTTAATTCTTTCTCTAAAATGTTATTTAGCATGTGGCTTCATGCCATTGCTCTCCACAATCATGCATTGAATTTTTCTATCCTTGCATAATACTTCTCCATATATATAGCATGTGCGCACATGTGATATGGTTCATTAGGCTTGATATAGTGTGTGAGGTAAAACAAAGATGATGTGACATATGCATTTACTAATCACACGTGCATAAATCTAATAATATGGCATGTGGTCCATATTAATGGCACATAAACCCATATTGTGGGCTTACGTGCTTTATGTACCATCATTCCCTTGCAGCGTGTGTGTTGGTTTCCTTTTATAACACAACGAACTCCATATTTTAGGGTGAAGAGCGTTCTCATGGCAAGCACAAAACCTGTAAGTGAGGCAGAAAAGGAGACGGAGAAGGAGATAGGTGAAGATGTAGAATATATAAGTCTTCCAAACTCCCCGTACTATACTCTAGGTGATCATTTTTCTGAACAAACGGCAATATTAACAACTATCGAGAACGCCCCAGTAACATCAGAGACAACAATCCAAAGCAAAACAACTGACCCGGAGAAGGATGATAGTACCGCTGAGAGTACCAAAAAGGAGGTGTCCACTAGCGCTTAGGCTTATAATGGCGTATGCCCTCATGCCATTTACTTGATCACCAAATACCTTTTTCCCTTTGCACTAGTATATCTTAATACCGGTCTGAGAAATAGAATGGCATGTGCCCTCAAGCCTTTTACTAAATCACCTTTGAAAGAAATGCAAGCCTCTATGTCGTAAAAAAAAGGTACTAGAGAAATTCCTTAATAATATGAATGTTATTTAGTTTCATGAAAATACACTAAGGGTCAAATGAGTTAAATGACTTCTCCAGACTAGCAATGCCTCTTGCTACACCTTCACAATTAGATTCGTTAGAAAAAGATAACATTGAATAATATCTAAATGTTCTCACCATTAAGTTATATGTCTGGCTAATAGGAATGACGTTCATCTTGGAAAGCTCACCACATGCTCAATGAACAAACAAATAGTGTGTGCACGCATGCCATCGCTCTTCTTTAGCTTCAGATTCGGCTTGTTCACCTTGACAATGAGATTTATTATACAACCAGATGGACTCAGTCTGGACACAAAGTCACCACACTAGTCACCATGCTCCAGATATGTCTAGCCCCTGGACAAAAAACATATAATTTCACGTCATTTTCAAATACTTGAAAATTTGTACCTAGTCCCATTTTACTGAATAAATCCCACTTTAACGAAATAGAGCTTGAAAGACAAATCCGGTGGCCAGCGAGCGAGTACGTGGGGGAGTCAAGCGAAAAGAGACAAACCCACGGATAAGAAGGTCAAGTCGTATAGCAGCGTGGGAAACAACGTATGCTACAACTGTGGTGAAGCGGGACACTTTTCGAGGGAATGTCCTTACCCGAAGAAGGCCAGAGCCAATATGGCCATCAAGTCGGGTGAAGTCCAAACTGAGGTATGTGATCCAGTCCCTAACTCAAAGTTACTCATTACACGAGCAACTTTGGTAGAGAGTCGTTCGCGACATCTACTAGCCCTCTGAGGGAAGCTCGGAGGTAGCTTTGTTAAGATCCTTATTGACACGGGTGCTTCGGATAATTTTGTAGCTGCAGATATAGTCCGGCAAGCCGGACTAACGGTGCAGCGGCTAGGCAAACCAAGGACTATAGAGTTTGTTCAAGGTAGCCAAAGCACCAATGAGGTACTTCGACAAGCGAGAGTCGAAGTGGGAACTTGGAAGGTGGACATGGATTTCACTGTGTTGGACATGGCGGGGTTTGACGTGATCTTCGGAATGGATTGGTTCAATCGGTTCGTGGTAGCCTTGCATGGACAAGGTAGAAACCTTGTGGTACTGGCGAATGCCCAAGGAAGAAGATCTAGGGTGGAGGCCCAAGATCTAAAGGTAGGGCAAAGCAAGGCCAAAGATTCCTGCTTAAACCTGGTGTCCACGAGAGGATAACTCACTAAAGGAACTAAGGCAGCCTTTTTGTGCTTACTCTCGGTGAAGAGTGACAAAAAGACAGGAACGGAAGAAGTACCTTTAGTGATTCAGCAGGTGTTGGACCAATTCCAGGATACCATGCTGGAGGAGCTACCGGCGGGGCTGCCCCCAATACGACCAATAGAACATAAGATTGAGCTGGTCGAGGGTGCTGAGGCGGTGGTTCGTCCCCCTTATCGTTTGAACGAAAAAGAACTCAAGGAGCTCAAGTGCCAACTAGAGGAGTTGGTGGACAAAGGGTATGTTAGGTTGAGCAAGTCGCCATATGGGGTGCCAGTGTTATTTGTGAAAAAGAAAGATGGATCTATGCGCATGTGCATAGACTACCGGTTGCTCAACAAGTATACAAAGAAGAACAAGTACCCTTTGCCAAGGATTGAGGACCTGTTTGATAGGTTTCGAAAGGCAAAATACTTCTCGAGGATTGACCTAAGGTCAGGATACTACCAGATCAGGGTAGCCGAGGAAGATGTCGAGAAAACAACCTGTCAAACAAGGTATGGGAGCTTTGAGTTTCTAGTGATGCCCTTCGGGCTATATAATGCGCCAGCAACGTTTTCAGCGCTAATGAACCACATCTTTGTACCCTATCTGAATCACTTTGTGGTCGTCTATATCGACGACATCTTGATCTATAGCGAGACGCTAGAGGAGCATGCCGAACACTTGGCGAAGGTGTTTGAGAAACTAAGGGAACACAAACTGTATGCTAAAGAGAGAAAATGTGACTTTGCTCAACAAGAGGTAAAGTTTCTCGAGCATGTGATGGGCCAGAACAGGCTCAAGGTGGACCCGGAGAAGGTCCAAGCGATCCAGGAATGGGAGCGACCATCGAATGTACACAAGTTGAGGGCATTCCTGGGGCTATGCAACTACTATTGAAAGTTTATCAGACACTATTCGAGAGTAGCCCTGCCCTTAACAGACCAAACAGGAAAAGGGAAGATGGTGTGGACAGCGGAATGCGAGGCGGCATTCGTCCACCTCAAAGGGAAGTTGAGGAAGGCTCCCGTATTGGCATTACCAGACTTTGGTAAGGACTTTGAGGTAGAAACGGATGCTTCAAACTTTGCGTTGGGCGCAGTTTTGAAGCAAGACAACCATCCGGTAGCGTTCTTCTCGAAGAAGTTGGACAAGGCTCAACGGAAGTGGCCTGCCCACGAGAAGGAATTGTTTGCGGTGGTCAAGGCACTCAAGGAGTGGCAACACTACCTTGGGAGACACTTCAAGGTTTACACGGACAATGTGGCAACGAAACACTTCTTGTCACAGCCCGACCTGAGAGGGAAACAAGGTCGGTGGGCCAATGCCTTGGCCGAGTTTGATTGTGAGATTCTGTACAAGCCTAGGAAGAGCAACATCGTGGCGGATGCGCTAAGTTGAAAAGCGAGCTTGAGGTTGGCAATATCCAGCGCAACAGCAACCTTCTGGGACGATGTGCGGACAGCATATGAGAACGATGGTCTAGCACAAGAAGTGTTGCTGAGGAATCTAGAGGCACAGGAAGCTCACTAGAGAGGTGAGCTGCCAACAGAAGAGAAAACGGGCTATGCGGAACACAACGGACTCATCTATTACAAGCAAACGAGGGTGTATGTTCCAAAAGGGGAACTAAGGAAGGTGGCCTTAGAAGAGTGTCATGACGGACCTCTTGCGGGACACGGCAGAGTGCCCAAGACGATGGGCTTACTCAAGAGGAAGTACCATTGGCCAGATATGGCTAAGGACGTCCAAGACTATGTAAAGACATGTTCAACATGTCAGCAGGTAAAAGCCGTGAATAAGGCTAGTGGGGGCTTGTTGCAAAGCATCCCAATTCCAGATCGTCCGTGGAAATGTCTTACGATGGACTTCATCACGGGACTCCCCCCAAGCGAGGGGTTTGATGCGATATTCGTGGCGGTGGACCGATTTTTGAAAATGGCACATTTCATACCCACCACAATGGAGGTGGATGCGGAAGGTGTGGCGAAGCTATTCTTCGAACAAGTGGTTCGAGTGCGGGGAAGACCGGAAGAGATCATCTCAGATCGAGATAAGATCTTCACCAGTAGGTTCTGGAGGACTCTCTTGGAACAGTATCGCACCAAGTTGAAATTCAGCACAGCCTATCACCCACAGACAGGTATGGGGTATTAAGTCAAGTTGTTGGCACTAACACTTCTTGACAGACAGACAAACGGAAAGGGTGAATAGGCAACTGGAGGATTATTTGCGATGCTATGTCTTGGGAGACCAGACCGATTGGGTAAGTCATTTGGGACTTGCAGAAATGTGTTATAACAACTCACCACATTCGAGTATCGGGGTGAGTCCATGGGAAGTCATCAATGGGCGAGCTATTGAAGGTCCTGTGGAACTCGGCGTGGCCGAGTATCATGGAGAGTTGCCCGCAGTGGAGGCATTCACGGTGGAAAGACTCAGCATTTGGAATCTAGTGAGGGATTCCTTGGAACGGGCTCAACAAAGGCAAACCAAATACGCGAACCAGAAGTGTCGGGATGTAGAGTTCCAAGCTGGGGAGAAGGTGTGGCTGAACACCAAGAACCTCAGACTACCAAGTGGGATCAGCCGAAAGTTGACCCAAAGGTAAAGATGCATGTATTCCTGTAAATGAATTGATCTTGAGTTCCTTAAGCAGGTTCGCGGGGCCTTACGAGATTGAGGTACGAATCGGTAAAGTGGCTTACTGACTCCGACTTCCTCGAGAGATGGGGAAGATGCACCCAGTATTCCACGTGAACTTACTCAAGCCATACTTTGAGTATCCGCTTCGCAAGGACCAAATGAGACCTTTACCTGAGGTTATCCAAGGGGAAGAGGATACAAAGTCGAGCCATCCTCAATGCATGGGATCCTCTAGAGTGACCTCAGCATCAGCTGCCTGCTCCTCAATGCGTGCAAGAGCAAGCGACAAGGACGCAAGGTGAGAGAGTTCCATGTGAAGTGGAAAGGATTTCCACACTGCGAAGCAACATGGGAACCGGAGGAGAACCTAGCGAACGCGCGAGATCTAGTGGAGGAATTTCTGCAAGGCAGAACTCTATGTACTTATGCAAAGTTCAATTAAAAATATCAATTTGCAAAGTTGAGCAAGTGGCATATGTTGGGACCCGAAGGCGCGCCGAAGGTAAGCTAATTAGCATGGGTTGGATAGGTCGACCAGGCGTAGGGCATTACGCCCGACTCCCCGCGGGGATGTCAAATCCGTAGATGTATTCTATGGAGGTTGGGTTCGAGTCCCAACCCCCTAGTAAAGCAAGGCTGGGTTCAAGTCCCGACCCCATACTAGGGTGTGGTGAGGTGAGGGGTATAGGGACACCTATATTCCGTTGTCATGGGCTCTTGGCCAAGGAGGCTAACTTAGGCACACCGCTAAGTGAGGGGATGCCCCCGGAGACATGGTCAACAAGTCGTAGGATAAAACGAGATGTTCGATGTGGGCATCAAACGTCTTCTATGGGTGGTGGAGTTGTAAGGAACCAACTTGCCGAGGTGTTGTAGGCTAAAGGAACCCCAAAAGCAAAAGCATGACCAAAATGACAAAGAGTTCATCGGATGGGACCAAGTCGAAGATCGAGTCCAAGACCAACTCTAGGACCGAGTTCAAGATAGAGTCCGGAATCGAGTCCGAGACCGACTCGGGGACCGAGTTCGAGTTCGAGTTCGAGACCGAGTTCGAGACGGAGTCCGAGATCCGAAATCGGGTCCGAGACCGAGTCCGAGGTCAAGTCCGAGGTCGGGTCCAAGATCGGGTCTGAGATCGGGTCCGAGATCGAGTCCGAGACCGAATCCGAAGTCGGATCCAAAATCGGGTCCGAGATCGAGCCATAGACTAAGTCCAAATACTAATACGGGTCAAGGGGTGAAAGCCCAAAGCGTGCGTCTCCCAGGGGGGGGGGGGGCAGGGGCTGCAGGGGGTTCCAAAAGTATAGTAGGGATAATGAGGTCCAGGAACTAGTCTTGAAGGAATTCTCCAGTGGTGCTTCCAAACTGACTTGAGGTTGAGACTGGGGCCGAGGGGCCTTGGGTGGGAGTGAGCATGGGCTTGAGTGGTGCCGGAGGGGCCACCCAGGGAAGTGCTCAAGAGCAGCTCCCACTCCCGAAAGGGAAACCGACTGCGGTGCTCCCGGCTCATGTGGAGTGGTGCCCCACTTGAGTACCTTGTGGCTCATTGGTCCTTGCCCTTCCTAGGGGCTTGGGCCTTCCCTTGGGGATGGAAGTGGGGGGGTAGAGGTACCCATACTGGGCCGTTAGGCCACGGTGTTTTGCCCCGACGTCCCGAAGCAAGTGCTACACCCAAGACTTAGGATTTAGAGGGTCCCATGATCAAGTCTTGTGGTACCAAGGGGTGTTAGGAATCTGGAGGCTTGGTGTGCTTGGCTGCTTGTGCTTGCGGGGAGTGTAGCCGAACCTTAAGTCCAGTCTAACCCGGGGAGGGGGATTGGGAGAGATTTGGGAATCCGTAGATGAATGGCTAACACTCCGTTGCTCGTGTAGTGAGTAGCTGAAACCAAATAGGACCAAGTAGGAGCTGGTACCATAGGCGGGAACCTTGGCGAGGGAACTTAGCACAAGCCAAGGCAGAGTTGGTCGGATAGACGAGGTAAACTGGCAAATTGGAAAGGAAAAATTTATGGCTTACAATAGGCTCATGAAGCTAATAGTGTGGAGATACTAAATATGCCAAGGTGTGATGCCTTGAGGTCAAGTTGGCAGATTCATAAAAACCCCTTGCCAAAGGAATCCCAATGAAAATGGGAATGGCATAACATAAGCTGGAAGGCATATAGTTAAAGTGTGGTGACCCAAATAATGATGGAGGTGTGAAAGCACTAGCAATGAGTTGTAGAACTTGATAACTATGAGGCAACGAAGAAAAAAGTGCAAAATAATTAATTGGATTGGTAAAAGTAACTACTCAAGATCTTTTATTGGGATAAAGAAGTTAAATATACCCTTTTGGGGGATAAATTATTTATGTTGAAATATAGTAAGTCAATGTTGTAAAGGAAAATGCTCATTGTCAAAGAAGGTCATTATTGGGACACCAAAACATTCTAAAACACTAGAGAGTGGTGTTTCGAATCATGAGAGCATTAAATAAGGTCCAAGAGACTAAGTCTTTAGCAAATAATGGATAGGAGGTATTATCTAACGCCAAGGTTGTGAAGACGGGAGAAATCTATCTATCCAAATTGAACAAATCCAAAAAGAGATTTTGGCATGGCTAGCAATGGGCATAAAGAGGCCCATGCGTAGCAACGTTAATTCTGGTGCGTGAGATTGCACGGTGAACATATCTAGATTGAAGAACCACTCTCTAAGTTATTGAGTAGGTTCATCCCTAAGAATACTTACTAAAGTATAGTAGAAAGTGCAAAATTACCCTTTTAGATAGGAGGAAAATAACTAAAGGGAAGGCACAAAGCTAAAAGCAAGTAATAAAGGGATAAAATTGAACTTTAGAAATTAAAGGGCATAATCAAGAGTTATTATACAAGTTGGGAGTGGAGAATCAAGTGGATACTTGAACGTGTTGTTATTAACAACCATGATGCCATAGAGAGTCTAAAATATAGAATTGTCCATGTTAAATCATATAGCAATTAGAAAGTTTGCAAAAAGAGAGGTCTTAGCAAGCTAAGGGATAAAGTCCCTTCAAGGTTCTCAAAGACAATTCTAGGTAGATTAGTACCTAAAAAGATAAGTATAAATGATTTATAAAACGCGTAAAATTAGAGTGGCACAGCAAAACTGTGGTCTTGAAACTTATTATAAGGTGAGACTATTAAGGTTAGGGAAGTAATCCCTGAGTGTTCAAAGAGATGACTTTGAAAAAGAGTCAATAGTTAAAGACTTTCATGCTTATGCATGAAACCATGTTACACTAGTCGAGTGACTTGTTAAGTGAGATTAGCAAGTCAGGGGGAATAAAGACCTTAGTTGAAGGTGTTGACTTAAAAAAATATGGCCTATAGAGCTAAATATGGAGGAGTTTATATATGATCATAGACTTGTCAAGTGAGAAGATTTAGTAATGTGGAGGAATTAAATTCTTAAGTTGTGATCTGCAGTGCACTTTAAATATAAGTTGGTGCACCGGCATGGGAAGTCATGCCAAACTCCTAGGTGATACCTTCTGTAGATGCATATATGAAGGTTGAGTTCAAGTCCCAACCCTTTAGTGCTTGGGTTTGAGTCCCAACTCACTAGGGTGTAGTGATGGTTTGGAATTTGAGGATATTCATTTTTCGGTGGTTATGGACTCCCAATAAGGAGACTGGCTTAGACATACTACAAAGTGGGGGATGCTCTAGAGTTGTGATGTACAGTTAGATTGCTTAATGTGAAAGCTCAACCTATCTAACTTGAACACTTTGGTGCAAATAGCACCAAGGACATGGTGAATGAAATAGGGACATTTAATCTCAATTGTTATGAACCCTTGGTGGGAAGGGCTAACTTGGGCACACCACCAAGTGTAGGGGATGCCCTTGGGGTTATGGTCAATAAGTTAAAGGTCTAGAAGACATAATATCAATTGGCAAACTTGTTAAGATGTCAAAATTAGATTATTATGTGGTCTTATGGTTAAAATAAGGATAAAGTCCTTGTGAGGTTAAAGAATAAAGTCCCTAGTTCAAAGTGTTAATTTGAACTATTGGTAATGGTGTGGCTTCGTCATAGTAACCAAGTGGAAAAAACATCTAAGGGAAATGAACTGCAATGATGCAGTGGTATTGCGAGTCTAAGAAAGGGTCTTGTGGGTGGATTATTAAGTTGGGTGATACATAAAGCCTGTAGTAGAAAATGCTAGAGAGACCTACTAAAGTGAACACCTTCTGGACTTGGCAAAAACAAAAACTTTGTTATGGAATCGAAAGGATACTTCGAGGATGGAGGTAGTGATTCTATATTACTTGGTGCAACAATCAAAGGATAGGAGTAAAAGACTAGTTGCCAAGAATGAGCCATGGAATTCATTGGAAGGAATCTAAATGGCAAAATTAGACAAAAAACACTAATGTGTTAAATGTTAACGGATTGTGGGAAAGGAAATGTGTTTCCAAGGATAAATTCCCAAATGTTCCAATTTGGCAAAGGTGAAAACTCAAAAAGAGGGAACAGCAAAGTAGCCAAATGATAAGACTGTGGACAACAAGTTATGGAAAAATGGAATTTAGTGCCTAGAGTGGCACAAAATAGGAGAGAGGATGGTGGTGCCCTCAAGTAAAGAACTTTCTAAAATGGGGAAGTGGAGTTTGCACAATATGTGCAATGCAAGGTGTTAGAGACATCTAGGAAATTGACTTTAAGAAGTCAAAATTAAAAGTTTCAAAGTGTGATGGTTATGCTAGTAAAGGCCAAGGCTACTCCTAAATGAATAGTGAAATTGAAATAGAAACGGTGCCTCCAACACATTTAGCATGAACTAAACGAATAAACGGGGAAAGACCACCATTGGTGGTCCTAAGTTGGATGCTCCTTAGAGGATGGACAAGGCATGGTAAGTCTTTGGTGTCAAACCATTGATGAATATTGGCTAGGTACCAAGGATGGAAAGGGTAATATATATTAGTGTTACTTTATAAAATGGTTTATCGTTCAATGAGGATATTGAATTTCATTTATGGGTGGAGTGGCCAAAGTGGAAGCTAAACAAGTGTAACACATTTGGACTAAAAGCTCCGACTTGAAAAGTCGAGAGTGGGAGAGGAACTCCTAAGAAGGGCTTGAGGAATAAGCTTGAAACAAGCAATAAGTGAGTCTTTAAGAAAGGGACATAAAAGGACCAACACATGACATGTGAAAGTGTCGAGATGGAGTCTGAGATGGAGCCTAAAATGGACCCGAGATAGAGTGTAAAATGGACCTGAGATGGAGTCTGAGATGGACCTAAGATGGAGTCCAAAATGGACCCAAAATAGAGTCCTAGATGGAGTCCAAGATGGATTCGAGATGGAGTCCGAGATGGAATTGAGACTGAGACTGAGACTAAGTCCAAGTCTAAAACCAAGACTGAGATCGAGACCAAGTTCAAGTTTGAATACTAATACAAGTTGTCAGGTGAAAACCCAAAGTGATCGTCCCCCCAGGGAGAGGGGGCATGCAGGGGGTTCCAAAAGTATAGTAGGGAAAGTGTGGGGATTGGACCCCAATGGAGCTAGTTTGGCTAAGAAAGGGCAATGTGACCTAAGAAGGTTATGCCCATGTGTTGGGTGATGATATATTTACTGAGGAATCCAAAGCTAGAGTGAATATAAACAAACAAGCGGGGTAGCTTGGTAAAGTGTTTAAGAGCCAACTCTAACTCCCCCAGGAGATCGAATAGTTAATGCTTTCAATCCAAGTATAAGTGGCATTACCTACTTGAATATATAGCATGGCTCAATAGAACCTTGCTCTAGCCCCATGGCTAGAGCACCCAAAGGCGAAGGGAGAGTACCCATAAGGCTTGCATAGGGCTATTGTGTTCTAAAATATTGTCTCAAAGTCCTGGATTGTGGAAAGGAAGAGGAGTAGTCCTCTGGTGTAGTGACCAAGAATGTGGTCATAGGGTGAGAAAGTCCTAGAAGACAATAGGACTTAGTAATCGGGCCTGTGGGCCTTGATTCAGTGGCAATGTTGGCAAATATGGCCATAAATAGAAAGGAATTTGGTGCAAATTGAAAAAGGGATATTAGGGAGGGTTATTCTCTATGTCTATGGGCATCCTAAGGATGCTAAGGAGTGGATTTGAGATGATCATTCATGGACAGATGGCCCAGCCTTTGAGAGACAAGATTTTGATATAGGTAATATTAGATCATTGATGTGACAAAGGTGAATGAGTATGGCTTTATCATAACGGGTTAATAGGTCAATAGTACCTTTGGGTGTTAGTCATAGGATCGGACACGTGGAGCATTTGGATTAAGTGCAAAGGTTGAGTGGAATAAATGCCATTCTTAAGGTTAACAAACCTTAAGTCCAGAATAGAATTTATAGAGGTTGTGAGTGAAACTCCTCCAAGTGGTCGAAAGTGTGGTTAAGTGACTAAAGTAGAGTGGACATTTTAATTACTTACAATTTCCTATACTCTTTGGATATATGCTCAAGAGTTTGGCTCCATCTCTTTTTTTAGTGGGCTAAGGCCTTGAACTCAGGTTCCATTCCACTACCCTTGGCCCACATGTCCAAGGGTTAAGAATCTACTCTATGGTTATCCTATAATAAACCACTATAGGGTAAAGGGAGTGCAAATGTCTCAAATGGTTATAACAACAATGTTAATATTGCAATACATGTTGTTTATGCTGCCCAAGTCAAACTCACCTTAGTTGACCCATGTCACTAGCAAATATTCTACCATGTGATCAATTGTGTAATGAGCTCCTTTAAGAATGTTGAAACATGAAGTCAATAGGAGTTCCAAGTAAAGATCTAAGCACTTATAGAGCACCTCAATCAAGTACACACACAGCCCACAAAATTCAAGAAACCCTATTTATTAGAAATTTACCCAACCAAGAAAATGTGTTGCCCTACTAATTTTACAGTTATCAATATAGTATTTGCCAAAACCAAGGCTAAGAAGCACTATAGCATACAGATTCTACTGCATGCTCCATTTAAGAATTTAGTGAGTTGCAATAAGAGTATATAAAGATTACTTCATAAAATTGCTTGAAGATGCCTTGTTACTAATGGCTGACTATGAACTACAATCAAGACCCTCCAAAACACTAAAACTCATTAAAATTAAATGTAATCTCACTAACATTTATAATTTCATCTTCTCACTAAAAACACTTTAATAAGAACACTTTTAAACAATTAAAGACTCTAAGAAAGGAGCTTAACCCTTCTTTGTCATTGCCTTTCTTCTTATAACTAACCCTCCCATTAATTTCCTCCAATCTTTATTCTTCTTTAGCATAAATTCTCCTCTCATAAAACTCTTAAGGAATATGTGCACATCTCACATCATACTTTAGATGCCACATCAATCAAAAAGACTATTGGACAACTCAAATAACAGAATCACATTTTCTATAAACTCTATCCTCCCCATGTCGAGAAGCTTTCCATCTGACAAAGTGTAGATTAAACCATTAAGAACATATCAGATTTTCGGTTTGTTTCACTCAATTCACTAAAGCTCCCATTAACCTCCCTGTGCCATTTGTAGGCTGTTCCTGTAGCATTCATTTGTTTGTAGGGAGTTTAAAAATCAATTCAAACCTGTAAGGAAGAATCCAAAGCTTGTAGTGTAAATGGCTCCCCCTCGAAAGTTGCTCCTTTCTCCTTGAGAGTCTTCTCCATGAACTGAGACCAGTCAAAATTTTAAATCCGAAAGAGCTCACAACCCAATCAAACCTCCTGCGTGATGTTTTCATGCACAACTAGCTGCTCAACCAAAGCTTCAAGCACTTGTTTGTTTCGTGCCAGAATCTGGCTGGCTCGGTCACAAGCAACAGTGAGAAGCTGCCACCAAAACAAGAGTAAGAAAACACAAGACTGGTCCATTGTAATGATCAATTACCTTCGTGACCTTTCTCTCTATCACCGTCATCTCCTGCAAGCCCATATCCATTGGGCCCTCCTGTTCATCAAACAAAGATAAGAAAGCTTCAAGATTTTCATTCTAGTGCTCACCCCTTTGCTACGGTACACCATCGGACTGTCATCCAAAGCCCATCCATACTCCATGACCATATCTGCCGCAATCTACACCAAACAGTTCCCCTAGCAAATGAGTAAGAAAAAAGTTTAGTAGCTCAACCTGCTTGGCCTCTTCAAGCTGTGGTTCTGCAAGGTTGTTCCTGTCCAGGACCGGCATTAGCATGCAGCATGCTACGTGAGAGGCATAGCATAAAACTAGTTTTTTCTCAAGGTAGTTTCTGGTCTGCGTGTGCGTTTCCAGATATCCTTCTTCAACTCTCCTTGTTAGCCTCGTCCATGCAATCCCCTGACATGGAAGAACTTGGAAATAAAAATGATTTCCTTGAAACATACAACTTGTACCTCCCACGATGTTTCGTCTAGCCATATGTATTCGACAATATCAAAGTTGGGAAGCAAACGCGCAAGCAAGCCTCGAGCAGCAGCCCATACCGCGTGAGGATACTTCGTTTCTCTCGTCCACTGCCGCAAGAAGTTACAGCCAGGACAAGAAAAACACATTGGGAAAAACACGTACTTACCGGATAAAGAGGATCATGGAACTCGATTCCTGGCTTTGATCTGCCTCGCACGTCCATATACCGAACAGTCATTTCGAAATCCTCCTTGGTAACACGGAGGCCGAGCCAATCAATCACGCTCTGATCCCATTTCTTGAGGAGAGGTGTCTTCCTAATCCATTCTGGTACGATTTTGTTATATTTCTGCAAAACAAACCAAAAAAAAAAACATAAGTTGGTGCACTGTAGAAAAGCAGTATACGTTACATCTAATATGCACAGATAACTAAAAAGCTCTTCCTCGTCTTTGGTTTTCCAGTGAGTAGCGCATTGTTGCAAATTAACGGGAATAGGCTCAAGGTCAACATAAGTAAGGCCTTCTGTCTTCTCTGCTACCTGGACGAGAAAAGATTCTAACCAGTTAAGTGAAATTTATACACGCGAGAACTAACCTCTGCCCAATTTACCCAGTCAACCACATGGGGAAACATGGTGTTCCGAGCAATCAGACGAAGCATTTGCTCACGCTGAGTTCTGTTGGGCGGAAGCAATTTAATTGTCCTATCCATTCGTCCCGGTCTACGCAGAGCTTCATCTATCCTCTCAGGATGGCTAGTTGTAGCAAGTACAACCACGCCTTCCTGTGTTTCAAACCTGAAAAAATGGTCAGTAAGTTAGAACAGGGAAAATTTACATCAAACAAAGAAGCCATACCCATCAAGCTCCACGAGCATTTGATTTATCAGAGTCTCTAGCTCCTGTGTGTCTAAATGCATGGTCTCTCCTCGCTTGCCAACGAAGTCGTCAAAGTCGTCCATGAAGAGGATAATAGGTGCCTGCACAAAGGCAATTAATCAAGCGGGACAGCAGCCTAAAGTAAAGACTTACGAACTGTCGGGCCGTCTTAAAAAGCTCACGAACATTTGCAGCCTTTTGCCCAACCCATTCCCCTCCGCCTTGTAAATCAAAACTTTGCAGCTCAACGACTGGAACTCGCGCTTCGGATGCGATGGCTCGAGCCAGTGTCGTCTTTCCGGTTCCTGTTTCTCCTACAATGATAACGCCCTGCAGAACATAAATAAAGCTCAAGCGGCCGACAGAAAAACAATTACGACAAAGTTATTACCCGCGGAGCCCGTGCACCTAATTTTTTGAAAGCTCCCGGATCTCTCAGGAAGCTGACGACTTCATCTACCTCTTCTCTAAAAGTCTCAATACCAACAAAATCGTTTAGCGAGACTGGTGGCTTTCGTATTCTCTGTAAATAAAAAGTAATCAATTTACCGACCAAAAATCCACATATGAGCCTTACCTTCATCTTATCAAACACTCTCTTGATAGGATTTGTAGTTACTTGCTTCAGAAGAGGTGTCATCTCTTTGTAGACCTTCATATGTAGTTCCACAGCTTTGTCATACTGAGACTTAGGCAGTGGAGGAGGTCCAATAAAACGGTAAATGGCTTTTGCCACCCGTGTTACGACAAACAAGAGCGGAACACCAACCACGTAAATACGAAGTGGAAGATCCATCCAAAACGGCAACGCGATCTGACGAGCATCAAACTTAGCCTGGGCTGCCGTCTGCCATTTCATAAGAAATGTCGGTTCAAGAAACTCTGACCCCTTTGGTAGTTCAAACCCAATCATTTCTCGCACCTGTCATAAGAAGTTTGTAAAATGAACACAAGAAAACGCGACAACACACTGACCAGGCGAGGAAGCTTAAGAATTGCCGGGTAACCGAATCGCACCATCAGTTCTCCCAAAAGAGCGTCAAGGCTTTCAAAGTATAAGTCTCTAGCTGCTGCAACGATGCCCAAGTTCCATACGTACAAAACAGCGTCTATCAGCATGACGAAAGGAAGCCTGATCAACTGGAAAGCGGACCACTCTCGTAAAGGTATCCACATTTTTTCCATCACTGTAGGGATTTTGTTCTCCTTTAACATAGCATAAAACGCGTCGAAGGCACCAACGTCTTCCAACCTTTCGTTCAGATCCTAAACAAGATTGAAAAAGAAAATCTGATCACCAAAACAAGGAAATTACAGTTTACTTACCTCGACATCGACAACGTACTCTTGATCGTCACCTTTGAGGCCCACAAAGATGACACGAAGGTCATGCCGGATTCTTACGTGATGGACGAGATTCTTCTCTACAGCATACATGGCCGCTGCGTCTGACATTTCCCACCGCCGAGATTTCTCATTATACCAAGTGTTCTGGAGAACTCTATCCCTCGCTAAAAGCAATTTCTCCTACAGAAGAAAATTAGAAAAAACAAAACTACTTCAAATCGAAAGTAAGATACCTGCTGCTCTTGAATATATTTCTTGCCAGCCTCCGGATGGTCGAGCAAGTGCTGCTTTAATTCTTCTTTTTTGATCGAGCACCACTTCCGCCATCCCAAAATTGTCTTCACGGCTTCAGGGCCCGGAACGTCTGAGACGCTTCCCCCTAGAGCAGAATAAAGTTCGATCGATCCTAGTTTTCCGTCAACAGCCGACACTGCTTTTCTTTCATCGGAACCAGCAAACTGGATATGCCGTCGAAGCAATTCATCCACCTCAGATTTCACGGTACTGTCGACTGGCACTACGCCTTTCTCCTGTTTGTCTAAAGCCAGTGGCAAAATACTTTCCTCCCATATTTCTTTCCCTGACGCTCTAAGATCGTTCGCTATGCGTGACTCTAGACGTTCGGGCAGCCGGAACCTGAACAGAACGGAATTCTTTAGTGTCTCGCTCACTCCAACAGGCACTCTTACTTGGCAGCCTCCTCGAGCTCCGCCGCAAAAATGGCAGTAAAGTTTGGTATCTCGTGCCACGCCCTCAGCCACCCCTCGTACTCGGATCCCACAAGCTCCGCTTTCACGTTCACAATTTTAGCTCTCAGCTCCTCGGTCTTTGAAAAGAATAGCGATTCCTGAGCATCGACTTGGTCATCCGATTCCGACTTCGGAGAGAAAGCCTTCGTTGAGCCACCTAGATCGTCCTCTGCTGGTTGCGTTTCTGCAGCGTCAAACTTCTTTCTCAAACCAGGAAAGCCATCCATAGCCTCGTTGAGCTCCTTCATCAGGGACGCTTCTTCCTTCCTCAGCTTAGCCAGGTGCGAGCTCGTCTTTAGCAAAACCTCTCCTTGCAACCTTCGAGCTCCCATCGTCAACTTTCGCCGGGCTTGCACTAGAGCCCCGCGGACTCTAAATTCCACCTCGAGGCTCCGGGCTTCGGACTTCCCAGCCAGTTCCTCAATCTCTTTCAGCATGTCCTTGACACCAAGCACTTCCCTGTACATCAATTCCCTCTCTTCGATTCCCTGCCGGAACTTCTCAAACCTCTTGTCCAAGCCATAGATCTCAAACAATCTCTTCCTCATCGGTCCCATCTGCTCCATCTCTCGATGAAACCCGTCCTTCCACTCCACAAATCTAGAATGTAAATCCGGGGCTGTGATCTTCTGCTCTTCCTCCTCTCCCACAAAAGCAGGAGCAGCAAACGCCGGGCGATGAGCTCCCAAGGCAGCCAGAGCGACAACAGCGATTCCAACCCCCAAAATCTTCGCCAAGCTCCCAAGCCAGCCAGAATCCCGTCGCTCGATGGACGGCAAATCCGCAGGAAAATTGGCTGCCCGTCGCCTGGGAGCGCTGCGAAGCCGCTCTACCGCGAGATTATGCCCTGCATTGCTCCCTGCCTTCGCTCTGACAAGAATCTTACCCCGGCGAGACGAATGCGGGGCAGGAATCCTGCTCCGGGCGCTCGGATTCGTCGGGCACGCCAGCAAGAGCAGCGATACGGCTCCCATCGCGCATCCCCGTCGCTCAAACCCCAGCCATGCCTGTGTAAACCCTAAACCTCAACCAAGCAGTCACTAATATCGACGGCTGTAATGCTTCCACGTGGAGGTGGGAAATCGCGGCTCAAACTCAGGCGTCCAAATATAACAAACCCCTGTTTAAACCCTAACACCGTTCACACATTTTTTTGTTCTTCTTCCTCTTCTTCTTTCTTCGCGCGAGGCGCATTCTATCTAATAATCCTCTCACACTCTTGCGCGGCGATCGATCGCCCGCATTCTTTCGCAGCGCCAGCATCTCCATTCTTTCCAGCGCTCGGCGATCTCATGGGTTCAATCGCGCTCCCGTCGCGGCGCTGGATCTTGATCGCGCTCGTGGCAGCGGCGGTGGCGCTGGCAGCGATGACGGGCGTGGATTCCGTGGGCGTGAATTGGGGCACAGTCACGTCTCACCGCCTCCCGGACAAGATGATCGTCAAGCTGCTCCAGGAAAGCCGGATTTCCAAGGTGAAGCTCTTCGACGCGGATCCCAGCGTGATCCGGGCCTTCGCAGGGACCGATTTGGAGCTCATGGTGGCGGTTCCAAACGATCTCCTCGAGGACATGGCGTTTAGCGAGAAGGCCGCGCGGAGATTTGTGCGAAGAAACATCACTAAGTTCTTATCCCACCAAGATGGCGTCAATATCAGGTATTTACACTCTTGCTCTTCCATACCCAGCCTTCTAGGGAGTTTTTTTCTCGTTTCTTCTTCCTCTTCCACTTTGTTCCAGCCTTTGGAGTAAAGGATTTTTAAGTGAGGAGAGAAAAGTGTTGGCACTTATGGGGTGGTACCAGCTCTAGAAAAACATTTTCTCAAAGCCATTGAGTGCCCAGAATGTGCTTAAAGGCGTACGTACAGTTCCTGGATGCTCGAGTCACTTTAGAGCTTATGCTTCTGCAAAGAATCTGGAAAGCGTGAAAGTATGATAGGAACTTTTCCCCCTTTTCTTTTTGTTTCATATGATTTCTAGAGCGATCAGTCTACACGTTTTGGAGCTAAACAGTGTGATAGGAAGATAAGTTTTTCTAGTGCTAGCTCGAGATGCTTGATTTAATCCATTCGTGATTGGTTTGGATCTCACAGGTACATTGCGGTGGGAAACGAACCTTTTCTCAAAGCCTACAACGGATCATACGAGGACGTGACCATCCCGGCCATCCGAAACATGCAACAGGCGATCGAACAGGCCGGGATCCAACACAAGGTGACGCTGGTGGTACCACTCAACGCAGACATTCTCACTAGCTCCGGCAACTCAGGCAAACCATCGCAAGGAGCCATCCGCCCCGACATCCGGAGGCTGATGCGAACGATCCTCGAGTTCCTGGACAAGCACAAAGCTCCCTTCGTCATCAACATGTATCCCTTCCTCAGCTTGCAACAAGACTCTCACTTCCCAAGCGACTTCGCCTTCTTCGACGGCACCGCGCACGTCCTGTCCGACGGCAGAAACATCTACTCAAACGTTTTCGACGCGAGCTACGACTTGCTCGTCTCGGCGCTGGCGAGAGAAGGTTTCCCAGACATGGAGATCGTCGTGGGAGAGGTCGGCTGGCCAACCGATGGAGATATCTATGCAAACATCCCAAACGCGCAGCGGTTCAACCAGCAGCTCATCCGGCACGTAACCAGCAACCGAGGCACACCACTCCGGCCGGGGATCCCGATCGAGATATACATCTTCGGCCTCGTCGACGAGGACCGGAAGAGCGTTCTTCCGGGCAACTTTGAGCGGCACTGGGGGCTTTACCGCTACGATGGCAAGCCGAAGTACTCGCTGGACGTGTCCGGCCGCGGTGGAAACGGTCTGAGCAGCCCGATCAACCTCATGAGCGTCTCCGGGGTGACTTACCTCCCGTCGCGCTGGTGCGTTCTCAATCCGGAAGTGGACGATCTCTCCAAGCTTCCGGCGACGATAAGCTACGCTTGCAGCTATGCCGACTGTAGCACGCTCGCTTACGGGGGATCTTGCAACCACATTGGACGGACAGGGAATGCTTCGTATGCTTTCAACAGCTTCTACCAGATGAACAACCAGCGTACCGAGAGCTGCCACTTTGGAGGGCTGGGGATGATCACGGAGACTGATCCTTCCAGTGGGAACTGCCAGTTTCGGGTGGAGATCACGCCTTGGTCGGCTGCTAGTACTGTGTGGAGAGGTGGTGCTGCTCTCCTCGTGGTTTCCTTGTTGGTAGCTTTGTCGTAATTAAAAGGTTTAAAGGCCATATTTATAGATAGTGCTTATTAAATCATATTTATATTAACAAGTATGACATTTGTATGTGCATGGTTAGTAGTATTCCTAAGGATTAACTATTTTAATACGGGGTTATGCTCAGAGCGAGTTTATGGGTCTCTCAAGGCTTTTGCTGTTAATATTTGTCGTCTTAGCAAGCACGTCTTCGATTGTGGTAAGCTTTTCGTTCTATGGAGACTATGTAATCTTTTCCCCATAACATGTTTAGAGATGTGCAAACCAACCTTGTGGTGGCTTTCTAAGGAGCTGTATCATTATGTCTTTCAAAACTAGAGTCCTAAAAGCCATATGCATGGTTGCTGGCTCATGGAAAAATCTAACACTGCCTATAAATTCGTGTGGGGAAGGTTTAAATTGCAAGGTTGAGGAATACCAGTTGATTTGCACTGATTATTCGTCCAAACGACTCAACATGGAAGCATATATAACTCTTGCCAATGGAACACTTAACTGTTGCAAAGCTCTTTGACAAAACGATAATAACAAAAGGAAAAAAAAAACATTAGTGTTTAGAGCGAAAGCACTGCACTCTAGTGAAACTTAACTCTTCGATCGCTCTGAAATTGAAACTGAAAGCTTGCCTCATGTGAAGAACTAATCAGCCATAGAGTGGTAGCAAAAAATGTAACTAATTGTCATGATTTTTATCCATCGCGACAGTGGTGACAATGCTTTTGCCAAGGCATTCCTACAACATCAATCCAAACAAGACGTCAAATTAGCAGAGCTCAAAAACCCCAGTCTACGTACTCCGCTTTTGGCCAAGAGCAAGCTCTCCGCGGTTGGAAAGCTCTGGAGCAGCAGGAAGCAGCGAATCGCTACCAGGAGCCTTCGAAAGACTGGGGCCTTGAGACGAGTGGAGAAGAGCGAGAAGCCGTTCTCGATGGCCCAGATCGCGAGCTGTTCGTTCTTCACCTGGATCTCGTCGATGTCAAAGCGGTGTTCCATCTTATCCTGCAGGTCCTCCGCGAGGTTGGGGTCCGGATGAGACGCGCGGCTCCCAGTGGATCCCGCTTTGGCCATCTGAGCGATCATGGAGGCCGCTCGGTGATCTCTCTTGTTCTCTATCGGCTTCAAGGCCGCCATTCTGTAAACAGCATTCGTGTCTTGTCAACCATAGAACTATAACGCTGTACATGACATACCGTCGCCTGTGAGATCTGGATCCGAAAGTCCCTAGCCTGTGACACAAAAATTCCATCATGTCCAGTATCGGGTCGATCCTTCTAACGTTAAAGTTACGGCATACCGGTTTGCTGGTTGGCTCGGCTGATCGAGTTCGGTCAGACGACTCGCTCGTGGCGTCCCCTCGGTGTGAAGCATTACTTCCTCCCTGGAAGATCCACTGTAAAACAAATATCATCTCTTTTCTAGAAAATTTCGAGACTGTTCGCGCATGAACGCTGAGGACTTCCTTGGCTACGAGTATCCCCGGAAGTTCTTGAGAAAGATGAACTTCAAAGTTATGGAATACCTTTCTGGTTCTGGTTCAAGCTCACGCAAAATCACTTCCTCATCGGAAGAACTGCAAACAAAAAAAATCTGGGCATTAGCTCTATTTCTTGAAACTTTCGAGACTTCTTCAAGCATGATCAAAGCTAAGGACTTCCTTCGATCTGATAACGCATTGGTAGGCGGTGAAAGGGAGGAGGAGGAGGCAAAACGACGCTCATCGCAATTAATCCTTGGTGCGCCGAGAAACCAGGAAAATCAAAAGAAAATCTTTAGAAGCTCACATATTACGGGCGAGATCGACCAGAGAGACAGCATCGATGCCGAACGATCACGAAAGACGGTGAAAACAAGCTCCCGACAAGAGAAATTTCACAAGCACGCGAGACGCAGCGAGAGATTGCAAGAGAGACGCCTCGCCGATCGGCCTAAACCTCAAACATGATCACGCAGACCTGGCGCCTTGATCGCTGCCCTCCGCGCTCTCGTCCTCCATTTTGCAGGACCTAGCTCGAAGGCGGGCAAAAGAATGATTTGAATGACATGGCCACGCTGTCCACAAACGTGGCAAAATCCCAGCCGTCCGATTTCTTCTATGTCCGGTCACGTGATTATGTCCTGCGGCTAAATTAACCTAGAGTATATTCTAGTATCTTTGTGACATTACGCATAACACAAAAAAAAAAGTGAGAGTGAATCTAACCTAACAGAGCATATTCTAAGCACATTCACATTTGCGATTTGCTCTGTAGGCGCATTACCTTTTAGGGCTCTTGGGGTCTTGATCGCGCGTAGGTGGAAAGATCGCAGGGATCAATGGATCCGAAAGCGAGCAGGCCAGCGGGGTAGCGAGAAGGGCACGGGCCACACGAGCCGAGCGTTGTTCACGCATTAAATTTCAGGGCGGCACAGTAGTGAATGGGAAAGAAAGGGGCAGTCAATTGACTAGCGACAAAGGGCGATGATTCTTCCTCCCATGTTTACTGGTCTAAAAGCGTAACTGGTGATGTTCGTGGCGCGACCGGCGCTACGAGGAGCTGTTCTTTTGATCGCCCAAACAGGGGACCCCAATTTCCCCATCAAATTGGCTGCTCCTGGACGCCAAGATCGATTCTTTCCGTCCTGGGGTCGCTTTGATCGCGGGTTAGTGTCGTAATCTGGAAGAATTCGCAGGAATTGGCCTGGAATCGAGCAGGATTGGACGAGGAACCAGCGAAATGGGGGATGACAACGAGGAGGACCGCCAATCCGTGGTATCTAGATCTAGTAGCTGTAGGAGCAGCAGCAGTAAACCTCACAAGGCCAACGATGCGGGATGGGAGGCGATCCGGTCGGTGGAAGCGCGCGACGGGAACATCAATCTCTCCCACTTCAAGCTCCTCCAGCGATTGGGCAGCGGCGACATCGGCAGCGTCTATCTATCGGAATTGCGGGGCTTTCGCTGCCTGTTTGCGATGAAGGTGATGGACAAGACCGCTCTGGCAGCCAGGAACAAGCTCCTGAGAGCTGCCACCGAGAGGTCCATCCTGGAGAAGCTCGATCATCCCTTCCTCCCAACGCTCTACGCGCACTTCGACACGGCGAATTTTTCGTGCCTGATTATGGAGTACTGCCCGGGAGGAGATCTCCACACGCTGCGCCAGCGGCAGCTCACAAAGCGATTCGACAACGAAGCAGTGAGGTAGGATTTGTTTTTATTTCTCCTCTTTTCGGCCGTGATCGATCCAAATGTGGCCTTGATTGATCAATCTCGCAGGTTCTACGCGGCAGAGATCTTGCTCGCGCTCGAGTACCTCCACATGATGGGCGTCGTCTACCGGGATTTGAAGCCCGAGAATGTGCTCGTCCGCCACGACGGCCACATCATGCTCTCGGACTTCGACCTCTCCCTGATCTGCGATGTGAGCCCTACGGTGATCCAATCGCCACCTCCAGGAACAGCAGCCAGAAGAAGAGCCCCCTCTTTCTCCTCGTCCTCGTCTTCAACCGGCAAATTAGGGCGCCTCGGCGGGGGCGCATCGCCGTCGTGCATCCTGCCAGCGTGTGTCGCTCCCTGCACGGTGGACCGCCCGATGCCCCCAGCCGGTCAACTCAGGTCAACACGGGTCAACCCCCTCCCGGAGCTAGTCGCCGAGCCCACGGGCGCGCGCTCCATGTCGTTCGTGGGCACGCACGAGTACCTGGCGCCCGAGATAATCTCCGGCTATGGCCACGGCAGCGCGGTGGACTGGTGGACGCTGGGCATTTTCCTCTTCGAGATGTTCCACGGGAGGACGCCCTTCAAGGGGGGCGACAACGAGAGCACGCTGGTGAATGTGCTGACCAAGCCGCTCGAATTCGGGGGAGCCGCCGAGGGCGTGGAGCTCGGCGAGGACGCCAGGAGCTTGATCCGGGGCCTCCTCGCCAAGGATCCCGCCAAGCGCATTGCCTCCGCCAGGGGCGCCGTGGAGATCAAGCAGCACCCCTTCTTCGCGGGCACGAATTGGGCGCTGGTTCGCTGCGCCGCCCCGCCCGAGGTCCCCAAGGCGCTCCTCTGGCGGAAGAAGAACACGGGATCCAAGAGCGACGACGTTGAATACTTCTAGCCTCTGGTCAATGGCCACAGCCTCCAGTCAACTATGTTAAATGGGCCGTTGACTATCCTGTCAACGGCCCCTGGTCAACGGCAATATGGATGTTTGAATGTGGTGACCTAAAAACAGAGCTGTGGCAATGGCGACTCTGGGTGTGGCTGGAATGTGCCTCGTCCGGGCGCGAGGTGAGAGATTTGGGGGAAATTCGGCGCTGGGTAGGGCGAGGATGCGCGGCGCGAGGCTCCAGTGCGCGGGGCCGAGGGTGTTTGAGGTGGAGATGGAGCACGAGGGGAAGATCCACACATTGAGAGTGCCCGAGGACGAGACGATCCTGTCCAAGGCGCTCGAGGAAGGGGTGGAGGTTCCGCACGATTGCAAGCTCGGGGTGTGCATGACTTGCCCCGCGAAGCTGGAGAGGGGGCGAGTGAATCAATCGGAGGGGATGCTGAGCGACGATGTGGTCGACAAGGGCTACGCTCTTCTGTGCGTCGCGTATCCGCTGGAGGATTGCCGGATCCGGACGATTCCAGAGGACGAGCTTGTTTCCTTGCAGCTGGTGACATCCTCGGATTGAGGGCTAGCGCTAGAAACCATCCCAATATCATAGAATCAAGAATGATAGAATAGCAAAACAACGAATATGCTTTAGGATGAAACGAATATGCCTCGCGCGAACGAACATAGTTTGTCCAAGAATTGTGCCACTTCCCGGGATCCTGGAGCAACATAGAAGGCGTGATCCGCGGCCTCGAGCAGCAAAAGCTCCGGATCCATCCCACATTCGCGCATCACCTCCACGAATTCCAGCGCGCGATCGCGCAGCACGTCGAGCCCGCCGGCGACGACGAGGGTGCTGGGCAGATCGAGCTCGCGCAGCTGGGCCTTCAGATCCGGCGCAAAGACGCGGCAGTAGGGATGATTCCTGCTCGCTCCAACCGGCAGTGCCAGCTCCCAGAACCGATCGCACATATCCGTGCTGAGCAGCGAAGTGGGTGACTGGAGATTGGTCTCGGAAGGAAGCCGAACAATGCCGCCAAAGAATGGCTGGATCAAGACGCGCCCTTTGATCTGGAGCTCGCCCAAATCCTCCGCCGCCGCTCGCATTGCGACATGGTGCGCGAGATTGCCCCCAGCGCTATCGCCCATCACCAGGATCTTGGAGAGATCGGCGTGGGCAGCGATCCACGGATCCTTGCGGCCTCCCTGTTCTTGAGCGAGCCATTTGAGCGCCGCGAATCCATCGTCGTAAGCCGCCGGGAGCCGGTTCTCGGGAGCTAGGCGGTAATTGACAGAGATCACGAGAGCTCCCAGTTTCTTGGAGATGCTCTCGCAGAGGACATGGAACTCCAAGGTATTCGCGGTGAAGGACACGAATCCGCCGCCATGGAAGTAGAGCACTACTGGAAGCTTTTCGTTCTTACCTTTGGGGAGAAAGACCCTCGCCCAGATCCGGAGCTTCTCGTCGATGGTTACGTCTCTCGAGGCGATTGGATTGCCGCTAGGATCCGCTTCCACGCAGAGGGACTTGGGCATGGATTTGCGAGCAAAGGATCGATCCACGAAGAACAATCCATCGGGGAACTCCTTGGCGACTTGGAGCGACGGCATTGCTGGAAAATCAAGGAAGAAAGAAAACGCTTGGACACAAACCACGAGGCTGGTTTTAAGATAACAAGGTAACAAAACAATATCTCACCAAAATTTCTAGCAAACGACCCGCGACTTGCGTATCCTGCATTGATCAACGAGACAAATCTGTCTGCACTCGATTAAAAAGTATCAAAACCTGCTTGAATGCGTCAAAGAGATATAGAACAAACAAAGAAAAGCTTAACTTTAGCCCGATCTCAAGGATTCACTGCCTGGCTCGTCCAATCTCCACCGCTGGAGCTCCGGAACACTATTCTCTTGTGTTGTTTAAGATGCAAGTAGTCAACCTGTTCGCTAAGATTGTAATCTTCTGGAAAAAAAAATCAAAACTTCACAGACCTCAACCGGGTGGAGCGTAACAACGCAGAAGGTATCAACGGGGGGCTGCGTGCTCTCGAGCCGAACCTCTTCTGGATGAGACTCTTTTGGCTGGCCTGGATGTGGCCACGTAAATTGTTTTCGAGTTTGCAAAGAGCTGCTAAACCATGACTTCTCTCTTATCTACACACAGACCACAAGATCAAAGTCCAGCTTTTTCTAGAACCGAAAAGCGCACCTCTTTCTTTAACGGATCGTCTTCCGTGTGGCTTATAACTTCGATGTCACCGTGAATGCGAAATTGTTCCCAGCTATCAGTGAAGTAATAACAAACCTGCAAGGAAAAAGATTAGAAGAAGAAATACTTAGAATCAAACAGCGTCAATCACCTCGGCCACGGGACAGTGTTGAGCTTCTTGTACCTTGCAAAGGAAACAAGGAGAGCTATCACATATTTAGCCGCGAGAGATCGGAGTGAAAGCTTTTGGCAGCATGCTTGCCTTGTTGCTTCTGGAGTCTGTCGTAAACAGCAGATCGTCAGTCCCGTCAGCAAATCCCCTGGTCGAGAACCAAAAGAAAAACCACAAAAAAGCCAGTTGGCCATGGCAGATACTCTCAAAGACACGAAAGACTTGCCTGAAAACGACAGTTCGATTTGCGGGTGTTCCATTTGCTCTAACAGTAGCCTGCCAATCGCATGAACAACAGCTTGTAAGAAAGAATTCCAGAATTCAAGTGAAAAAAAAGTCCGAAGTTCTCTTCCAGGAAAATCAAGAAGGCATGCAAACACATTACCAAAAAGAGCTGCACACAATCTTCACAGGACAGTACAGCAAGCACGAAGAACTCCTGGGAGAAACGAGCTAGAATCACGAGAATTTCGAGAATGACTAAGCTCTACAACTACGAAATCAAAGGAAAAAATTTTCCAGAAATTCACTTGTCCGACAGCTCTAGCAAGAAATCGCATGAACAGCGTGTAAGAGAAAGAATTCCAGAAATCACGAATCCGAATTTCTCTTCCAGGAAAAGATGCAAGCTCCAGAATCATTACCGAAAAGAGATCTTCACAGGAGCACGAAGAACTCCTGAGACTACGAACCAGATCATAAGAAACTCGAGAATGACTCAAGCTCTCACAACTACGCAATTAAAGGAAAAATTCCAGAAAATTCTCTCTTCCGGCAGCTCTAGCAAGAAATCTTCGTCTTGCTTTGCTTGAATCAGGGAGGAATCTCTTACCAGCTGACAAAATCTGCTGTGCCGGAGCCGAGAATGCGATTCTAGAGCGCTCTCCAGTAGCTGGCGCCATGGAAGAATGCGCTCACCCATTCTCCAAGAACACAGACAAAACCTAGGGCTTATAGTCTTCTTGCATATATCAATCGATGATAGAAATAATATCAAGCAAAACAATGGAGGGATCTATGGATCGAGCGATCGATCCAAGAGCTTGATTGATCTATGAAGAATCCATAGTCAAATCTTCTAGGAGCACAGGCTACTGCCACTGTTGCATCGCCCGACGAAGACGCCATTGGGGTAATTCCCAGCGTAGTTGAGATAGGCCATGAATTCGACCGGGCAAGTGGTGGAGAAATCGTTCACTTGGGTCGTGTACTTGCAAGCCATCTTCTTGAACGCGCCACAGCACGCCTCCTGGTGATACTGGGGTCCCTTGCAAACGCTCGTCACCTCGGCGTAGTCCACCTTGGAGAAATCCGTGGCGCAGCCTGCCCAAGGAAGAGATTTGCGCGACTTGGATGGATCAAACAAGAATGGATCCAAGAGAGAGCTTACCTGTGGAGCTCTTGGAAGCGGCAGTCACTTGTGCCTCGCTCATCTCGAATCCGGCAGTGTAGGCGTGGGCATCTGGAATGAAAATGCCGAGATTACAGAGACCACCGTCGCAAGATCCAATGCTCACCGTGTAGAAACGCTGCGAAGACAAGCGCCAGGAGGAGGAGGACGATTTGGGTCGAGGAAGCCATGGCCAAGCTCGCAGAGAGACGATGGATCGAGCGAAGAGATCGCAGCGGCGATGGGTAAAGGTGTGGAAAAGAGGAGATGAATTTATTCGTCACACTCCACTTACCTAACAAGCTTTCAATGCTCTGCTGATTCAGGCAGTGTGTCAGAAAGGCGGTCAGGAAATTTACTCTTCTCGAAAAGGGCGGACGGGGATTCGATCAAGTTTAAGATCATTTTCCAGAAATCTTAAGCGCCATGCTGGGATTCGATCAAGTTTTTCCAGGAATCTTAAGCGTCATGCTGGGATTCGATCAAGTTTTTCCAGGAATCTTAAGCGCCGCGCTGGATCATGAGCTATCAAGTAAGCTTAAATGTTTCTTTCTTTATTCCTAGCATCTACCTCGATGAATATTTATATGGCAGGGATCTCGCATTGCTAGCAGCGGAGCAACCAAAAGAATGGCTTGTAGAGATCCAGGAAAGAATGGCAAAAAAAAGAGAAAGAAGAGATATGGGCGCTCTTAACTCGTCACCAGGACCCATACCGCCTGGCTGGGGATCCCGTTGTGAAGCGCAAAGAGCATGTAGTAAGATGGAGGAGCCACGCCGGAGCTCGGGGGTGCCGTGCTGGCCACATAGTAAGTGTTGGCGTAACTCAGCACCGATGCTGCTACTGGCAACTTGAGCTGCCGCTGGCCTTGCGAAAAGGAATGCGTGGTAAATGGCGAGCTCAGCAGCGTAAGCTGGATGTTCCCGACCAGCTTTCCGGGGATCGCAACGTCGACGCTGAAAGGCATGCCGTAGGTGATGGTGAAGGGGTTCTTCGCGATCCTCGGCCTCAGCCAGTCATTGGTAGCGTCCAAGTATGCCGGAGAGAAGGTTTCCACTCGGAGCTCGGTCGGGAATGGGCCAGTGTACTGATACGTGTAGCGGGTGTTACTCCCAGCAACGAGAACTCGGCCGTCGGGAAGAAGGTTGGCGGTGGAGTGATAAACTCGGGGGATGGTGGACGGAGCCTGGATCTCGAAAGTTTTCTTGTCCGGGTCGTAGAGAAGCGGATTGAGGATGGGATTGGAAGCGAGCAGATATCCTTGCGAGCCGTTTTGTGCGCCGTTGATGATCAGGACTTTGGCAGTCGGAAGCAGCACCATGTCTCCCATGTTTCTCCGGAAAGGCATGTAGGACATGTCCCAGAAGGGGGAGTTGGAGGTGACTTCCATCCGGCCGCAGGTCTGCGAGGCACCGTATTGAGGGCCCGAGCTTTTGAACGAGGCCTGGTTTGCTCCACCGCAGACGAGGACTTCGGCCTTTGAGTAGCTGTTGGCGGTGTCGAGAGCGAGCATGACGGAGCTTCCGGAACAGGGGTAGTTCCTCGGCTCGCCTGGGATGGTCGGGAACTTCCTGACGACGGTGTTGGTGAAGTAATTGAGCAGGATCGAGTCGCGGTTCGCAAAGATGTAGAGAAGGTTGCTTGGGAGGAGGTGGAGGTATGGATACAAGTTGTCATCCTGGAAGTCGGCCGTATCCTTGAGGAACTGGAGATAGAACTGGCCGCCAGTCGGCTGGAACTCGTAGTTGTAGACTCCGCGGCCGCCAACAACGATAATTCGTCCGTCGGGGAGGATCTGGTTGCTCGCGTACCACCTTGAGGATTGCAAGTTGGTGCTCGACTCCATCCAGTTGCACCAGGAACCGCTGGAGCAGGGAGTGAAGTAGCGGATGATGCTACCACCGTCGGCACTCCCCCCGGTTTGCATGAGAGTTCCATTGGGAAGGAACTGGCCGGAGCTACACCAGGTGTCCGAGTATATGAAAACGGGGCGTACCGTGTTAGAGGATGGATCGTAGATGACCGAGTGAGCGGTGCAGTCGTGAGTGGTCATCATGTCTGCTGGATTATCTCGGCAGTTTCCGACCAGGTTGATTGCCGAAGGCCCAATGTTGGTGCGGTCGAGGAAGATGACGTTACCATAGTGAGTGACGGCGGTGTGCATGGAGGAAATGCCGGCATTCTGGAGAACAATGTTGAATCGGCCCGGCTGCTGAGCGAGTGAGAGGCAGAAGCAGCAGCTCAAGAGCGCCAGGACTGTCCTCGCTCTCCTGTTATTCATCTTGGCATCGATAGGAAGCGATGAGATCTTTTGTTCACTACGATTCCAGCGGCAGCAGCAGCAAGCAGGAATGTAAGTAGTGACTACTTTCTTTTGTCTTTCTTTCGATCTTGTGACTCACAGTTTCTTTTTCGAGCAGGAACCTGAATGTGAACAACTCTTGTGTGCTCCTGCTCCTGCCAAGCGAAGCGAATGGAGAGCTAAAGCCTGCACGGAGTTGAGACTGATAGATTTCGCAATGCTGCAAGGAAGTGGCCACGTCTATCTGACTATGGAGCTGCTCCTACGAGCCTTTCAATCAAGACCTCACCAAAGCTGTAGACTCGGAAGAGCCGTGCTCTTTACTGAAACGAGGGAAGCGCACACATCAACCTCACGGCCACTGCTGCGCCACTGCTACACTCTGCTGCAAGCGTCGGCTTTCCTTTGGCGTTGCTCCAGGAAGAAGAGGCGAGCTAAATGGATCCAAAAACACGATCGAGGCACCGAAAGACAGGCCAGTGGTAAGTTTCCTTTCTATGCTTTTCCTTCATGTTTCTTAAATGTCGTCCTGGCTCTGTCTTTAGAAACAACAGGGAAGCAGCAGCTGGAGCTTTAACTAGTCGATCCGGCTTATTATTGAACGATTAGTTATCAACAAGAAAGTAGAGGTGGTGGACAAAAAATAAAGATTTTCCCGCTGTTGGTGGTCTGTCGGCATCGAGTGGTATGTTAGCTGGAGTTTGCTAATGACTCTGATTCGTGGACCCTCACATTGTTTCGCAGTTGTGCTTGGAAGTTTTTATTCAAGGCTTTGGTTGTTGGAAGGAGGAATGAAGCCTTTGTGTTGGTGGTTCGATCAAGTCACAACGCTGCTCTTGGCTTGAGTTTTCGCACAAATTCTCGCGTCTTGGACATGTGCCACTGCCGTGTGGGTCCTCGTCCTCATTTCGCAGCAAAGCAGCGCATGTTCGTCCCGCAACCAACACCACGCTTTGACGATGCGCTTTCATCCATTGGCTCGGGTCTCTTAGATCCAACGCGAGAATATGGTGTACTAATGGCAAGCTGTTCTTCTCTTTTCTTTTCCAATGGCAAGCTATTTTCGTCTCTCTTTCAGTACTCGATCTTTCACTGGAGTAACTTTTTTCCGCGTTTCGCCTCGACATGGAATGATTAAGAAGACTTGGTGAGCTCTTCAGTTTTTTATTTTATTTTGTTCGATCTGTTTCCAGATTTTTGAGCTTCCAACGTGATCTTTCCCTGGAATATCTTATGCTGCCAGATGTTCCCAAAGGTTATTTTTTCTTGTTTCCGGTCACAAGCACCGAAGCAAAGCATCATTTGTTTTTTCTTGCTTGCCAGCTACAAAGGCGCAGCAACAGTGACACGGAGAAGTAAAGCTGCGCTATCGTGTGCTCCAGCCAGGACTAAGATCCAAAACTTTTATACTTTATAATCGAAATAGACGCAAATAGACATCAAAGATTGGAAATATAAGTTGCAACCTAACTTGAACTTCTGCAATCTGAGGTGTAGCCTTGAACATTCTCGCAAACCGCTCCAGCCGCCTTTCCAGAGCTGCCCAGGGTCAGCTTGACATTGCTGAAGTGGATGTTCGTGCATGCGCCGCTTGAGCTGCAGTGCAAGTTGATGCCGTCCGGAGATGCCGAAGTGCCCACGATATTCGAGTACGTAACTCCCTGGATTGTTAGAGACGACCCCTGGTTTCACAAAATCATACAAACGTTAGCAAGTGAGAAGAGACGGGGTGTGTCGAATATTTGATATCTCACCCGCTTCTTGCCACAGCCGCCATCGCAGTAGTTTTGATCGATAATGATCGGGTTCTTCACGTTGTCCATGCTGATATTTTCAAATATCACATTGCTCACGTAACCTTTGCCACCCTACATTCATGCAGTTTCGTCAAAGTGTTTCGATGGTTTTACCAACTTTTACCTGCCATGTCTTGATCCGTACGCCATTTGTGGCCGCGTCGATCTTGACACCTGAGACTTGAACGTTGGAAACGGTGGCGTAAGACCCGCCCTTGCCAAGGCTTCCGATGCTGATGCCGTGACCAGGGCCGCATCGCCCGCCCAAAACCTGGATGTTGGAGCTCCCAGAAACAATCGACACGCAGTCGTCACCTTCAGATATGTGTGCAAAGAAAAGATAGTTAAAACACTGATATCAGAATCTGATATAGGAAAGTTACCGGCAGAGATGTCTCCGTCTCTAACTACAACATTAGTGCTCCCTGAAACGTGAATACCATCGGTGTTTGGGCTGCTTTCTGGAGAATTTATCACCACGTTTGTTGCCTGGATGGCCTGAGAGTCCGAAAACGTAATGTGGATTTGGGGACTGTTGGTTATGGTGATGCCTTCCACCTTGATGTTCTTGCTGTCCTCAAACCTCACAGCCTACAGTAAATCAATCAATCACGCAATCATGCATATAATCTAAACTTTACCGTGGGAGCATCTGTGCAGCGCTGGTGCAAAAATTCACAATTTACAAGTCAATCTCTTATTTTTTTTGGGAATCTAAGAAATCTTACCTGGCTTTTGTCTTTCTTACAGGAATGAGCCCACCAATCTTGGCCGTTGCCGTTGAAAGTTCCGCCAGTCAGTGTGAAGTCCGTCACCTTAGTGAACAGGAGCCAGCTTTTCTCGGAGGAAAACTTGGACAGCCACGCACTCCTTGGGATGGCATGCAGAGTTCCATCCACCTGAAATATTGATATACATTTTAGGATATGAAACATCATGTGATATGTGATTAACCTTCATTGTGACGCTGGTACACTCTCCAAACGAGATTGGGCTGAGGTAGTAGCCCGCCGACGTCGATGGAACCAAGATAACGGCATTGTCGCCGGCTTGGCATGCTGCATTGTAAGCGTCTAGGAAGGCCTGCAAATCGGAAATTATAAATCAAAACATCGTAAGATTGATCACATACCTGGGCATCATCGTGCTTTCCATCGCCGACAGCTCCATAGCTCTTGACGTCAAACTCTTTGCCAGTGAGCGGTGACGAGCTCCTGGGTGGTGGCGGCGACCGTGGTAGCGTGACAGAAGGGGGAGGAGGAGCCTTGGCTGGCGGAGGAGATTTAACCTTTGGAGCCTTCGGAGCCTTTGGAGCTTTCGGAGGCTTTGGAGCATGATGGGGTGGCAGAGGAGGTTCATCTTCAAACGGAGGAGGAGATCTAACCTTTGGAGCCTTCGGAGCCTTTGGAGCATGATGGGGTGGCGGAGGAGATTCATCTTCAAACAGAGGAGGAGATCTAACCTTTGGAGCCTTTGGAGCCTTGTGTGATGGTGGTGAATGCTTGGGCGACCAATCTCGGTCCCCATCCCTGGGCTTCTTCTTTCCAGTGTGATCGTGAGATGCTAACGCACTTTGGCCACAGCAGCAAGCAATAGTAATGGCAAGAAACACACAGAGGAATATAGATAAATTCGCCATTGTTGCCTATTTTCTCAAAAACAATTTTGCTATTTTATAGTCTTTTTTTTCTACCATAAATTATCTGCAATCTGATTTTGTAATATTTATAATTTAGAGAAATTTTTATCGTTCGAGAAATAAAAATACTTTCGTGTTTATATGGGTTATTGGTTTAGTTGTTAAAGGAGAGTTTTTTTTAACAGCTTGTTAACAGAGAGTTAGGGTTTTAGTGGCGGCAATGCAGCAGCAATGCGGGAAGGAAATGCCCGCGATCTCGCGCAGTCCGGGCTTCTCTCGTAGATTTCCTCCGGCGCAAGTGTGCTTGAGCAGGAGATTCTCTGGCGCAGCGTCCAGAGCTGCCACTAGAGCTCTCGCGAGATCGGAGCCTGTTTCTACTGTGGAGGTAAGGATTATAATTCTTTTCTGGGATTTGGTAGCGCTTAGGAGATCCATGCGCAGGTGGAGGCGCTGCTGGATTTGATAAAATGGGACAGCAGTGGCTTGGCTGTGGCGATTGCGCAGGATGTTGACACTGGGGCGATTTTGATGCAGGGATTTGTTAATCGGGACGCTGTCTCGGCCACGATTGCGTCCAAGCGAGCGACGTATTTTAGTCGAAGTCGTCGATCTCTTTGGACCAAAGGAGAGACGTCATCCAATTTTATTGATGTTGTGGATGTCTATCTCGACTGTGATAGAGATTCGGTACGCTCTTTCTTTCATACTTTTGTGAGCTCTTATCGAGCTTTTGTTTTCGTGTTGTTCCTCTACAGATTATTTACTTGGGAAAGCCTGACGGGCCGACTTGTCACACAGGAGCTGATACGTGCTACTTTACTCGTGCTGCTGATATCCTCCAGAACAAGCCTCTGGTCTGTGTAAACTCACAATATCGTTCTTCCACTGATAGGTTTTTTTACAGATCGGAGAGAATGGATTGGCAACTTCTACCTTGTACGATTTGGAAAGAGTTATTCAACAGCGGAAGTCAGAGCCCGATGGGAAAAAGCCGTCGTGGACGAAGCGGCTTTTGCAGGACCAGAAGCTGCTTTGCTCCAAGATAAGGTGTGCTCTGCTTTCATGCCTCTCGCGCTTGACTAGAAACTTTGGCAGGGAGGAGGCGGGTGAGCTGTGCAAGACAGTGGAAGAAAACGAAGGCAGGAAAAGGACTGTATCAGAAATGGCCGACGTCTTGTACCATTCGATGGTGCTGCTTGCAGCGCAAGACGTGAAGATGGCAGAAGTTATGGAAGTTTTGAGAGCGAGATTTTCTCAATCAGGCATTGAGGAGAAGAGCAGCCGAGGCAGGAGTTCAAGTTGAGGGATCTTTCAACTCAGGCCATAGATGTTGGAACTTCCAAAATGCAAGACTCTAGCACCAACATGTATTTCATTCTAGAACGTTATGTAGGATTGTGCTTACAGTCCAGATATGGGACCCTTTACAACATTAGCTAGTTAGGTAGTTTCTGGGAATGGAGGGCACACAGTTACAAATCGGTGGAATGTGTGGTGCGCAACGTTCAAACTAAAGTGGACCTCAGGGCTGTCTTGCTATATTTAGCTGTAAAAAATATCGCTCCCGCTGTAAAGGAGAGTGTTTTTAGAAAGCCATATTGTGCAACAAAGGCATCTACAATCTGATTTATCGCTATAATAGCTATTTCCAGTGCGCACGAGGTATATGGTATTATTGATAAAAGATTTCTTAGACTTAGAGAGATTTGTACTATCACATAGATCGGTTGGTTTGACGCTAAATGTATGTATTTGGTAATACTAAAAGGAAGCTTGACTTATCATATTTATTTAAAATGTAGGTCCTATCGGATCGATTCACGGTGACCGTGACTTGTAAGAAATCTACATATTTTGGTTGAGCATAATTGTTTCCTCTTTTATATTAAGATAGATCAGTACTAGGTTACACTATACATTAGTATATTTATTATTTGTTTCCAAATATCATTTCCAAATTGTATTTAAGTATTTGCAACAGAGAGTGACATATTCTTTTACCTTTTTATTATATCCACCTTCTATTGTTTAGTTTTCTTATATTAGATTCTCTTTGAATTGGCTGTGATATCTGAATAAACTACTACTATGTACTAAAGTCCCGGAGCAAAGTGAGATGTAACAAAGTTAATCAACCACTTCAAGGACGTCTAGCTATATCTTTAGTTTCACAAATTGACACATGACAAAGTGAGAAAAGCTTATGTCTTGCAAACATATGGTGAGCCTTAGCACCCACTATAGTGGTTCTTACCACCGGAGAGTGGAGGGTTCATCCCAGCGAACTATAGCTGGGCAAAAAGAAAGTAAGAAAAAACAACACGTCTCTTTTGGGCAAACCATATAATGAAAAAAGAACAAAACAGTGGATATACCGAAGATTACACTCCTTAAAAAAAACGTGGAAAGCTCGAGGCCGTGCAAATTGACGCAAATGCATGGCTAATTTAGCGTCTACCCGGGTACAGAATGCGCCGCCTGCGCCTCCCCTCAAAAAATACACGTCCCCACGGTGAAAAAGAAAAAACGAGAGAGAGTGCTTCGTTTCTTGCTTCCCCACTAGCTCCCACTATTTCTCTACTCTGATCCCAGTGTGTCAACACGGAGAGCTTTGACACTTGGCTTCCCATCGATTCAATTGCTCACATGATGTTTTAGTTGGATGGTGTGCCGATGCTTGTTCCAGGAATGCATCCCTGGTAGTCCGCTGCTCTAAAGTGTCGTCCTCTTGCTTGACCAGGCCATTCTCGATAGGTTCACAAAACTTCATTCCATCCACTCATGTCTAAGCTCACGACAGGACTGAGAGCCTTCTGGCTGAGGAACATGTCTACAGATAGTTTGAATCGAGCCACCACCTTGTCCAGACCGAAAGAAACTCCCTTGAGTTTCCGGCAGAAGGGTGCAAGAAAGCTTCCAGACGCACTGGAGCTCTGTATCCACCTGCATGACCCGGGAAAACTTGAAGGTACTGAACAAGAACAATGTGCTCACACGCACTATAAGTCATGATAATACAAGTGAGGATACCATCTCAAATTTTTCTTTTTGGTTTTTTTTGGAGAGCTCTATGTACCCTTCCAGTAATGTAGTCTGGCAGCATTAACATGCTGCATTGTTATTACGCCCAGAGAAGAGGATCCAAATTTTCAATGGAGCTACTGGAATAAGATCAGGAACCAAAGTGCTGCAATGGTGATGGCTTTGTTGTGCCTAGGAATTACAAGCAAACCTTGAGCCTCTCGTGACCCTCACAAGCAGCTTGGATGTCTTTCTAATTTCTCCAGTTGTGGCCATCCTTCAGAAAGTATTTCAAGGCCTTGTGATCAAACAACAACAAGGATCTGCCTAGTAGCGGCAATTCAATGTGACACAAGCAAGGAGCAAGGAGCACTCACTAGCAGGCTTGTTAGGAGAAATGGAGTTCAATTTGAAACCATAACTCTGATAATTTGAAGCATCACAAATTTTATATGGTTTAAACTATGATGAAGAGGTAAATGTTTTATATTGTATATCTTCTTTAAGCAGAGCAAAAGAAGAAAACTTAGGTGAAATGGAATTATACTTAAGCTTAAGCATCTAAAAAAGAAAGACCTGACTTAAGCAATGCCTGTCATAAACAAGTGTAAGGAAGTTAGGAACATTTATAAATTTATGTAGTATATAAGTAACATTTAAACGTTCTGGAAAATAACCCCCACTCAATATTGCATGCATTTACATTAAATTAACTATAGTTTCTTCCACTTATGACTATTTGTGCAAAGTAGAGTTGAGAGAGTGACATATGTTTATTCTTACTTACGCCTTTAGGGTTTGAGGCTAAGTTCTTTTCTATTCACTTCTCAATCTTTTTCTTTTCTTCTTCTCAATACTACATTCTTGTTTTTGTTTGTTTGTCACTATTTTGCTAGTAGGGGTAAGAATGCGAGTATAGGCAAAAAAAACTTTATTCAAATTATCAAACACAAACTTCCTAGATGATTTGCCTCATATTGAAGTCTGTGTTGCCTCAATCCTTGTTATCTCACATCTTGGATCTTGAAATTAAACATCACTCACCTTGCTGTAGCATCACCATCTCAAACAAAAAATCAATTGATAAAATAGTTAGTTGTATTTAGTAATCCATTTTCTCTTGAAGATAACTAACAAATTTATGAATGTTAATAATACAAAAGTATAACCATCTCATCAACACCATTTTATCAAGATTAATATAACATTGAATTTCCAATGAAGGTCTAACAGATTATCAACCATTTGACTCACACAGATGAAAATTTTTACTTTCTTAATATCCCCATAGAGAAAATATTTCATCTCACTTTAATTTTAACTCCACAATATCAAGATTGTCAACATTAAAATAAAGTAAAAGAACCACCACTTTTTAACAATTGAGCACAACTCTTTAGCAATTGAGCTAACTAAAGTTAGACACCTTAGTAATATCCAAAATTAGTTCTTCCAATTTCAACTTAGTTATATATAATATATCACTAATGAGTGAATTATCATGTTTAAGACTCAATGTAATCTAACATTATAAGCTAAACTCAACTAAGCAATACTAACAAAGTTAAGCTTACATGCTATAAAAAAAGAAAACCATACCAACCCAACAATACCATAGTAAAGCAAGTCTATCATTGTTAAGCCTAAACAAAGTGTAAATAGTCCTTAAATACAAACCATGTCTAGGAAGGATCCACTAATGCTATAATAAACAGCTAAGTACTAGTTTATTTACCAGTTTCAAGAACTTAAGAGACATTTAACTTTACCTACAATAATATAGTAATGACTCAAATTATAACCCTTATACATCATCTGACAAGCCCAAACAAAAATTCATATAAAATGGTACATCCCAAAATTCACACTCCCTAAGACAATACAACATGAGTATAATATAGTACATGATAGTTTATATTAAAATTCAAGAGACATATATGAACCCACAACAACTAAATATGTACATAATAAGATTTTTATTTACATATGTAGTTGCCATCACATTAAATAGTAATTCTTTGATTTCAAATGTAGCACATGTAATTTTTAACCTTATACTCCATGGCCATAAAGCCAAATCTAACCTTTGAACAAATGTAATGGAGTGAAACTTAGTTTTAGAGCATTGAGCCATTGAAAAAAAGGATGGAATTGAATTCCCAAAGTATGTAACTAATAAGTATATGAGCATTCAACAACCAGATGTTTTAAACATTAAATTTTTATAAGGATTTTTGTGTATAAGATATTCAATAACAAATTTATAATTCAAGCAAGATCTAAATTTTTATGTGAATAAAAATTATTTAAAAACAACTTAAAGTATTTGGATCTCAATGCTAAGATTGACACATAAAACAAAGCTAAATATAGTCTAATACAATTTTAATATAGTAGTGGGTTAACACAACTTCACTAGATTATCCTTATAACTTGCTAAATATAAAATAGTGCTAAATCATAAATCTAAACATAGGAACAACACTATTGTGTTTTGAACACTCTTATAAATGTGCTTAATTGATATAGCAAGTGTAATGCAAATATGGTAAGCTATTATTTTATGTTTATCTAGTCTAATTGCATATATGATGACTAGTGATGAAATGATTTCTACATTTTGGTCCTAAATGAGACTAACACAAAGGGCATGATAGCAAAGGTGTTTGAGAGACACGGTAAACTAGCATCTAGCGATATTGAGAGATTAGTCTCAATATCGTGGGAGTTCTTGATACTAACAAGTGTAAACTAATGATGCGAGTTTCTCAAACTAGGCCAAATATGCTCAGCAAGAAACACATAGAGTTCCTACCTTATGTTTATCCAATTTAAGTGTAAGGTCATTGACCAGTTTCTCAACTAGCTCAAGTGGGAATGATAAAGGAAACCAACTGTACCGACTTCCTGCCATCATGGCAATAAGGAAAGAGTGTATGTAAGGACTGGCCGATAAATATCTTTCGATACCCAAAGTCATATTTGTGATAGTACCACTACAATGTCATTCCTTGGGGATATATAAGAAACTCATGTAAACACTGGATATTTTCCCAAGAATGATAAGTGGTAATCATTGTAAAGTGATCAAACTAATAATACACATCATCTTTAAGATTTCCATATGAGAACTTTGGCCGGCTATAAAGATTGCCAACAAGAGCAAGAGGAGTTGCACCACATGCCATGAATGTTGCTATTAACTGAGTTTGATTGTTCAACTATAACTACATAGAATTTAGTAACTATACCAATTGTTACTCTATAGTCAAAAGATGAGGAGGAGGAGGAGGAGGTTGCTTCTCTGTTATAAAGATGAATGAAAAGAAGAAAAACAAAAGAAAAAAAAATTGAAAAATTACAAAAAAAAGAGAGATTTAAATGATGTAAAAGCCTAAATTAAAAGCATTCAACAATCAAAGTTGCCCCTCACCTCCACTAATATGAATGCATAAAATATAGAGATGGAATATAAATATGTGCATATTCAATCAGCTTAAAATCCTAATTTATATACATGAGTGAGTGATATGGATTCAATGGCTATCAAAATTCCACTACACTAATATTAGTATATATTATTATAGCCATACACTTGGACCATATATATATATATATATCCATGATATATCTAGTCTCTTCTGCTCCAAACTCCAAGACAAACTCCAAGTGGTATAAAATGTTTAGATATAAACAAATTTATAGTGGTAGAATATCTACTTTTGTAAGGGCAAAAAAGGTTCTTTTCCTTATCCGTTTGGCAGCACAAAATATCATATTCTTTACATGGTGGAATGTGTGGTGTGCAGCATTCAAACTAAAATAGAAATGCTTCTCACGGTCCTTGCTATATTTAGCTGTTAAACTGATAGGTTAAAATATTAGAACTTGCGGAGCTCTTTGTCATTTAAGGCCCTGCGATCATTGGGGCTTGCGAGAGGCTTGAGTTTGAGATGGCGACTGTTCGCGGGGTACCGCAGCAAGGTGAGTGGAGGCTAATTTTAAGATCAAGACTGAGGATAACGAGGATCTAAGGCAGACTTCGACATGGGGCAAATCGTCCAGGAAGCTTGCGCACGATGGCTCAAACCACCCGAAGTTTGTGACATACTTCGCAATTATCAGAGATACGGTTTCGATCTCAACCCTGTTCCTCCTAGCAGGCCTGCCAGTGAGTGCTCCTTTAGGCTTTGCCCTTTGCTTGTCTCACACTGACTTGCCACGCTACTAGGTGGATCCTTCAACTTGTTTGATCGCAAGGCTTTGAAATACTTTCAGAAGGATGGCCACAACTGGAGGAAAAAGAAAGACGGCAAGGCTGTTCGCGAGGCTCACGAGCGGCTCAAGGTTTGCTTGTTATGAACGAGGCCATCACCATCCGTTCCTGATCTTGTGTGCAGTCTGGGAGCATTGACGTGCTGCATTGTTACTGCGCCCGTGGAGAGGAGGATCCGAATTTTCAACGGAGCTACTGGATGCTGGAAGGGTACATAGAGCTCTCTACAAAAAAACAAAGAAAAGAAAAAAAAGAGAGATGGAAATCCTTCTCACTTGTATTATCATGACTTGTATGTAGTGCTTATGAACACATTGTTCTTGTTCAGTACCTTCAAGTACACCAGGTCGGTGTTAAGGTGCTTTTCTTTTTCTAGTGCTCGAAGCTTTTCCTTTTCCAGGGTCGTAAATCTGCATATAGAGCTCCAGAGCATCTGGAACCTCACGCAGAGTCACCCTCAATATTATCCTCGGAGCATGGCGATTCAAGTGACGATGTTGAGCAACTCTCCTCAAAGTATTCGATTCTGCCGGAAACTCAGGGGAGTTTCTTTCAATCCGATATTGATCTTAACGACCTCTTAGACCGTCCAGGTATACGAGTCAGAGTGGACATTTTGCTATCTGACACACGGCTCGATTCAAACTATCTGCAGACATGTTCCTCGGCCAGAAGGCGCTCACTCCTGCCGTGAGCTTGGACATGAGCGGATGGAAAGAAGTTCTGCGAAGTTATCGAGAGAATCCAACGAATGGCCCCGTCAAGCCAGAGGACGAGACGTTAGAGCAGCGTACTACCAGGGATGCATTCCTGGAACAAGCCTCGCCCATAAAGTTTGAGGATGGAATGTTCAAGTTATCACCAAGAGCGAGTCTAAGTCCTAAAGCGATCATGGAAGTCTTATCTCCTCGGGGTCTGGGTCGCCAACCTCAGACACATTTCGAGGCTCAGCTGCGTGCTGCCACCGCTGAGAACGCCATGAAAACAGCACAAAGCCTCTCTCCGGTGTGAATTACATAGTCAGTTCTTTCGTTACATGTAATCTCTAACACGTCCATGCAGACAAAACGTGTTTCCTCTCCTCCGCCTGCGCAAAACGTCCTTGTGGATATGGGGCGTGCTTCTCAACAGGTATTTAAGTTCCGCTTTCTCTCGCTGGCGAATCGACACGGGGAGCGCACTGGTTAAAAACTCTAAGCTTGTCAAACAGGAGGGCAGAATCAAGCAACTGGCTAGTTTTGCACGATGGGCGCTCGAGCCCGCGCCCGCGGGCTGGAGCTCAGTTTGCCTCCTTCCAACGAAGAAACCAAGGTTTCGTCTCACGTATATATTTATCTCGCCTCTAGATTCTAAATGGCAGGTTCTCGTCTCCGGGACCGCTGGACGTGGGTAAGTGAGGCACCACGAGGTCGTTTGATAAACAAACAAGCCTGGCTGCGAGATTGGTGATGTGGGATTGCCAAAGGCGTGTAGCGTTATAATTTAAGAAAATCTAAAACAGTTTAGTTCAAAGCTTTTGTTCTTCTCGCGCAATCCGTAACAGATTCTGTGGCGTGACCTGCCGTCAGAGCGCCCGCGAGTAGATCAAAGCCTGTTTCTACAGTGGAGGTAATGCTTTCTGTCATGCCGCATTTTCCTGGGGGCGCTGCCAGATTTGATCAGCAATGGCTTGGCTGTGGCGATTGTTGACACTGGAGCGATTTTGATGCAGGGATTTGTTATGAGGACGCTGTCTCGGCCACGCTTGCATCCAATGTCTATCTCGGTCGGTATACACTTTCTTTCATACCTTGTGAATTTTTATCGAGATTTTCTTTGTTAGATTATTACTTGGCCTACTTGTCCCACAGTATCTGATACGTGCTACATTGATATCCTCAAGAACAAGCCTCTGGTTTGTGTAAACGGACAATATCTGAGGAGTCAAGTTGAGGGATCTTTGAACTCTGGTAAGTGCACTCTTGTTTTCTCCATTTTGAACTTAAAGCTATGTGTTTCTTGCACAGGGTCATAGATGTTTTAAACGTCCAAAATGCAAGCATCTAGCACCATGTAGTTCATTCTAGTATGTTATGTAGAATGGAATGCAGGGCTCACAGGGCATATGCCTTGGGTACAAAAAACCAAGCAAGTGGTGAGAGTTTATAGTGGGGCCGAAATTTCCAGAAATCGACGCTGGGCGAAAGGGCAAAAGTCCTTTTTCTTTGATCAAAATATTACCTTTACATGGTCAAACTAAAGTGGTGGAGGCGGCTATTTTTAGCTGTCAAAGAGGCATTGTTTTAGATTGATTTTTGTGTTTGAGATGGCGATGCCGCAACAAGGTGAGTGGAGGAATTTCAAGATTGAAGACAAGAGATAACAAGGAGATTGAAGACTGGGAGATAACAAGGATCTGAGGCAATCGTCCAGAAAGCTTGCTCCGATGGCTCAAGCTACCCGAAGTTGGCAAGATACTTCGCAATTATCAGAGCTACCGTTCCTCCCAGCAGGCCCACCAGTGAGTGCTCCTTTGCTCTCCTTGCTTGTGCCACACTGACTTGCCACGCTACTAGGTGGATCCTTGCTCTTGTTTCATTGCAACGCCTTACAGGTAAAGTTTATGCTTTCTCTCGCTGGCCTGTGCTCAAGAACTTTAGTGGCAGTACCAATTGGACACGGAGAGCGCACTAGCTAGAAAATCAAGCGACTCGCTAGTTTTGGACGATGGGCGCTGGCAGAGATAGGTAGCAACAATACAGATGCGGTCTCGAGCTCCATTTGGGCAGCCATGGACGATTACAAAGAAACCACTTGCACTCATAAAAATCACGTGAGACAAAAGGGAAAGTGCAAGTCGTCTTTGAGAGCTAGGGCTTTAGTGCTACAATGTAGCAGTAATGCGGGAATGACATGCCTGCGATCTCGCGCAATCCGGGCTCCTCTCGGAACTGTGGAGGTAAGGATTGTAATTCTTTCTGGGATTTTGTAGCGCCTAGGAGATCCATGCGCAAGTTATGAGAAAGAGATTTTCTCAGTCAGGCAAAAAGAACAGCCGAGCGTTCAAGTTGAGTGATCTTTCAACTCAGCTGGGAAGTGCTCCATATTGAACTTAAAAGTATGTGCTTCTTTCCCAAAACTTCCAAAATGCTTTGTATGCGTATGCCCAAGGGCATACTTATAAACAAACCGAATAAGTGGGTGGTGGAATATCTAATGGTGGAATATCAATTTCACATCGGGCCAAAGGTTCTTTTCCTTTGATCCTTGGTTCTTGGGTGATCCTATGCTTTTTAGTTGGGCACCACTTATAGTGGCTGCCTTTACATGGTCGAATGTGTGGCGTGCAACATTCAAACTAAAGTGGAAATGCTCCTCAGGGCATCTCTAGTGTCTTGCTATATTTAGCTGTGAAACCGATAACTATGAATCAAATATCAAAACTCGCGACTGGCGCTCCCCTGGTTTGATTTTGTGTAGATGGCGACTGTCCGTGGGATGCGGCAGCAAGGTGAGTGGATGCTAATTACAAGATCGAAGACTGAGATAACAAGGGTCTGAGGCAAAACAGACTTCGACATGAGGCAGATCATCCAGGAAGCTTGCGTCCGATGGCTGAAACCACCCGAAGTTTGCAAGATCCTTCGCAATTATCAGAGCTACGGTTTCGATCTCAGCCACGTTCCTCCCAGCAAGCCCGCCAGTGAATGCTCCTTTCTCCTTGCTTCGATTGTCACATGGACTGACTTGCCAAAGCTACTAGGTGGATCCTTGCTCTTGTTTGATCGCAAGGCTGTAAAGTACTTTCGGAAGGATGGCCACAACTGGAGAAAGAAGAAAGGCGGCAAGGCTGTTCGCGAGGCTCACAAGCGGCTCAAGGTTTGCTTGTTATTCCTAGGAACAACGAGGCCACCACTATTGCGGCACTTGGTTGTATGCAGTTTGGGAGTATTGACGTGCTACATTGTTACTGCACCCATGGAGAGGAAGATCCAAATTTTCAAAGGAGCTACTGGATACTGGAAGGGTAAAAAAAAAGTGATATGGAAATCTCCTCACGTGTATTATCATGACTTGTAGTGCTTACAAACACATTGTTCTTGTTCACTACCTTCAAGTACAACAGGTCGGTGTTCTGGTGCTTTTCTTTTTCCAGCTCGAAGCTTTTCCTTTTCCAGGATCTTGAATCGGCATACAAAGCTTTAGAGCATCCGGAAGCTTTCTCGCACGCAATGGATTCGCCTCTGTTGAGTTCTGTCGGAACTCAACAAGGTCCAAGCTATCAGCAGGGGAGCTTGTTTCAGCCCGGACAAGATGGTGGTATTCTGGAAGATTGTATTGATCTTAACGACCTTTTAGACAGTCCAGGTATATGTGTGACTAGTCAGAGTGGACGTTTTGCTTTCTCACACACAGCTCGATTCAAACTATCTGCAGACAAGTTCCTCGGCAAGAAGGCCCTCACTCCTGCTGTGAGCTTGGACATGAGCGGATGGAATGAACTTCTGCGAAGCTATCGAGAAAATCCAACCACTGGCCCGGTCAAGCAGGAGGATGAAACTTCAGAGCAGTGCACTACGAATGCATTGTTAGGACAAGTCTCGCCCATGAAGTTTGAGGATGGAATGTTCAAGGAATCACCTGGAGCGAGTCTAACTCCCAAAGCGATCATGGAAGTTCTATCTCCTCGGGGTCTGGGTCGCCAACCTCAGACACATGTCGAGGCTCAGCTGCATGCTGCCGCGACCAATAATGCCATAAAATCCCTCTCTCCGGTGAGTGAATTAGATAGTCAGTTCTTAATCTCTAACACGTCCATGCAGCGCTGGCAAGAGACTATTTCCTCTCCTCGGCCTGCGCAAAACGTCCATGAGGATATGGGGTGCGCTTCTCAACAGGTAAAAGTTTATCTTGCTGCTGCGCCTGCCACTAAAGTCCTTGAGCACAGGAATTCGACACAGGGAGCGCACTGGTGGAAAAATCAAAGCTTGTCGAATAGCTCGCTGGGCAAAATGAAGCAACTGGACGATGAACGACGAAATACAGGTGTGCTACTTGCACGGACGCTGGTCACAAACGTTTTTCAGTGCAGCAAACAGTTGCAATAACAAGCAACGCATAGAGGAATAGACATCTCCTTATATTAAAAAGGTACTTTTGTAATGAAAGAGTTGCCACTAGACACTCATTTAGCATTGAATTCACATTAATCCATTTTATGGTAAAATGCCTTAAAATATAAGCATTCTGCCACCAAATGGTTTTTACGTTAGCCACCACTGGATCAAAACAAATGGTTTTTAGGTTAGCCACGAAGTTGAAAAATAAAGATTAAGGCTATAAACTTTTATTTATGGATCTAGACAGTTTGGTGGATTTATTGCAACGATGGTGGATTTTGCCTAGGGTTACAAAGATTTTTATGATTGAGGTAAAGAGGGAGCATTTCTACAATTATTTACAACTAAAGATAATATGTTAAATTTTTTAATTGTTCTGATTGTTTTTCTAATATGTATATTTAAATTTTGATTTTTTATTAAAATTATTATTATTTAAATGTTTTATATTTTATATTTTACAAGGTATATAAAAAGTATATTCTTTTCTTTTAGAATATACAAGGAATTTTGATGATGTGGCAGCCTGCCAAACATGAAAAAAAGAGAGGAAATCCTCCAAAATCACCCTAATACTTACCTTTAACATAAATTTATAGTTAACTTCAATTTAATATAAGAGTAATACTACTCCTGTACGAATGCTACCTCGTGCAAAGGCCTATCACAATGGAGCTCATACGCTTTTGCTGTTTCTCTTGCTGGAGTTTGACGTTCACCAGTGTCAAGAGAGGAGAGGAGGGAGAAGAGGATAGATTGTGCTCCACGAGAGAGGAAGAAGGAGAGGGCTGAGCTGTGCAAGACAGTCGGACAAAACGAAGGCAGGAAAAGGACTGTATCAGAAATGGTCTTGTACCATTCGATGGTACTGCTTGCAGCACAAGATGTGAAGATGGCGGAAGTTATGGAAGTCTTGAGAGCGAGATTCTCTCAATCAGGCGTTGAGGACGAGAACAGCCGAGGCAGGAATTCAAGTTGAAGGATCTTTCAACTCAAGTGGAGAGTGCTTTTCCATTTTGTTTTAGAGGGCTGATCCCATATGTGTTTCCCTCACAGGATCGTAGATGGCTTGACCGATGGAAGTATCAAGCACCAACATGTTTTTCATTCTAGTAGCCTTTACATTTACATGGAACATGTACAAACAGACCGATCAAAGTGGGGAGAAAACCAAGAAAACTGAATTAAGCGAATTGAAATTTTTTATTTTGGTAGTGGGGTGGAATATGCATTTTCATATATCCATAATCAATCCTTGACGTACCAACGTGTTGGTTCTAAAACAATAATATAGTGGAATGTTACTTTTAGATGGTGGAATGTCTACTGGTAAAGGTGTTCTTTGCGTCAAATTAAGAACATGAAAGTTGTGCAGAGTTCCTCAGCACTATATTTAGATTGCATATATTTCTGGATGACCATTTGGTCATCAAATTATTTGCGTCAACTGGCCAATCAAAGCTCGCGGGTGGCAGGGGGCTCTCGTAGTTAGGCGTTCATGGGGGGATGCCATGGCGGTGGTGTGAAGCTGCTCCCACTGTTTTAGATTAATTTTGTTTTTGAGATGGCAACAGGTGGAAGAGTCTATAAAATGCCGCAGCAAGGTGAGTGGAGGCTAGTTTCAAGGTCAAACAAAGACTCTGCTATCTGAGCAGACCTCGACATGAGGCAGATCATCCAGGAAGCTTGCGTCCGGTGGCTCAAACCACACGAAGTTTGCGACATACTTCGCAATTATCAGAGCTACGGTTTCGATCTCAACTCCCTTCCTCCCAACCGGCCCGCCAGTGAGTGCTCCTTGCTCCTTGCCTTGTGTCACACTGACTGGCTTGCCATGCTACTAGGTGGATCCTTGTTCTTGTTTGATCGCAAGGCTGTGAGGTGCTTTCGGAAGGATGGTCACAACTGGAAGAAAGAAGGCCAGGCTCACGAGAGGCTCAAGGTTTGCTTGCTATAACTAGGAACAACCATCGCGACACTTGGTTCCTGATCTTGTATGCAGTCTGGAAGCATCGACGTGCTGCATTGTTACTACGCCCGTGGAGAAGAGGATCCAAATTTTCAACGGAGCTACTGGATGCTGGAAGGGTACATAGAGCAGGAAAAAACAAACATGCATCCCCCCCTCACTTGTATTATCATGGCTTGTAGTGCTTATGAACACATTGTTCTTGTCCACTACCTTCAAGTACACCAGGTCGGTTGCGGTGTTTTTCTTTTTCTAGCTTTCTTGTGGCTCGAAGCATTTCTTTTCCAGGGTCGTGAATCTGCTTATGGAGCATCTCCAGAGCATCCGGAACCTTTCTCGCACTCGGAGCATGGCGATTCAAGTGACCATGTCGAACAGATGGAGCAACTCTTTTCAAAGGATTCGCTTCTGTCGGAAACTCAGTCCGGGCAAGGTGGTAATCTAATGATGGAAGATCGTATTGATCTTAACGACATCTTAGACAGTCCAGGTAAACGAACCAGTCAGAGTGGACGTTTTGCTTTCTGACACACAGCTCGAATCAAACTATTCTGCAGACATGTTCCTCGGCCAGAAGCCGCTCAGTCCTGCCGTGAGCTTGGACATGAGCGGATGGAAAGAAGTTCTGCGAAGCTATCGAGAGAATCCAACGAATGGCCCAGTCAAGCAAGAGGATTCAGATGCTTTAGAGCAGCGTACTACCGTGGATGCATCGCCGGGACAAGTCAAGTTTGACGATGGAATAATGTTCAAGTTATCACCTGAAGCGATTCCAAGTCCCAAGGCGATCATAGAAGTCCTCTCTCAACCGGGTCTGGGTCGCCAGCCTCACACACTTCTCGAGGCCCAGCTGCGTGCTGCCACCGCCGAGAACGCCATGAAAACAGCACAAAGCCTCTCTCTGGTGAGTGCAGTTCTTTACATGTAATCTCTAACACGTCCATGAAGCGCTGGCGGGAAAGTGTTTTCTCTCGCCCGCCTGCGCAGAACGTCCTTGTGGATATGGGGCGCTCTTCTCGACAGGTAAAAGTTTCTCTTTCTCTCGTGCAGCGCCCTGGATAAAAACTCATTTTCAAAGCTTGTCAAACAGGAAGAGAGCGACATCAAGAGCCTAGCTAGTTTTGGACCATGGGCGCTGGCAAAATTTGGTAACGACGACGATGCAGGTGCGCTACTCGAGGCCGCGCCCTCGGTCTCGAGCTCCGTTTGGGCAGCCATGGACGTTGACAAGGACAGAGAAGAAACCTCCAACCTCCCTACGCCAATGGAGCTTGAGATGAGTGCCCAGTTCCAACGCTTCAGCATTACAGACCTTTAAGAAACCAAGGTTTCATACGTATCTCGCTTGTAAAAGGGTGGATTTTGTTTGAAGAAGTGTATATATACATATTGGTTTAACAGAGAGTTAGGGTTTTAGGGCTCGTGGCAATGCGGGACGCGATCTGGGCTTCTCTCGGAGATTCCTCCGCTTGAGCAGGAGGTTCCGCTAGAGCTCTGGAGGTAAAGATCATAAATACCTAGGAGATCCATGCGAGGTGGAGGCGCTGCTGGATTTGATAAAATTCGATGGGTGTGATTTTGATGCAGGGATTTGGGACGCTGTCTAGGCCACGAAGCGAGTGACGTAATTTAGTCGAAGTCGTTGATCTCTTTTTGGACCAAAGGAGAGACGCTATCCAATTTTATTGGTGTTGTGGATGTCTATCTCGACTGTGATGGAGATTCGGTACACACTTTCTTTTATTCTTTGTGAGCTCTTATCGACTTTATCTTTTTTAGATTATTACTTGGGAAAGCCTGACCGGCCTACTTGTCACACAGGAGCTGGTTGACTTAAGTTAGTATTATTAACAAGAACTTGAGATCAATCAGTAATTTTTCTCATACGTGCTACATTGATATCCTCCTGGTTTATGTAAACTGACAATATCGTTCTTCTTCTTCCACTGATATATTTTTTTACAGATTGATGTATTGTCAACTTCTATTTGGAAAGAGTCATTCAACAGCGAGCCTGATGGGGAAAGCCGTCGTGGCTATTGCAGACCAGGAGCTGCTCTTAAGGTGTTGTTTGAGCTTTTGTTTGTTTCATGCGTCTGGCTCAGAAGAAACTTTGGCAGGGAGGAAGCTGGTGATCTGTGCAAGACAGACCGAAGGCAAGGAAATGACTGTATCAGAAATGGGTGACGTCTTGTACCATTCGATACAATGCTTGCAGCACAAGACGCGAAGATGGCAGAAGTCGGATCTTTTAACTCAGCTGGTAAGTGCTTTTCCATTCTGTTTAAGAGCTAACTAACAGGGCTAATCCCATGTGTTTCCCTCACAGGGTCGTAGATGTTGTAAATCCATGGAATGGAAGTGTTGTCTGCAGCAATAATGCCTTAAAAAAATGGTGTGTGAGTTTGATATTGGAAGGTCGACACGTTGTGTGATGCTGTTTGGCGACTTCCAAAACTTGACCGAAGCAAACTGTACAAGTATCTAGCACCAACAGGTATTTCACTCTAGTATGTTACCATCACCCATGTCGCTGTGCCTGGGATTCCATTGTGTAGGGGAACGAGCATGTAGAACGATGGTGGAGCGATCACGGCGCTTGGCGGTGCCGAGCTTTTCACAGTAAAGGTGTTCCCGTTTGCTCGTAATGGTGTGGAAACCGCTAGTTTGAGCTGCCTCTGCCCTTGAGAGAAGGAGTGCGTGGTAAACGGAGCACTCAAAAGCGTCAACTCGATATCTCCTGTCAAGTTGCCCGGTAAGGAGACGTCCACCGAGAATGGCATTCCATAGTTGATAACTCCTGGATAGTTAACTAACTTCGGTCTCTGCCAGTCGTTTGCAGGGTCTAGATATGCCGGAGAAAAAGCTTCTACTCTCAACTCCGTTGGAAACTCTCCCGTGAAAGTGTAGTACTCGTGCGTGTTGCTGCCTGCTACAAGGACTCGGCCGTCTGGAAGAAGGTTTGCGGTGGAGTGATACATTCTCGGAATGGTACTGGCTGCTTGAGTTTCGAACTTTGAGCTGACCGGATCGAATATGACAGGGTTGAGGCAGGGACTGGACGCGTATCCCCATCCTTGAGATCCACTTTGCGCTCCGTTGATGATGAGGACTTGGCCGGTTGGAAGCAGAACCATGTCACCCATGTTTCTTCGCGTAGGCATGTTGAGTATGTTCCAATTTGGATCGCCTGACGTCGCTACCATTCTACCGCAGGTCTGAGAGGCCGGAAGCTGACCAGCTGGATACGCGTAGGCGTCCTTGTTGCTTCCTCCGCAAACGAGAATTTCGGCATTGGAGAAGCTGTTTGCGCTGTCCAAGGGAAGCATGACCGAGCTTCCGGCGGATGGATAGTTCCGGGGCTCACCAGGCAGCGTTGGATATCTCCGAAGCACAGTGTTGGTGAAATAGTTGAGGAGAATGGAGTCCCGGTTGGCGAAGACGAACAGGTTGTTGTCCGGCAGCAGATGCAGGAAGGGATACAGGTTGTTGAAAGTTGGATCGTTCGTCTCCTTGAGAAACGGCAGCTCAAACTGCCCGGCTCCTCTGTCCGGGATGAACTCGTAGGAGAAAGCGCTTCGTCCGCCTACAACGATCACGCGACCGTCTGGCAAGAGCTGATTGCTGGCGTACCACCTTCCGGAATGCAAAAACTCGGTTTTTGATTCCTGCCAGTCGCAGGTGCCCCCGTTCGGACACGGCGTCATGTACCTGACTTTGAAGAACCCATCGAAGTCGCCCCCCGTCTGGAGAAGCGTCCCGTTCGGCAAGAACTGACCTGAGCTGCACCAAGTGTCCGAGTATATCGACAGAGCTCTGCTGGCCCCGGAGAAGTAGTCGAACATGACCGAGTGCGCGGTGCAGTCGTGCTTCAAGGTTCGATCGTCGGGGTTGTCTCTGCATCCTCCTCCGGCGAGGTTGATCTGCGAGGGGCCGATGTTGGTTCTGTCCAGGAAGATCGCGTTGCTGAAGTGCGTGACGACCGTGTGCATGCTAGCGACGCCGGCGTTCTGCGCAATGACGTCGAATCGCCCGGGTTGAGCTCTGGTGGAAGAAGAGATCAAGACGACGACGGAGAGGAACCAGAGGAAGTTTCTTCTTCCGGGACAGGCCATGGTCGATAGAAACTTTGGTTTGGCCTGGGAGACACGGCAGAGAAAAGCTCTCAGCGACGAACAGACAGGACAAGGCACTTACAGGTGGAGCGGGAGGCAAAGATCAAACAGACAAAACCGGGACGAAAATTCCTGCGGTACGCTCCTCACCGTGTCTGCATTGATGGTGGCGGCGACGCGAGTGAGCGCAATGGTATACAGTATGAGACTCTACTCGCTAAGGACAAGCCTCTGCTGGTATCATCAATGCTTTAACGCGATTTAATCGTGCTCGCCTTTGACACTACACTCATGCTCGCCAGCTTTGCGTTTTTGCAGGGATATCGCGTGTATCAAAGGAGAGCGAGATGCTACTCTTCCATTGCCACTGGGGAAGTATTACACGAGAAGGTACGCTTGCTGCCACTTCGTAGAGTTTTTCCATGGTCGCTTTCGTAGTGTTGTTTTGCTTGCTTGGTCGGGCTTAAAGTGAGAGATCCATTGCTTTGTCTTGAAGTCTCTGGCGCAGAGAGCTTTGCTCACCCCGGCTTTGACTGCAGTGCACACAAAGCTCCATCCAGATCTAACGCTTTTCTCAGAGACTTCACTTTTCCTCTCTGCAGCTTTCTTTCGCTCTTTCTGAATCCGGCCCGTCGGTGCTGAAGCTTCACGTGACTTCCACTTCTCATTCATACGAATGGATTCTTTCTCGCGATAACGGAATGCGGTTGTCTCGGGTGTCTGCAAAGGCAATGTTTTGAGAGTCCAGCGAAATAGCAGGGAAAAAGAGAGAGGAGAGTTACTTACGTCTGAAGGTCTTGGTGCTACTGGTTGCAGCCCAGAGGTCGCCCCACCGGACCTTTTTCGCTTCCTTGTGAAGAACCCGGTGCTTGGCGCGTGTCACGGTGAGACGATCAAAGCTACCGGACGAGCCGTCCGGCGACGTCGAGCGGCAAACATCCAAGGTGACGTGTTTGCCTCGCCGGAATGGCTTGAAAATCACGCGGCCCCAGCCACTGCTCATGTTTGCCGCCGTCTCCTTGCATTCGTCGTCGTCACCCTCTTGTTCTTCGATTTGGTCTTCGTTCTCGTCCTCGCGTGGTTCTTCCTCCAATTTAGTTTCGATGTCTGGCGGAAATTTCTGTTAGATTGAAAGACCAACCTGAGTTCTCACCACCTTCATCGTCGTCTCTGGTCTCTCTATCTTCGTCGTTTTCATCCTCTAAGTACTCTTCCTCTTCTTCATCCTCGTCTTCCTCATAGTCTACAAGTAGGTCGTTTTCTACTGGCTCGTCTTTATCCAGCTGCAGCTCCACATGATCTAGTGGCCAATCCACCCTGTAAAGAGAGCAGCTGTGAGAAATGCCAAGCCAAAACTTTCAGCTCCAATAACTACCTTGGACGGTGCCCCCGGCGAAGGACCACATAACTGTACTTCTCATCTTCATAGCCACGCAACATTGTTCGTGAGTGTTTCTGGAGAAATAATACAATAAACTAAGCAGCAAATGGATTTTCACTGGGATGGATACCTTAGCCATTCTTTGAGTGAACGTTCGTTCAAGACGCTGGACAAAGTGGCAAAATAATGTTGTGCCGTCCATTGGACAGACACCATCGTGTGGACACTGAAACAAAAAAAAATGAAAGCTCGTATCAGTAACACATGGCAACGCAAAGTCCTTACAACGTACCGGTGCAATCACATGAGCACCACCACCGGGTATTTCGACCTCTTCCTCGCTGTGTACTACAAGCTGCTCGCCTAAGTTTCTTTTACTGCCATCTTCCTCCGAGGTGCCGATCATGGGAGTGTCAGTGGAAGTTGAGCCAGTCAGGAACTTCCGCCGTCTTCGAAGTTTCTGAGATGCAAATGCTGATTAACACTGTCGGACGATACAAAAGAGATACTTGCCTTTCTTTCTAAAGCCAGGATGTGAGCCCGTATGCCTCGAACTGTCAAAGACCCTTCTGAAGTTCCCGGTTCGACGATTACCTGCGCTAACCATTAAAAATACCGGCAAATAGAAATATTTCGCTATGCTTACAAGAATGTCTCGAGTTAGTGCCCACAGTTGCCGGGCAGTAGTGATTTGTTCTTCAACGGTCGGGAGCTCTCCAATCGCGTGACACTACAACAATCTTGTTAGACATGCAAATACGTATCCATTTACAGAATCGCTTACGGCTATCACAATGTCGTGACCCGAGTGTCGTGTCTTTTTTGATAGGATTCGTAGGGTCTTATGGTTGTGCATAACCGGTGGATCCTCCAAATCTAGTACCTAGCATCAGGAACATGTAAAACTGAATTCGCAACTTGTGAAAGTGTACCTTCGAGGATCTTCTTGGATGCCGCAAGCATTGAAGGAGAAGTCTCCACCATGTTCACTAGCTTGACAGTTTTCGGCCATACTTGAGACATTGCCCTGCGCAGAAAAGAAGTTTTTGGTGATTGTTCGAAAGGTAGCTCTTACCAAATGGAAGTTCCTGGTCCAGAGCCATAGTCCAAAACATTCTCTGGTTTAAAATCAGGCAGCCGCCGAGCAACCTATCGATCGAGAGAAAAAAAACACTTTTGAACATAGATCTCCAAGAAAATCATGAGACCTAGTGATACCTCGCTCAAGACAGTGTGGATGACCGAGTAGACCGCTGGCATTTTCGCAGCAACGTATGCAGCAACCTGCTTCTCATCGTACCTTGGCTTGAGTCGAGCCGCGCGATATTTCTTTGGAACTGGAGCGAAGGGTCCTTTATTTGAGAAGTAATCCTCCACAGCAGCCAGGACTTTCGCCGAGGGCTCGAAAGAAGGAGTGACGGCAATGGGCGGCTCCTCGCTCTTGCCGCTGAGCATGAGCGTGTAGTTAAAGACATGCTGCCGAATTTGGTGATTGGAGTAGTCTGGAGGGGAGAAATCGTGAGAAAATCCAAGAATGCGGCTGATTTCCAGCGCCATACCTGCAAGATATCCCTTAATCGATTCTTGGAGAGGCTCCGGCACGCGTTTAAGGCCAACCGTCTGCTTGGCGAGCCGGCGGAGGAGCCGCGAGCGCAATATCTTGCGCACCATAGCCGAAAAACCCTAAACCCTAAACCTCCTAAACCCCTTTAATTGGACCACGTGGCGAAATAAAAGACATTGAATCTCAACGGTCAGGATCCCTTGAAATTTGGGAAAGAAAGTTTAGGGCAGGAAGGATGGCTTGGCGCTCGGAGATCTCGCGCCGAGCTCGCGAGCTGCGAATCCTTTTCTGCCAGACCTCTCCTGGCAGCGAGACGACCAGGTGGGCAATTTTCCAGCTCCAATCAATCGTTGCTAGAGCTAGGTTTGCAGGGATTACATCCTCAAGAACTACAAGCAGCTCAAGACGCTCAATCCCACGCTGCCGATACTTCTCAGGGAATGTAGCGGGATCCAACCACGACTGTGGATTCGATATCGTGAGCTCTCTTATCTTCTCCCCCCCAAAAATCTGGTTTGTGCTCACACGATTTGGCACGATTTCTCTTCGCAGCTTATGGAGTGGAGCAAAGCGCCACTCTCGATGGGCTTAGTGTAGAACAGATCGATGCCAAGCTCGAAGAACTCGTGAAAGACGCTCCAGAGTGATTGGAAGAATGGTGAAAGACGATGGTGCGCATATTCTCAGAATAATCTAATAAGTCGAGGGGTTCCAGCACTTGCCACAATTGGGCATTTGGGATCCTCGAGAATGCTTCTTTTCCTATTCTCTTTCTGGTAGCTTGGAATGGCAAGATCATGGACGAGGCACAAGCTCTTGGATCTGGCACTGGATTGCGATGGCTTTGCCCGCGCGCTCCGAGCCTCGAGGGACGCAATCGAGGTAGCCGCCCTCCATCGCCAAATTCTCCACAGCCCACACTGCTGCGATGATAGATTCCTCGCCAATCTCGTCGTCCAGATGTATGGCAAGTGTGGCGATGTGGAATCCGCTAGGCTCGCTTTCGATTCCATGGAGTGCCCGAATCTCTACTCGTGGGCGATCCTCCTGGGCGTCTATGCTCGCAATGCGCACCTCCGAGATGCCAAGGAAACCTTCGATCGGATGCCCCAGCGCAACGAAGTCGCGTGGAATTCCGTGCTCACTATGTTTGAGGAGCAGCGGATGATCGACCCAGTGTGCGAGATATTTGATCGGATGCCCAGCACCACGGTGGTGTCGTGGTCTTCGATTGTTCGTGCAAATGCCCAGACTGGGCATCTGGGTCCAGCCAAAGCGGTGTTTGATCGGATGCCCGAGCGGAACGTAGTGGCATGGACGGCTATGGTGTCGGAGTTCGCCTACGCCGATTCGATCGATCTAGCCAGCGAGATGTTCGATCGAATGCCCGGATGGGATTTGATCGCTTGGACTGCCATGGTCACTGCATTTGCCGCTAATGGGCATTTGGGACAAGCATTTGATCTCTACGATAGGATGCCCGAGAGAGGAATCCCATCCCACAACGCGATGATCATTGCGTGCGCTCAAAATGGTCTCGCACGGGAGTCGCAGAAGATCTTCGACGAGATGGGCAATCGAAACATCGTGTCGTGGAACTCAATCCTCTCGGTTTGCGCGACCGAGGAGGAGCTTGGCTCGGTGGAGGCGCTCTTTCGATCCATGCCCGAGTGGAGCGTGATCAGCTGGATCGTCCTCTTGGGAGCTTACGCGAGCGCCGGAAGGATCCCGCAAGTGGAGGAGCTCTTCCAATCCATGCCGGAGCGCGATCTCGTAGCATGGAACGCGATGATCTCCAGCTATGGCCGCCATGGCTACGTCGAGCGATCGAAGAACACCTTCTCCAGGATGCCCGAGCATGATTTGATCTCCTGGAACTCACTGCTCACGGCCTTCTCGGCGAACAGCCACCCGAGAGAGGCCCAGGCGGTGTTTGATTCCATGCCCGAGAGGACGACCGTGTCGTGGGCGGCGATGGTGGCGATGAGGTCCCAGCAGGGTCACCTCGATTCGGCGAGGGAGCTCTTCGATTCGATGCCGGATCGATCGCTGGCGTCCTGGAACGCGATGCTGGCGGGCTACTCGCAGAATGGCCACTCCAAGCCGGCGATGGAGCTCTTCGCGCTCATGAATCTGGATGGATCCCAGCCCAGCGCGGCCACATTCGTAGAGATCTTGGGCGCGTGCCGCGACACAGGCAAGGCGGAGCTGAGCTACGGCTACTTCGCCTCCATGGTGGGGGATTTCTCCCTGGATCCCGTGCCCAGGCACTACTGCTGCGTCGTGGACGCGCTCGCCAAGGCTGGGCACCTCCGCGAGGCCGAGGAGATCATCAAGGGCGTGCCGGGGCTGGAGAGCGCTGGGATCGCGTGGCGGAGCCTGCTGGACGGGTGTAGAACACACCAAGATCTCCAGCGGGGGAGCGATGCCGCGAGGATGGCGATCCAGTTCGATCCAGGCGCCGGCGCCTCGTACGCGCTCGTGACGGACGTGTTGCGCTCTTCGTCTTCCTCCCAAGAACCCTAAATTCCCTAGAACCTTATAGGTATATTCGAGATTATGGCGGGAAAGACAGCCAGGTCAATGCCACGTAGGTGACTGTGTACACGTGTCGTGGCCGGCAGAGGGTAGGGTTTGTGCTTGGGGATGGATTTTCTTCTCTGGTAGAATCCGTTGGCCGCGGCAGGAGAGTGGCTGGCTGCGGCGGCGGCGCTCTTGCTCGGTCGGCCATAATGCCGTGGAGAATCATCATCTCGTGACGATTAGGGCTAGAATTCTTCCAAATCCATCCGTTGTAGCGAGATGCTCGGATCGGATCCAGGGATTTGACGCATCGCGCTTTTCTTCGTCCGCCTCTTCGATTGATCGTTCCAAGCTGCGGCCATGGCGGAGCACAAGATAATCTTTGTGGAGCCGCCGGCAGGCTGCGAGGAGCGGCGGCGCAGTAAGCGTATGATGGCTTGCCCGAGCGGTCACAGGTACTGCTGCTCGGAGATCCCGGAAACCCCACGCAAGGCCGTGAGGAAGAGCCCCAAGAAGATTGGAGCCGGGTCGCCGCCGTCGCCTACCAAGATCCGGAATTCGCCCAGATCGAGAACAGCTGGGCCGGTGACGAGGAAGATCAAGAGGAGGAACTTGGCGGAGATCTACGAGATCACACCGGCTTGTGAGCTCCCGAAAGAGGATGAAGAAGAGGATGAAGACGAGGATGACGAGGAGGATGACTATGAGGAGGTGGACGATGTCAAATGTGGGAATTGTGATCGAGGTAATGATCCACAGAGGTTCCTACTGTGCGATGGTTGCGATCGTGGCTATCACATGTACTGTCTCTCTCCAATCCTTGTCGCGGTTCCCAAGGGTGACTGGTTTTGCCCGCATTGCTCCAAGGATCGACAGCAAGTCAAAGGTTGGATTTATATTCTTTTGCTTTGCTTCCTTCTGATTGATCGATCCGGGGCTCGCTTCTTGCAGTGTTTCCCATGGTGCAAAGAAAGCTCATCGATTTCTTTGGGATCGAGAAGGTGGAGGAAGAACCAACCAAAGGTACCAATACAAGTCTACTTCTTTCAGCTTGGTCCAATAGTTCTTGCGCTCGACAGAAGTGAGGCGACGACGACACAGTGGCTCTCTGGTGATTTACAAGAAAAGCAGGAAGCTGCTGCCATACATGCCATCCAAGGATCCATCGCAGAGGCTGGAGCAAATGGCGTCACTGGCGTCAGCCTTGATGACTTCCGGTATTGAATTTAGCAACGAGCTCACTTATCTTCCAGGTCTAGCTCCAAGGCGTGCGAACAGAGCCGTGCTAGAGAAAGGAGGAATGCAGGTGTGGGAACGCTCCCTCGTTTCTCTGTCTCAATGATCTTCACGAGCTCTCTAACACTCCAGGTGATTGGCAAAGAAGATAAGGCCACTTACGAGCTTTGCAAGGCAATGTGCATCCGAGGCGAGCATCCTCCTCTCATGGTGACCAGAGATCCCCGTCAAGGGTGAGTTTCTCTCTCTCTTCTAGTATAGTTCTTGGTTCTCAAGAGGCTTTTTCTTGCTTTAACTCAGGTTCGTCGTGGAAGCAAACAACCATATAAAAGACATGACTTTGATCGCGGAGTACACCGGCGATGTAGATTTCATGTGCAACCGAGAGGACGACGAAGGCGATAGCATCATGGGACTCCTTTTCCCGGAGGACGCTTCGCAGGAGCTCGTGATCTGTCCAGACAAACGTGGAAACATTGCCAGATTCATATCCGGGATCAATAACCACACCTCGTAAGCTCTAGTTTGTGATCACAGCAAGAACTTTGAGTGCTAAACTTTCCTTCTGCTTTTTCCTGTAGCGACGGCAGAAAGAAGCAGAACTTACGTTGTATCCGCTTCGACATCGATGGTGAAGTTCACGCTCTCTTGGTTTCGATCCGGGATATCGCCAAAGGCGAGAGGCTCTACTACGACTACAATGCGTACCAGAAAGAATACCCAACGGAACACTTCGAGTAAGCAAACCTTAGTACCTCCGAAAAAATTCTTTGCTCTTGTGATTTTATTATTTGCTCTTCCGGCTGGCTATCCCAAAGCGCTTGATCCAGCCCGAGATCACGAAAATCGTGGTGTTTCCAGAAGAAAGAAAAGAGACGATCGTCCATGACAACTACAAAATTATATTTCATTTGCTATGGTCCTGATCCCTCTTTAAACCGACGGTCCAGAAAAAAAGGAAGCGACGGGCAGGATAATCGAAGGGGAAAAGGGGGAGAATTATTCTGGAACCTAGGTGTGGTCTAAAGGGAATTTCTCCTTCGCGGAGTGGTCCAGAAGATCCGCGGAGCTTTTGGTCGTCATTCTCGGCGCGCGATAGAGGATCGAGGCTGATCCTGATCTCCGGCGCGATGGGGGCGTCGTTGATCCAGGTGAGTGTTCTTTAACTTCTAGAGCTGGATCGAGCGATCGATCGATGAAATTTTCGGCACATTGCCGCAGGGATTCCTTAAGTCAACGGCCATGACCATAGTCTCGGAGATCGGGGACAAGACGTTCTTCGTGGCCGCGGTATGGAGATTTCTTTCCATTGCGTGGCAGTTTTAATTCTTTGGTTTTTTCTTTCCTTTTGTTCTATCAGTTGATGGCTATGAGGCATCCTCGCGGTGTAGTTCTAACTGGAGCGCTCTTAGCTCTTGTGGTGAGTCGAGCAAAAGAAAATTTCTAGTCTTGGAGATCTGAGCAAAAGTTTTTCGAGCTCGTTTTGGAGGATTTGGATTCTAAAACTTTGTTTTCCCTTCGTGCTGCCAGGTGATGACTATTTTTTCTGCAGTGTTTGGCTGGGCAGCGCCAAATCTTGTAAGAACAAACAGTGTGTGACTTTGTTTGTCTAAGTTTTGCGTTGTCTTCTTCTTTGCAGATATCTCGCAAGCTGACACACAACGGTGCCACGTTTCTCTTCTTTGTTTTCGGCCTCCGGTCGCTATGGGATGCAATCTCCAATGAGGAAGGGTAGGCGATCGCTCGCTTCTGGTTGGTTTTTCACCGTTTGTTCTTCAGGGAGTCCGAGCTCGCGGAAGTCGAAGCAAAGCTTGTAAGATAAATCGAGTGATCTCGACGATGGTTTTTCTGATCTTGTATGTCTACTGTCTCAGGGGAGGACTGACGATATAAAGAAGAAAAAGAAGCAACAAACGAGCGTTTTTTTGTCCCCCGTTCTCATCGAGGTGAATTCGCCCTGCTCATTTCTCTCCGATCGCTCATACATTTTGCAAACTCCAGGCTTTTTCGTTAACTTTCCTTGGTGAATGGGGCGACCGGAGTCAGGTAACGAGCAATCGATCTTTCTTACTCGATCACTCAAAACTTCCATGCTTGTAGATAGCTACGATAGGATTGGCTGCCCAGGAGAACGTAGTGGGAGTAGCAGTCGGTGGCTTCCTGTAAGTCGAATTCTTGGCGAAAACTTTGAGATCTTGCTGACAAAAATTCCTTCTTTTGTTTCTCTCTTCTCGTAGGGGCCATGCCTTGTGCACGAGTGCTGCTGTTTGGGGAGGGAGGCATCTAGCTTCAAGCATCTCCGAAAGATCGGTACGTATCAAAGCTTTTCCTTTCCTTTTCTTATGATTTCTTTGTGGATATTTAGGTTGCGCTTTGTGGTGGCATTTTGTTCTTGCTATTCGGAGCGCATTCCTTGTTTAACGGTTTCCAAGTGGCTTGAACGTATTAAGTTCTTCAAGCCTACGTAACTATACTCGTGAACTCTGGCTACGGAAGTTCATTCTCTAAAAGTTCTTTATACAAACTTCGATTGGCTTCGAAGAAGAAAACATCTTTGCTCTTACTAGAAATTTCAATACATATATTGTCAAACTCCAACATGAGCTTGTTTTAATAGTAAACTTTACAATCTCTGTTCGGCTATTTAATCAAATCCTTGCTCCAGTTCCAGACTTTCACAGCACCTTGCTTGTCACCCGAGCCAGCAGCACCTTTCTTGTTGCCCGAGAAGACTAGATTGTTACCGGCAGCCGCAGAGGAAAGGCTGATAACTTCTGCGCTCCAGAACAAGTAGGATGGAAGCCCGTAAACCTTCACTGTTTAGTCAATGAGTGTAGTTACGAAGAACATAACTATTTTGTTGTATATAACTGTTAACTTGCTATTTTTGTTTTTATCACACATACTCAAGAAAAAAGTGAATATATCAAATGGATTAATGGCTGTATATTTACTACTTGTAATAAAAATAAAAGTAGTGAGTTAAAAGTAAAATTTTGGAAAACATTCAAACTCTTAAAAATAAATTGATTAATGATAGTTTGATGTTTATTGTTTTTGATTATTTTAATATATTTTAGTTTTTAGGAGTTTGAATGTTTTTTGTTTTTTTTTTTTAAAGTCAAATTCAACTTAAAAATGAACTTTTTGCATTGTTACACAAGTTATGTATATAAGTAAAGAAGGCAATAATAGAATAAAAACTTTAAAGGAAATATAATTTATAGTATTCAAGATTTAGATGATAAATCAACGTAAACACTATCATATTATCATTTTTGCCATAAAATAAAACCAAATAGATGTCTAAAGTATGTGCAACTATTTTTCCCCTTTACTTTCTATATAGTGTCATAATGTAAATATTTTAATAAAGTAGATTTAATTTTATTAGGATAATTTTATCATTTAATATTTTTATTTATATTTAATAAAAAATTTACAAAAATTATATTTATTTGTAGTTATTAACAGAAATAGTTACATTATAAAGTTACTTAAATTTTACTTAAAAAACTTCTATATAATTTACATTGCCTTTATAGTTTGTAATATAGTTCTTTAGTTTTTTCCATATCATTTACATCATAATTTCAATTATAGTTCCAACAAAATTACTTGTTATAGAAGTAACATCAAACCCCTTTAAGTAGTGTGGTTAATTTTAAAATCTAAAATTTGCAAAAAAAAGCTAAAGACATTACAACTTAAATACTATTAAAAAGGTTAGTTGTCAAGTGTGATGCCACCAGGGAGGTCAGTTGTTGAGAGTGATACTGCTGGGATAATGGATATTTTTGATTCACTTTTAAAGAAAGAACAAAACAAAAAGTTATAGTTTGTGATTAAAAAAAAAGTAATATGTTAAAATAAAAACTTAAAAAACATTCACATTTTTAAAAATAAATAAAGTTATGACATTTATATTTTATTATTATTTTAATTTGTAAAAACATTTAGGGTATTATATATCTATAAACTTGGAATAATAAAAAAGTTCACATTTATATATAATTTGCTCCACATTGCATGTAGTAATGCTTAGTTTGCTTAATAGTAGTGTTATTCATATTTATTAATTTAATTAATTTAATTAATTTAATGGAAATTTAAATACTTTTCTAATGGTTGATATTCAATAAGCTTAATTTTGTGTTTATAAATTATAAATATGTTTATACATTATAAGTACAAAATTAATCTAAATAAATATTCTAGAATATTCAAATATATTTTAAGTATATTCACTACCCTTGAATCATATGAAAATAATTTAACTGAGTAAAACAATAAAAACTAATTTACATATTGCTTGAACTTAAAACAGCCACTTGGTTTAAATAGACAAAAAACCATCTTTACTCTTAATACATATTTTGTCAAACGCTCCAATGCACGCTTGTTTGCCTAGTAAACTTTACAATCGCTGGTGAGCTACTTAATCAAATCCTTGCTCCACTTCCAGACTTTCACAGCGCCTTGCTTGTCGCCCGAGAAGACTAGATTGTTGCCAGCAGCCGCAGAGGAAAGGCTGATGACTTCCGCGCTTGAGAACAAGGCGCCTCTTTCCTCGAACGATGGTAGCCCGTAAACCTTCACTGTTGAGTCGCGGTACGAGCAAACGAGCACGGGCTTGCCATCGCTATCGACGCTCCCACACATCCCTGTTACTCCGCTTCGTCCCACAATCTCCTCCTCTCCTTCCGGAAACGTGAAGTAGTTCTCCAAAGTTCCAGCCGGAGTCGCGGCCCACACCTTGATGAAGCTATCGAGCGAGCAAGACAGGAGGAAGGACTCCCAACACAGCAGGCCCGTTAGCTCGCCAGCGTGAGCCTTGACGATGGTTGCACAGCTCTTCCCAGTCTCGGCCTCGCAAACTCTGATGGATCCGTCCCTGGAGCCCGAGTAGACGCGACCTCCAGCCACAGTGAGTGCCGTGACAGCGCTGGGATGTTTGCTCAACGTCCCTGTAGATTTGAGCTCTCCACTGCCAAACTCCCACGCGCAAACTTCTCCCGAGCCAAGCCCCGCCACCAGCAAGCCTTTGCCAACTGCTAGAGCGTTCACGTTTCCCGGTGCTCGAGCTTGTAGTGTCTGCTGCGAGAACTTGACGTTCCAGGCCAGGACTTCGTGGCCAGCACCGGCGAAAATCCAGCCAAAACCACTGGCCAGTGCCTCCACCGGGCCCTCTAGCCTCAGAGTATCTGACACGGTCCCCGAGTTGCAATCCCAGGCCCTGAGAGTTCCATCGGTAGCACCAGTAAAGAGCACTGCCGAGTCTGGAACCATAGCTATTCCCGTGATGCTCTCCTTGTGCTCTTTGAGCGTGGTGAGGAGCGCCAATCCGGTGACGGTGGTAGCAGCGTGGAGGAACTTACACCTCTCCCCATATCTACACGACCCCTCCAGCCAATACGCACAAGCCCTTTGGGTGTGAGGAGAAGGCGAAGTTCCTGGTTTCCTTGCCGGCTTCTTTGATCCCAATATCAGTGCCTCTGTCGACGAAGATCTCTTGAGCTTTGGAGGCGGTGGAAGAGCTGCTGGATCGACGATGATCTTCTGTGCATTGTTTTCCGAGTGTTAGCGACCATATGCCTAGCTGTGAAAACCTTTTGCGCAACACACACTACCTTGCTCTTGATGATCTCGGGCCCCTTCGTTTGATCAAACCCAATGACCCTCGCCTTGTCTGCCAGACCCTCTTTGATCCATGTGTTCTTCTTCAACACGGGGCGGCTGCCGCTGGCGCTGCTACTGGGATCCGCGGCGGCGACACTCCGCTTCCTGCTAGGCCTCTCCAGCGGGAGAGGAGCACTCTCCCCGGAATCAGCTTCACCGTGCACGAATCCACAGCCAGCACCCTTGCTACATCGCCCCTGTTGCCAGAATTTACATACCCTGGGGATCTGGCCGGTGAAATCGAGGCGATCGCTCATGGGTCGCCTGGAAATCGCCCTCTTCGTTGCCTCTGGATGAAGAACCTCGCTCAGCGCCATCGACTTGCCCTAAATGAATGAGCCCTAATTTCAAACTGGAAGTAGTAGAAATAAAGGTTTAAAGGAAAGTTTAGGGTTCTTTAGGGGTTTTAAGAATATTTAGGGTTCTTGCGATGGAGCCTCGATCGATCGCGGTAAGGAGCTGCCAATGCTGGTGATTTTTCACTGCGAGGGCCGCGGAGTGGTCTAATGCTGGTGATTTGGAAGAAATCCCAGAATACGGACGCTCTAGCCTCCTCGCTCTGGAGGCGAGAATGCGGCAATCCGTGGGTAATCCAGCGGCGCTTCATGGCCAGGGAGAGGAAGAGGAAGAGGATCCGGCAAGTGAGCTTCGACGTGATGATCAGCCGGGAGAAGCACGTCAGGCAGGCGCTGTGGCTCAAGGATCTCCTCGTCACGAGGCCCGGCCACACCATCTCGATGATAGATTTCCGGGAGGAGGTGAAGAATCTGGGGATGCGCGTGAGGAGGCTCTACTACCTCCTCGAGTACTACGACACGCTCTTCCAGACGCGGGTGGACAGAGCCAAGGTAGAGTGGATAGAGCTCGGGGAAGATGGCCGGAGGATCGTGGAGCTGGAGAGGAGGCTCATGGCCGAGTACGAGCCGTGTCTAGTGGAGAACTTGCGAAAGCTGCTGATGATGAGCGAGGGCGAGAAGATCTGCCTCAAGAGGATCGCGCTGCTGCGAGAGCCACTGGGACTTCCTCACGACTTCGAGCAGAACCTGGTACACAAGTATCCGCAGTACTTCGAGGTGGTGATCGCCAAGGACAAGAAGTACAGGGATTTGCAGCCGTTTCTCAAGCTCACGAGCTGGGATCCACTGCTGGCCATCTCTCGCCGAGAAGCCGATGCCGAGGAGAGCGAGAGGGATCCACACTCGTTCCGGATGAGGTTCCCGGGGGTCAAGTTCGTGCGGGGGAGGGACGCGCAGTTCCTCAAGAGCTTCCAGATGCTCGAGTTCCCGTCGCCGTATGATCCAAACCACGGCTACCCGAAGCTCTCCCGGGAGGCTGTCAAGCGCGCGGTGGCGGTGATACACGAGTTCCTGTGCCTCACGCAGGAGTCCAAGGCGCTGGTCGACTCCATCGCCGAGATCCGGCGAGAGACTGGGATTCCAAAGAAGATTGGCGAGCTCATTTGCCGGCACCCGGGGATCTTCTACTTGTCGTGGAAGGGAGCGCTGGCGAGGCATCCACATATGGAGGTGGTGTATCTCAAGGAGGCTTACAGCAAGCCTTACGAGGGGGAGCGGCTGAAAGCTGCAAGACTGCTGAGGAAAGGGCCCCTGGTGCAAGTGAAAGAAGCCATGGCTCTCACGATGTGGCACGCAGATCTGGCCTATGATAAGAGGCATGGCACGGATTGTTTCTTGGAGGGCCGCCAGTTCCCGATGATAACTTACGATGCGTTTGAGAGTACCTTCCAATCGGAGCTGTACAGGGAGCAGAAGATCAAGTACGAGAACCTCTAGTTTCCGGATGGAAGAAAGTTCGAGCATTTGAAGAGCTGAGGGTGGAGCCGGCTTATTCAAAACCAACGACATGGATGGAAAGCCTCGCATTGGACGAGGAATACAAGTCACTGGCATATGAAATGGAATACTAAGAGCTATGGCTTAGATTTACACCTTCTTAGTGATCTACGCCTTAAAGGCAGGATGGCGAGAGAGATTATGGACTCATCTCAGCATGACACATCGATGGCAAGCTTGGAGAAGTCGATATGCTGATTCTTATAGATTTGATGAGAGAATATATTTTGGCATTATATTCTAATAGAATATATCTATTTGTAATAACTGGAACCCTCTCAAGAAAACCTAGAGCATACTAAAAACTTCTTAAAATTTATAAAACTTAAATAAAGTAACATAAATGATTATGTGTACACTATTATGTATGCACTAAAATTTTAATACTATACTATATGTGATTGCTTACTATACTATATGTGATATGTGATTGCATTATATATTTATGCATGCAGATATTTTTTTTAATTTAATTTTTTTGTCTTTTTGAGTTGCATGCAAAAATATCATGCACATAAACACTTTTCAATTGTTATATAAACAATCAAAATGTGATTATGTGTATAATATTTTTTTCATAAAGTATGTCATGTATGCATGGGTGTAGCACATGTGATCATGGGATGAGATTTGGATATATTATCACTGTGAATCTTTAGAACCTTGGGGGATAAATGGGGATAAAATAGCCATTAAAGGCTCTTTCATCAAGCAATTACCCCTTTTCCAATTCGCTTAAAGGGAAATAAATAAGATGTGCTGGAATGGGTATGACACTTTAAATTGCTATGTATCATGCCATGTCATTTCAAACAATATAACATCACTACAATCTAACAATTGGAAAATGGGCAATTATTTGATGAGAGAGCCCTTAATGGCTATTTTATCCCCATTTATCCCCCAAGGTTATAAAGATTTACGGTGATAATATATCCAAATCTCATCCCATGATCACACGCGCTACCCCCATGCATACATGACATACTTTATGAAAAAAATCACAATAACATAAATCTAGCAAGGGTATTTATGTTTTATTCCACTTATTACAACTTATTTGTAATGTAGTGCCTTAATTATGATTGATTGGAATGCCATCAATTAGAGTGTGGTGGCAAGCGCAATTGATTGGAGAGCAATAAGTGTGATTGATTGGAATATGGTAGCAAACTTGATCAATTGAATCACAGTAGCAAAACATTTCTACTTTTATATATATGTTTTATATAGTGCCATAAAAAAATATTATTTTCTTTGAGTATTTAGAGTGTTAAGCATGGTGGTTTTTTGCAAACAAATAGATTTTGTTATACCTAGGGCTTTTCTCTTGCTAAAAAATTGTGCTACAATAAAACATTAGTTTTATCAATTTTTAACATTTTTAATCATATACTAAAGTTTTTAGCATTACAATAGTTTGTTGCGCTTGGGCTTTTATGCAAAGCACTTTTCATTACCTTCACAAAAAAATAAACCCACTAATAGCAAGATTAACCCATAACATTCAAAATGTAGACATCCAAAGGTACTAAAAATTTAGTTTTTGCATTAGAAAATGTTATGCCTAGAAGTTTTAAATTTAAACCTATAAGCTCCCAAATTTAAACTTTTTAAAAAGTTCACCCAACTCAATATTACTTAAACCAAAGACACTTAACCCCAAGTATCCTAAAACTCTTAATTGATTGAAAAAGGGAGTTTTACTCTTTTGACACTTTATTCTTTAAATCGAGTTTAGCTAGAAGCAAATTAAACCTTCTAAATGTCAATTTTAACATGTAGTAGGATGCCCCACAACTTTTTTGATAATAAATATTGAGTCTTTCTATCATGAATATCTCCACTAATTCCTAGTTTCTATGTTACTTCATATTGTGGAAATCTTTTTCATTTCACATGGAACTCTTTCACCTTATGTTATTATTACTTGCCTTTAAAGCTTCCATCTCATAAAGCTTTATGAACCTACTTAAAAAACTCAAATCACTTTAGCCACACCTTCCACATCCACTTTTATTGTAGTAGTGGATATGTAATGTTAAATCCTAAATAATAAATTTGGACTTTCTGGGAGGTCACACAATCTAATGCTACTCAAACCCAAAAACATTTAACCTCAAATATCTCAAAAACCTTAATTGATTGAAAAAAAAAGTGCACTTTTATTCATGGGTTCGTTCCTTTTAGATTTAAATTATTATGTACTGTCTCTTAAGTAATTGTCTTTAGTTGTTTACAAAATCTTATTGACGTGTCAAAAAATCTAATATAAAGTTGAAATTTATTCACAAAAAAAATAAATTATATATATGATGCTGATTTGGACTTTGCCATACATATGTGGTGACCACCAATGTATGCCTATCATAGGGTGGAAACTCTTTTTTAGGGTTAGGATAAATATACATACATTGTAAGGGTGTGAATACCTAGGGTTTTGTATGGATAAATTTTAGGTACATGCAAAGGTATAGAGAGGGATTTTATTTTAGAATAGGGTAGATTTAAATAGCAATAGTGTTTGGATTAGTGTGGCTTATTATATCTAAGAAACAAGGTTAGGAGCTTGTAAAAGTTCACAATTGGGGAGGTATTCAAAGTATAAAAAATAGTAATAGGGTGTTTGAATCTTAATATATATATATACACATGCACACACCTTTAAGTTTTGTTAGTTTTAATGCCATAGGTAGATATATAAGGGCTAAAATTGATTTATTTTTTGGATATACTTGGGGTTTTATGAATTTTTTTGAACACAACCATATCCAGAGATTTGTTCTAGGTGGCCACCCTAGGGTGGCTATGCATAAATAAAAAGTTGTGCTCAAAATATTATATTATAAGTCACAAATGTGTATTACAACAATTTAAGCACACTTGCCAAGCCACCCACCCTAGGTACGCTTCCTTAGGAGGTGTACCCCCCCCAAATTGCTATCATAAATTGCTTGCTATATACTATAGTATGATAATAAATAAATACTAAAATATTCTAAAAACTAAAAAATAAAAATCACACAATTAGTTAGCATTCTCATACAATACAGCTTTTATTTAATTTAATTTCTTCCATGTTTTTAAAATAACCTTAACTATAAAATTTTAAATTTAAAAATAAATTTAGTTACTAAAAATTATAATTAATAATTTTACATATATTGCATGTAGCAACACTTGGTTTGCTTAATAGTAGTGCTTATTATTTATTTATTTAATTGATCAATTGAAAAATTGTAACTATAAACTTGTTTATAATTTATAAATACAAAATTAATCCTATTGCATTCAACCATTAGATGATAGAATAAACTAGAATATACCAGAAAGTGTTTAGAAACCTTATAAATTATAAATAAAAAGATTAATCTAAATATATAACAACTGCTAGATGGTAAAATAATCCCAGAATATCCAGGTATATTATGAGTATATTCACTACCTGCTTAAGCAAACCCAAAATAAAAAATAAAAATAAAAACTGTTTCATAAATATGAAGAAATGCAACACTAAAAATACTATATATATATATATACACTGTAAGTAATTTTCCTAAAACCTTTTAAAACTAAAGCACATACTTTTGTGATTTAATTTTTTTCATTAGTTGTGATTTTTCAAATATCCTTATACTTCAAAATATAATAGAAGAAAATAAAAGTATAAAATAATAATACATGCTGAGCTTTCATTTTCTTATTCAAGGCAGCTAGTAGTCTTGGATATGGTTGTTTTTTTGAATAAAGTGAAAAAATATTTAAATAGTAAAACATACATGAGCTTCTTTTTTTAGTTTAGTATTTTTTATTTAAAGTAATGTCGTTAGAATCTTAAAAAAATATCTGACCACCTTTACATATAATTTAAACCTCTAGACCAAGTATTACATACACCACCATACTCAAGCTTCATGCCTCAAAGTTTCACTTGATCTCAACATGTGCCACAACATGCCAAAAGTCATGTCCACATGACATAAATCTGCAAAAAAGAAATTTTCCACCATAATAATCTTGCTAACTTTCACTAATAAGTCATGCACCACACCATCTTATTGTTGGTTCTTAGTGGCAGTTTTGACAATTTTATCTCAGCAAAGTTGGTTGAGGAGTATAACCTGCCAGTGACTAAAGTGATTCCTTATGGAATTTTTGGAGCTGTCACCAAGAACTAATAGTGGGATGGTGACTTATTAGTGAAAGTTGGCAAGATCACCATGGTGGAAGATTTCTTTCTTGCAGATTTATGTCATGTGGACATGATCTTTGGCATGTCATGGCACATGCATGTTGATCTCAACATCAAGTGGAGCCTTCAACACGTGAAACTTAAGTATGGTGGCATCACATAATATTTAGTTTAGGGTGTAAAGATAGGATCCTAACATTGGTGAGAAAATATTCATAAACTTACTAATCTTCTTATAAGTTTTGCCTAAAGAGGTAGCTTTTTGACAAAATCAAGTATTAAGTTGCATCCAGGTACTATATAAAATCCTCTTTATGCATCAAATTAATTTGCTATTAGTATGAACTCTCTTTTGAGTCTTCTGGCTTCATTGTGTCCCCTAAGCTAACATTGTTTTTCCATAGTTCTTGACAAATGCATTTTTTTTAGGAATTTAGCATTTGTAAACGCTCGTTTGTGTTCACATTTGTTGCGTATTTGTGTTTGTTACTATAATTTTTTTAACTAAGTTAAAGAATATTCTTTTGTTTTACCCTTTCTCTATTCTTGGGCTGAGCAACGATGTTGGAGAGAGCAGACAAGCTGTGGAAAATGAATGGGGTAAGGACACCATCCTTGGCAAAACATATAATAATGTTCAGCATCACTAGATTTATAAGCATTGCAACAAAGAGTATAGAGGGTTTTGAAGCGTCGCCGGGCATATTTGGGGCAAATCCTAAGTCACCAAATTGCTTTGTGTGAGGCTATGCCGAGTTGCAATTGCTCCACATCACTGAGTTCTGCTCAAATTATCTTTTGGATAAGTCTTCCAAAAGACTTCTTAGTTCTTATGCTCGGCTACCCAAATGCCAAAAAGGGAACTACCTACTACAAGATCAAATGCCCAAATGTTGCATAGGGACATAGAGAGTAGAGGCAATGGAGAATCTATGAGGCAATCCTCTTAGGGAAGCTCTATGTACTCAATTGGAAGTGCAACTTTTGATGGCCATTTGCCTACAAACATACAGTTTATTGCAAATGTCAAGTTGGGGCATTTAGGAAGCAAAACTCAAATGACTCTCAAATAGTTCTTTGAAAATCAATATCACCAAAATGCAAACATGACTATGAGGAGGTTCATCTATGCTCATGCTCTTCCTTTTAACATAATCTGTTCACCTTTTTGGGAAGACATAGTGGATGCTTTACTTCTTGTTAGAAAGGGATACAAATCCACTATAATCAAATATAAAGGACTTTGTGTTTAGCATTTGAATGAAGAATGTCAAAGTCTGAGGGAGAGGATGCAATTAATCAGAGAAGGATGGAAACATTATGGTTATAATATTATCTTGTATGGATGGCAATGCAGTAGGAAGAGGTTGATTATCAACTTATTGGCTGTGAGTTGTCAAGGTTGTGTTTCTTAAAATCAATTGATGCATTAGATGCAATCAAGAGTGGTTTATATCTCTATGAGCAGGTAGTGATTCTGGAAGTTGTACTTGAGAATGTTGCCCAATTGGTCACAAATAATGCAGCCAATTGCGTAAGTATGGGCCAACTTATGATGGAGGAATTCCCTCATATATCATACATGTTTGTTGTGTTTGCCATGTTCTTGATTTGTTATGCAAAGATATTAGCAAATTTGAATGGGCACAACTATTGATTAGTGGATGTGAAAAGCTGGTTACCTTCTTTACGAAGAAACCAAGTTTCCCACTTGAGTTAGTTGAGAAATTGGTCAATGACCGTGTACTTAGATCGGATAAACATAAGGTAGGAACCCTATGTGTTTCTTGCTGAGCATACTCAACTTGGTTTGAGAAACTCCTGTCATTGGCTTGCACTTGCTAGTATCAAGAACTCCCGCGATATTGAGATTGGTCCCTTAATATCGCTAGATGATAGCTTACCGTGTCTGCCAAACACCCTCGCTATCATACCCTTTGTGTTAGTCTCATTTTGGTCCCAAATGTTATTTATGGAAAGTGTCCAGATTTGCTCATTTGGCATATCTACGGAATGTAGAGATCGTCCTGAACACAATGGTGTTCGTCCCGTGTCCAAATTCGCAATCTAAGGACATTCCATATTTAGTAAGTTTCAAGCTTGTCCCAGAGACTAACTCCTGATACTAAGGGAGGCTTGGGGTGAAAGCCCAAAGCGTGTGTTCCTCTAGGGGGGGGGGATGTGGGGGGTTCCAAATGCATAGTAGGGATAGTGGGTAGGTCGGGCATGGCCGACCAACCTGAGGCATAGTCTAGCTCCCGCTTGCGTGCTTGTCCTTGTTCTGCGTCCGGCTTGGGTCTAAGCCCAAGTTCCATTCCATGCTAGTTGGTGGAGTACCCATGTCCTCGCGTTAGGCCACCGGTATGCCGAAATAGCGCCAGACTTCGTTTGGCTCCGTTTTGCGTGCTGGTCCTGGCATTAGGATGCTGGTTGCTCCAGGACTGTTCCAAGTCGCTCCGGGCTCCTGTCCCTTCGCTCCTTGGGCTTTATGCTCGAGAGTTGCTCCGTGGTTTAGTTCCGTCACTCCTTGGCTCCATGCTTGGGAGTTTGGCACCGTTCCTTTGTTCAGTGGCCCAAGGCCCTGAACCTCGGGTTCCTATGGACACGTGGCATGGACACGTGGCATGTGACACGTGGCATCTGTCACGTGGCACAAAGAGGGTTTAGGTTCCGCTTCGTGGTGTTATCCTATGGTAAATCACTATAGGATAAAGGGTCAAAACCACGTGCGCTACATACATGGTTGTTGTGTTTGCCATGTTCTTGATTTGTTATGCAAAGATATTAGCAAATTTGAATGGGCACAACTATTGATTAGTGGATGTGAAAAGCTGGTTACCTTCTTTACGAAGAAACCAAAGCTTCTAGCTACTTTCCGAAAGATTGCACCATGGGATATTGTAAAGCTAACAACAACACAATTTGCTTATAGCTACTTGGTTATAAGCCAATTCGTTGATGAGAAAATGCTATGGAAGAACAATGAGTTTTGGATACAATGTTCTGAGCTTCTCATGATCATGGCCCTAATTCTAAAGCTATTAAAAATAGCTGATAAAGATGGTGTAAGGATGGGCATCATCTTTGAAGCTATTGATCAAATGCAAGAGCAGAAATTGGCTGATGATGATGTGGTGGACAAGTAGAGAATTGAAACATTTAAATCATTCATATACAACAATGATCAATCTGATCCAAACCATTGGCTCATGATGCACAATCTTCTACAAAGTATTGGCTGTTGTTTACATCTTTTGTGAATGGACATAGAAGAGGATGTTGATACCCATGCATACTTTGAAGAGATTTCAAAGGGGGATTTGAAGGTTGAGGAAAAGTTAATGCTTTAATTTCATGATTTCAAGAAAAATTGACCTACAGAGATGAGACGTAATCTGGCATCTCAAAGAAACATGTGTAAGAAAAGGATGTTTTGGTGGGGAGGTATAGATCTCAACTCCCTGACCTGCAGAAGGTGGCTATATGAGTTCTCAGCCAATGCATTTCAGTTTTTGATGCTGAAAGAAATTGGAGCACCTGGAGAATTGTTCAGTCTAAGAGAAAAGCTCAGTTGCTAGTTGTGAACATTGAAAAGTTAATGTATTGTTAGACTAACTTGAAATTAGTCCAACTCATAGAGACAAAGGCCACCCCTTGTAAGAAGATTGATCCAGATGATTTGGATTTAAAGCCAATTGGGAGAGGCTTTGCATATGCAGTAAAGGATGGAAGAATCCCAAGAACTTTTATAGAAGATAAATGATAATGTTGTCGAAGATGAGGTTGACAATAGTGATTGAGAAGGATATTCGAATATTTAAAATATTTGTTTAGAACCTTTTACATTTCTTTAGGTTTTTAGGTTTGTTACTGACAAACGCGTTTCCACGTTTGCAAACACATTTGGATTTATGTGTTTGGAACATTTGTGCGTTTGCTCCGTAAGTATGATTTTTTCTTCTTCATTATCTTGTATTTCTCTCCTTTTTGAGCATTGCCTGATCGAATAGACGAAGAACATACGAAGTTTTCTGAAAGAAAAGTTACAAAACTAATTACATGCTGCTGGAGCTATCGTTTGGTGACGTGCTATTGCTGGGCCATTGCATTTGCACAGACGTGGGCGAGCTCCTAGTATGTTTCTTATCATCATCGACCACTTCCACCTTCCTGATCGCCACCATCTGCTCCAGGTAGCGCTGCTTCCCCTCCTCCTCGATCGCACGAAGCCTCGCTGCCACATCCTTCATGCATGGCCTGTCCTCCTTCTCCGTTGCCAGGCACTCAAACCCGAGCTCCGCCACGCACTCCACCATCCTCTGCCGCACGCTATCTTCCCCCGCCCCAAGCCGCGGATCCACCAGCTTGTCCAGCTCGCCGCACTGGATCCGCGACACCGCCAGCGCCGCCAGGTTGATCTCCTTCCTCTCCCTGGCCATGTCCACCGCCCGCTGCGACGACACGAGCTCCATGAGCACCACCCCGAGGCTGTAGACGTCGCTCTTGTCCGTGAGCTGGTAGCTCTGGTGGTAGTCCGGATCCAAGTAGCCGGGAGTTCCCTGTGGCGCGGTGGTGATGTGCGTGAGCTCCAGCGATGGGACGAGGCGGGAGAGACCAAAGTCGCCCACTTTGCAGTGGTACCGCTCGTCCAGGAGGATGTTTGTGGACTTCACGTCGCGGTGGTAGCAGACGTTTGTGTGGAGGAAGGCGAGGGCCTCGGCGCACTGGACCGCGACAGTGAGGCGGGCGTCCCAGCCGAGGTAGTCGCGCGGGTTGTCGTAGAGGTGGTCGGCTAGAGTTCCATGGGCCACGAACTCGTAGACGAGGAGGAGCTCCTGCTCGATGCAGCAGCCGTAGAGCCGGACGAGGTGGGGATGAGTTACCTGTGTAGGAAAGACGATTGAAGTTAGCAAGTCTGGAGGATTCGTGCGTAGGGGAACGACTGCGTACGAGATCAAATATGATCAAAGCAATATAAGTCAAGAAGATTAAGGTGACAATGCATGAAACGAACAAGTCGGAGTAATGCAAGTCAAGAAGAATAAAGTGGCAATGTATGAAACGAGTGCTTGAAACGAAAAGATCAAGTCCGAGGTACGTATCCTATTCTTTATTCTAGGACAACTCATGAAAAGATGATGAACGAGAGGACACACAACAAAAAAAACCATGCAGTTCTTCCAAGAAAAGATGGAAAAGATGGAAAAGATTTTGTCATGAAAACTCGAGGTAAGCTTACCCGAGAGAGGATGGTAACCTCGTTGTCAAACTGGTACTTCCCCTGGGCATTCCAAGGATTGAGCTTCTTGACGGCCACCAGCCGGCCATCCCGGAGCTTCCCCTTGTAAACAGTCCCAAACCCTCCATCTCCGAGCCGGCCATCCTCGGAGAAATTGTTGGTCGCCTCCTGGAGCTCCCTGTAGCTAAACCGGCTGCTATTGCTCCCACCATCGCCATTCTCCACAGTAACGCTCACGCTGCTACCGTAACTGTTGCTAGTGCCATAGCTCCCGCTGTTGTTGCTGTAGACAATCCGGCCACTCTTGGAGAGAAGCTGCGGCGGCGGCTGCTTTGGATCATCGCCCAGAATCAATCCTCGCTGCTTCGCTGCGAGCCGCCGCCGCCTCGCAACGCAGCACACGCATCCCAGCAAGAACAAGACACCCAAGCCACCACCTACGGAGCCACCTTTAATAAGAGACAAAGATAGATTTAGGCTCGATCGAGAGAGTGATAAGTTTCTCTTGCGTACCAACAATCGCTCGAGTCTTGCTCGTGCGCCCACTGCCCAAGCTCGGAGAACTTAGACTAGCGGACCGGGAGCAGTTGACGACGGTGGCCAGGTGCAGCTGCAAGAGGTCCGGGTTGCAAGAATAGTCTGGACGATCGAACTGGATCACGGCGTGATATCTAGACTCGTCCCCTGGGGCTGGAGGCGTTGGGTAGCAGCCAAGGCCGTCGCGCCATTCTCCAATCACTCGAATCCCGCAGGAAGTATCGATCCGGCAAGTACGAGCCGCGCAAAGAGCCGGCGGCGAGCGGTCGACCACCACAAAGGGGGCAAGGAATGCAACGATAGTGTAGCTTTCATTGCTTATGCGGACCTTGTCGTCCTCACAGCTGAGAAAGAATGGAGAGTCTTCGCAAGAGAACGGCGGTGGGATCACTACCTGCCCACAGTTCCCAGGCTTGCATCCCTGGCCCGAGGTGCCATACAGCGCGAGAGCTAAGAGAAGCGCGATGGCGCACAACATCCCCTCGAATCCAAGTCGGAAACAGAAAACTCCCCTGTTCGTACTTCTCTCACCCGGAATTCGCTACCATCCCCAGGAGCAAGTGTCCCACGCGCAAACCCCGACTTCGAGAGGAGTCAAACCTTCGCTCGCTTCTCCGGAGCGGATGATAGAACCTTCTTCCTAGAATGATAGATTGTCACTCACACTGGCGAGCATTTTCCTCCATGCCATTTGGGTGGAGAAATTGCCCCACCGTCGTGGTTTCCACACGGATTAGCAGCCGCGAAAGGAGGAGGAAGGCACTGCGCCGCCGGGAAGATAGGACCCTCCTTTTGTTGACTCCATAGCTCTTTCTAATTAACCTGGCATTGATTCCTTGACAGTGGACTAAAAACCATAAGTGCCTTTTATCTTTTGACCCGACTCTTCGCGTGAAGCTTCTCTTTTATACATTACACTTTTTTTCTTTTTGACAGTAGACAAAAAAGAAGTCACTCTCTTTCTTCTTCTTCTTTCTTTTTGTTTCTTGGTTCTTTGTAAACTATGACTTGGCATAGATCGTTGTCCGTCACTGCCAACATAAATGAAAGCCCCGTTCCTTGTTGTTTCTCTCGAGTGATATCACCTGTGACACCTTCTTCTTCCGGCCAGTCACTCCTTCCCTTCGACGATTCAATGGCTTCTCCTCGGGGCGCTGACGGGCAGATTTGAGAGTTTGACACTCTCAAAGCTGTGATTTTCTTTGCTAGCTCCCAACCTTGTCTTTTCTTCCATCGCTATAAATTTGCCGATTCTACACATCCGAGCGTAACGAGAGTGAAGAGTAGAACCCCACGCACGCTCTTGGACCTCGTCCTCTTCCATTTCCTCGCCTCCTACTTAGCTTCCATCTGCATTATATCACAGGCTCAAACTCCTTGCCTGTTCTACGCCGGTAACCATTGCCGTGATGTTATTAGTTCCTTCGGCGATCTCACCCGCCGCGAATCCAAAAAAGTCAGTCTCGTTCTGCAAATGCGCTGTTAGCCCCGAGCAAATCAAAGCCCATAAAAGCTCTACTTACATTGTGCAGGAGCTTCGACACTGCTCCTCTCGAAAACTTTCTAGCGAACAAAAAGCAGGCTCTGGGAATGCCATTGCAGCTACACCATTCCGTCCGGCCTTCCGTTTCATACTTGATGCTGTGAATTCCCTGAAAACGGTTTTCCAGTGTCTAAGTTGCCATGCTAAACGAGATAACACACCTTAATGTCTTTGATTGTCTGTGCGGAGACGTCTGCTGTGTTGAAGGTTACCGGATGCCAACGATCGTTCTCGCGTCTGTCAGATGCCTTCCAGAGTGTGTAAGTCAGCGTTCTCCTCTCGATCTCGTTTTCCACTGTTTTGATCTATAATAAAGTATAGAGTTAAAATGCAAGACACGAGGAGCAAGCGTCAAACACACCGCCAACAAGGTCTGGATGTAATGCTCATCCGGAACGCAGTCGTTTTCCGAACTAGTCTGCAAAAAAGCATCCCATATGTGAGAGTGAAAACAAGCAGCCGCCATACCATTCCATATTTCCTTCCAGCTTGTGGTTGCATATCCCGCTGCGATCACAAACTTTTTTCAGTAAAAAAACAAATAAACAACGACGACAAATATCCTGTTTCATTGCATGCTTCCTCTTCGTGCTTAAGCTAACCTTATGCTGATCATTTGAGACCGCTTTTTGCTTGAGTTGCGAGAACCTCTGCAAAGGAGCTCACAAACTAGCTTCGAAATGCTCTAACTCGACAAAGATCCATGGTGGCACTTATAAGTACTCTACCTTGCAATGCTCGTAGAATTTCAGCAGTATCCTAGAGTCCCCAACAACAATCTCTGCGTGCTTTCTCAGGAGCATGAACCACTGTGTCGAAGGAGGAAAGGACACAGTCAAACTTCCGAATAACGCTTGCGGAGCTTACCTGTGATCCTTTCCTCCATTTCTCATGTGTAACAGTCGGAAACATGCGAAAGTTATAGCGTGTGTTCTTGCTTTCGATAAAACTGATAGAAAAAGAAAACCGGTGTTCATAACATGTAGAGTGTGTCGCATTTACCTGTCAACAAAACTCTTCGGAGACGAAGTTATATACTTATAGATGTAATTAAAACTGTATAGAGGTATGCAGCTGGAACATCGCGAGATAAAACTGATCAGAATGAAGCAGCGTCGAAAAACAAAAAGGTCACCTATCGGACAGTAAAACAAAATGAGAAAGAGAAGCATCCTGTAGAGCTCTATGAAGTAAAATACGCTCAGCATCGATCATACTCGCCTCACCCCACTCCACCTGCAAAAATGATGTGATCAAATGGGTGAAAAAGAAAAGGAAGAAAAGGTGATGCTACCATGACACTATTGTTGATCTGCCGGTTCCAGAAGAAAGAAGACTCGGTGTTTGTGGCATCGTAGACAAATCCAGGCCGAGCGTGAATATAGATGCTATACAAGTGTTCTTGAGCACCCTGAGAGAAGAACAAGAAAAAAGAATGAGCAACTGTGCTGTGACTGTAAACGAAGAAAGGAAAATGCGCAAGACAATCTATACCTTGAAGAAAAGGTCCCAAACTTCTTCAACAGCTAAACGATTGCGAGCTAGAAACAAGAGAGCGATCCTCGGCGCACCGATCTTCTCAGGCACGGTGGCACGAATGCTGGCCGCGGGCATCGGCATTGTGCCCGGGGAAGATGGAAATCTGAGACCGCACAGCGCTAGGAAGAATAACAAGGCGAGCACGGAGATCCTCCACTTCCATCGGTGAAATATCGACGGCCTCTTCTTCATGGCTGGCGTCCTAGAGGCCGCGATCCATCCACGGCGTCCCCTTGTTGTCCCTACCTCTCGGATCTCCCGATCGTCTCCTCAAAGACGCCCGTGGCGTGCTATCTCGGAGGACTCCGCCATGGAAATAGGAATTAGGGCTCCACCAGATTATTTTAGGTGCTCTGTTTTAGGGCTTTAACACAAAAGGTTATTTTAAAGGTCAGGATATAACGAATTCTAGTTAATAGTAAAATGAAGAAAACAATGTTACAAAAGAATGAATCACCAAGTTAATTCACTTCTATATATAAAATTAATTTAATTTATTAATATTTTAAAATTTATATTTAATTTATTTTGTAATGCAATTCTTATGTACTTGAAGAGAAAATTGAAGCATATTAAAGAAAAAAAAAATGAATATATGATTATACTAGTTTAAATATAAATGTTTATCTAGATAATTTATATATTTACATGTATATATCTGATGATAATTTGTTTATTAAAATAATATAAATTTGTTTAAATAAATATACTAATAGTAAACTAGGTTTTAAAATTAATATTATAATAAAAAGATACAAGAAAAATTCTGATTACTTTTCACTTTTTCTGTTTTTTTTTACTTAATAACTTTTGGAATAATAGCAATGACTATGTATCTCAAGAAGACTTAAATATTCATTTTAACAGCTCAATCAAATAATTTACTATAAAAAGGCAGACACAGAGACTACTTAAAAATGCTCTTCACATCAATTACTACCTGGAAAAGTTTACTCTAGTTGTATAGCTTATCTAATGAACAGGATTGGTTTCAAAATCTAATATTCAAAAAATCTTAATTACTATAGACATAAAAATCTGGGTGACGATTGTTTACCCTAGGCTGTCGTGCCCACCTGAGACTTGAGTGAACCTAGATTACTTTTACCAATATTGTGAAAAAAGTCATGCTTTCCCTGCTGTTTAGTATTTTTCTCAAATTATTTGAGCTGCGCTTGACAGTACGTATCGTGGATAATCTCTGGTTGCCGAAGGTGGAACCCGGTGTCTCGTCTTTCACGAGTATTAACATCATTGAAAAGTACAATAGTTTGCTGACGTGATTTTATTGGAGCTCACAAAAAAGTTGACAAACTTTTCTTTGTTTTCAACAAACTTTGGACGTGGAATGTGCCAAGCACGTCCACAACCGATTCTTCTGCCCATTCGCACAGTCTTGCTGCTTCCCATAACCCCCAACAAGATCTTGGACGTCAGATTTGACCTTTTCTGCACCTTTATGAGGATTGTTTAACAAGTTATTCCATTTACTTTTAATGCTGGAAATAGATCCAATACCTCATTTGTTTCACCAGAGGGCTGAAGTTGCACATAAGAAAGATCCCCTTTGGAAGTAAAACTTGTCACAACTTCCTGCCTTGCATAATGATTGCTCAGTGGCGGAGGAGCCATGCCCAGCTCAATTCCTTCCACATTTGCGCTATCCCTCAGCTTGGCAAGCTTTCCCGCAGGACTTCTGACAACCTCCCCCCTGCCACCTTTTCTCTTTCCACCAGTGGCGAGGCTGAGGCTGAGGCTGAGGCTGAGACCAACAATCTCCTCCGAGATCTCCATCCCAGCGTCGTCTGATCTCATCTCAGAAACTGGCAATGTTTGTCCTCGAAAACTGCTGCTCGATGCAGACCTCGAGTCGAGCGTAAGGGTGTAGCCTTCGCCCGGATGCTGCACAATGTATCTCAGCTTGCACCCGATGCTGCAAAACTTGAACTTCCCGTTTTCCAGATCCGCGATCTCCTCGGGCGTCCGGTGCTTTTCCTTGCCGGTGGAGTGCCTCCGGCCACACGAGATGCAGATTTGGGCCTTCCCCTGCGGGCTCTGCTGGTTGGACGTGGGGCGGTCGATGTAAACGCCGAACTTGAAGTTGCAGTAGTACCACTGCACGTCGCTCACGTCCAGGAGGTGTTTGATCTCATCGACCCTGATGGACATCTGCCGCGAGGATTTGAGGATCTTGACGATTTCGTGGGGGTTGTCGTCATGGCACGCATCGCAGACGACGTCCTCGCAGCGAGTGCAGAAGTTCTTGAAGGTGCGAGAGCACACGCACTTCAGGCCCAGTTGATTCTCGGGCCGCGTGATGCGAGCCAAGGAAATCAGCATTGGCAACCACTTTGGACCTTGGCTCTTTGAATCCATTAACGCTGCCCTAGGAAAAGAAAGCGTTCAATATATACAGTACTTTCAAAGGGATAGCAAAAAGGAAGCACTATTTTAGTAAAATATATTATCACAATCTATCCACCGGAATTAAACCTTTTTAATAAATGAGAACGAGAAAATTTTTGCTAAGATTATCGCCGTGTTCTGACTCTATTTTATTGAACTCACGACGTTCCTACACTACCTCAGTGACAACAAAAACGGCGCTCACTTGCCACCACCGCTTTGAGCCCAGTACTCTTTGACAAGCTTTGCGAACAGAGAGTCCGGATTCTGGAGAAGCTTTTGAGGACTCTCGTACTCTGCCAATCGACCTGTTCGGTTTTCGAGGTTTAGAAATCCGAGAGCACAAAAGAGACAAAAAAACTACCACTTACCATCGTGCAGTGCCATAACTCTATCGCTGTCAATCACCGTTGGTATCCTGTGAGCGACCGTCACCACGGTGCACGAAGCAAACTCCTCCCTTATGACTTTCTGGAGGACTGCATCCGTGGTTGAATCGATAGAGGCCGTAGCTTCGTCCAGAACCAGAATTCGCGACCGTCGGAGGAGAACACGACCGAGACAAAACAGCTGCCTCTGCCCCGCGCTCCAGTTTCCACCCTCATCAGCCACTACAAAGGCATGTCATTAACAAAACCAGGGGAAAATGGAGACTTTATAGTACCTCCTGATTCAAGCTGTTCCGGCAGTGATCGGATCACGTCACCCATTTGACATTTGTCAAGAGTCTGAAGAAAATTCTGCTTAACACAAAGAAAAAAAAGGTTGAAACAAACTTACCTCCCATATTTCCTGGTCAGAATAAGAACCGAGCGGATCCAAGTTCGACCGTACTGTTCCACGGAAGAGCGTTGGTTCCTGAGGTATGATCCCCAACTTCGTTCGCAAATCCCGAAGCCCGATAGAGCATATGTCGATTCCGTCGATTAGAATTGTTCCACCGACTGGCTCCACAAGACGAAACAAAGCTCCAATCAGCGTCGTCTTCCCACTGCCGGTTCTCCCAACAACACCAACTTTGTGGCCTCCTTGAATGGTGCAGCTGATTCCTCTGAGCACCAGAGGCGAGTTTGGCCGGTACCGGATCTAAAAAAAATGTTTCGCGTCATGCTCGGACTGGAATGCTCGGACTGAAATAGCTTTATTACCTGAAGTTTTTCCAGTACGATCTCTCCCTTGCTAGGCCATTCAGGAGGTGGTCGGTTGTTCTCAATAATAGGTGGAGCCTCAACTGGGACATTCATGTATTGCTTGATACGCTCGACTGAGACAATGGTGTTGGCTAACTGGCAGTACCATTGTGTGAGAACCACAAGACTAATGTTCACGAGAGCTCCATACGAAAGTCCCATACCAGCAAGGCCTGAAAATACATGAAACGGTTGTGATACATGGATGTGGGATGGAGTTTTACATACCTGGGCCGATGTCGAAAGTCGACAGCATTATACCAAAAATGCACAGCAGCACAGTCCCGCACGATTCTACACGTAGCACAAGCCATTCCATCACCGAATAGTTATGCATATATAGAGAAACATCCTTGTCGAGAAGGACCAAGTTCTTCTGCCTGAACTCGTCTGCTACTCCGAAAGCTCGAATCGAAGTAACGCCGTTAATAGTCTCGCCAGACATGTTGACAATTGGTGCTTTCGTCATAGCGTTCAGCCTCATGAGCGACTGTGCAGTGGAGCGGAAATATTTCTGCCAAATCACAAATTTTAGCGCCAACAACAAAATTAAAAACTAACAACAGTTACCTCGACTCGTTTGATCATGTACAACATCGGTATGACGAAGACGAAGTACGGCCAGACCACGTAAATCAGTATGATGAAAACGCTGGGAAGATCAAACAGGAACCCGATTATGATGTTCGAGATTTGGTTGAGGTCGATGTCCAGTAAACTCATGTCATTCGAGGCCTGATCCAGACTCACCCGTAAGCTCACGGAAAAAGGTAAAAGGTAAAAACGAGACTTACCCTGCTCAGAATCCTTCCTGTCGGTGTTGAATCGAAGAAGGACATTGGCGCCTTGAACAGAGAATCCATCAATCTGTAGAAGAACTCCCTAGAAGCCTTAAGCCCCATAGCAATATGAGCTCTCATCCTTATGATAAAACAAAAGCTCGTCGACCAGGAGATCAAAGTGTATCCACCAACAAGCAGCTTCGCATTGATGTCCGGATTCTGAACCTGGATTGCGAGATATAAACTTGCGGCAGCCTGACCAGCAACCAGACCCGCCTGCGCGACTAGATCCACAATGAAGAAAAATCTCGCCTTGGAGATTGTCAGATAATCCTTGTAAGGCTGGAGACCCAGGTCTCCAACCCCCATCTCTTCCTTCTCGGTCAGTTGAGAAGCCGTGAACGATTCGCTATGATCTTGCTGCTTTTTGCTGGAATTCCTTCTTACGATACTGATGTGCCTCTTGAACTCAGGGTCCTTGTTAGATTTGCTTTCACTCATCTGCTGCTCCTGCTGCTGATTGTTGAAGTTATCCAAAGCCTCCTTGTGAGCATTGACAAGCTTCTCAAACGCGAGACCTGACTCAACTAGTTCGTCATAGTTACCACTCTGTAAGACTTCGCCATCTTGCATCACCTGCACACGGAAGTCGTTTGTGAGCTTGAGCTTATAATTCTGAAAAATCAAAACACTCACCAAAATCTTGTCAACCGCAGGTAGGAACTCTACTTGATGAGTAACGAGCAACACAGTTTTACCAGCCAATGCTTTCATAACACAATCCTGTTAAAACCCCTTTAGTAAACCAGAAAAGAAATCTCAGGAACTTACATGAAAGAGAGTTGCAGCTGTGTGAGCATCCACAGCACTGAAAGGATCATCCAGAAAATAGATATCCGAGTCGTAATACACCGCCCGAGCAAGTTGAATTCTCTGCTTCTGGCCACCGCTGAGATTTAGCCCCCTCTCGCCAATCTCAGTCTTGTCACCATGCGGAAGTATCTTCAAGTCGGATTCAAGAGCGCAAGCCTTGAGAACGTTCTGGTATTTCTGCTCGTCATAAGGTTTGCCAAATACCACATTGTCTCTTATCGTGCCAGTTTGGATCCATGCAGACTGAGAGACATAAGCCACTGTCCCATAGAGTTGCACCTACAGGAAAGAAAGAAAAAAAAAAAAAACACAATGAAAGAAAGATTCGTCAAACGTAAATAGAACATTAACTTACTGTTCCAGACATCTTGGGAATCTCTCCGAGTAAAGCGGACAACAACGACGTCTTGCCAGAGCCAACAGCACCACAAATGGCCACTTTATCACCGCGATGTATCTCAAAGTTTGCATTCTTGAGGCTCGGGTGTGAACCATCCCAGCTAAAGAATCCCCCTCGCGCGCGCACAACAACGTCGCTCCCCTTGAGAGACCTCCGATCGACAGCGTTTGTATCAACTTCTTCGTCCTGGAGGAACCTCCCGAGCCTTAACAGCGAGACTTTCACCTGGAAGAAGGAAAACGTGAGAGCAATTAAAAGAAAGAAATTGCAAGTCGTCAACACAAGATCCATGGAAAAGTTGACACATCAGCGGACGAATCCTACTGACAGGAAAACGATGCAATGACAAAGAAACCAGGAAACGTGGACAAGCATGAACAGCCCAGTGTATGATCTAAAAATCTAAAGAACGAAGTTGCGACTTTCAAAAAAAATTAAAGGAAAGATGGACGATGAGAACTCACCTGGGTGATGATCGCTAGAAGCTCGGGGACGATCCTCACGGGCTCCTGCGTGTTCCCAAACGCCGAGAAGACCGTGAAGATCACCGCGGCCGTGAGCTTGTTCCCGAGAAAGGCATACCCGGCAAGAGCAACCGCGACCGCCACCGTGTAGCTAAACCAAAACGTGATGAGCGAGACGCTCCTCTTGCCGTGCATGGATCCCAGCCACTGGAGCTCCTCCTCCCTGTGCTGCTTGATCAGCGTCTTGAATTCCTCCTCCCACGCCTGGAGCTTGATGATCTTCATGCTGGTGAGGATCTCCGTGGTAGCCCTCAATCGCTTGTCCTGCGCGACCATGAAATTCGTCTGCGCGCGCTGGAGGAGGCGGCTGGTGGGGATCTGGATGCACGCCGTAACGACGAGCACGGCAACGCACGCCAGGGTCGCCAATCCGATCGTCCCTACGAGAATGCCGATGGCGATCCCTAGCTGGAGGACGAGCGTCCATGTATAGTGCATCCACCACGCAAAATCCCCCAGCCGGTACGCATCCACGCCGATGTAGCTCACGATCTCGCCCGCGCCATGGCGCTGCTTGGCCGAATTCGCGAGCCGGAGCTGCTTCTCGTAGACCTCGGCGATGACGGCCGATCGCAGGCGCGCGCCGACGAGGCGCGATTGGAAGCTCCAGTGCCGCTGCGAGATGGACTGGAGGAATTTCGCGGCCGTGAGGCCGAGGATGATGGCGAAGCCCTCGACCCGGAAGAACCCTAATTTTTCCCCCTGGGGCTTTGCCACCGAGCGCACGAAGAAATACGTGAAGAGCGGCGAGGAGGAGAGCGCTAGGGTTCTTACGAGCGCCAGGAATCCGGTGTAGAGGAATTCCTTGCCGAAGCATCCGGCCAGCGCCTTGAAGACGGAGATCCTGGCGCCGTGCTTGCGCTGGAGCTCCAGGCGCTGCGCGAAATCGAGGTGATTGGTCTGGGCGCTATACTCCGGTGGAAGATCGGGGATGTCCTGGAGCTCCAGCGGCCTGGAATGGCCGAGGTCGAGCAGTGGATTCATCCACGAGAAGGAGAGCTGGCTCCAGAATCCCGCAGTCGCTAGCGGCGTCACATTCTTCTCGGGGATCTCTACTCCGCCATCGCCGTTGAGCAGCGGCGTCGCGAGATCGCGCTCCTCGTCGCGCTGTTCTTGCCCGCTCCAGATCTCGCGGAGCTTCACCGCCGCCGCCGCAAGGAGGACGCAGCACACCGGCCACGCCGCGATGGAGAGAATGCCATAGACCGTGAGTGCCGACGAGGACTCCCGGACGAGCACCGCGATCGTCCACGCCGTGATCACCGTGTTCATCACGAACATCGCGATCCACCAGACGCAAGCTGTGACCTTCGCGGCGCGACGAACGCCGGACGCCATCGCCGAGTAGCCCACGCCGCCCCACGAGATCGTCTGGGCGAGCCAGAAGACCCAGACGATGGAATCGACCGGCCACTCGGTCGCGAGCAGCCATAGCAGCACCGCGAGCTGGGCGAGCGCGACCAGGCTCGCTAGAACGCCCACCACGATCGACCACCGCGACCTCCTCCTGGATCCAGTGTTCTTGCGCGATGCGATGTGGACGATCACGAAGGCGAAGAAGAAGGCGAGCTTGAGGATGCAAGTGATCGCGTTCTCGGTGCGCGGTAGCACCGCCCAGGAGGACTGGAACCGGGTGGAGCAAATCGATTGGAGCTGGATCCAAGCATCTGGCAAGAACAAAGCGATACGAACGAATCAGCGCCAAGAACACATCGATCTATCGCTCGCTCACCTTGGACCTCAGGTCGGACCTTCATCGCTGAGTCAAGTATCACTCCTCTCACGAAGAGCCAGCGACCATCTAGCGCTCCTCAATCCACCATAGCCGAGTGGATTCTACCTCAAATCCACCATAGCTAAGCTCTGCCTAGCTAGCTCTCGGAGGATGTGTGGTAGCGCGGGCGATCGATCGCTATGACTGAATTAATTGTAACCGGCGGCCTTGCTGGTCACTGCTCCTTCATTCATTCCAAATTCCTCGTCCTCCGGCCAAATTTTTTCGTGCCAGTACCAACAGAAGCAAAGCAAGGGAGCCGCGAGAGAGAGAGTTATCTTTCTTCCTCGGTGATGTGTCACTCTCCTCCGCCACGTCGGACTTTTCCGCCTATGACGTGGTCTAGCTGGACATAATTCTTAAATGCCCCATTTGTTACCTGGCGCGAACTGTCCGGCAAGAACCACGTGGGCGGCGATCTGACGGATACCGGCGTAACAGCTCGGCCCCAAATCGACGGCTCACAGGCCTGTGGCTCCCAGCCGAGCCACGCACTTGGAGCTTTGACGGGCAGCCAGGGGTGATATAATCAGTTGCTGGCTGGCTGTGGAGCTGACACATTTGTAGTTTGGAAAGAATCGAAATTCTCCAACCCAAACGTCCAGGTACATGATTCTTTGTATTCACAGATCGAAGGCACGCAACGCAGCAAGCAACTGAGATCTTTCCTCCAGCAAGGAGTGATTGAATTCTTCTCGAAAAGCTTGGGTCTCATCTGATCGTAAGTTTAGGGGGATCTTTGTGAAGGAGTCCTGGACACCGGATAAATGGAGGATGCTTTAGAAAATTTTGGGAAAACGCTGGCATTGAGGAGGCTTAGTCAAGCCCAACACTTGAGTCAATTGGCTCAATGCAAATTCCTCCCTTGTCTTTTTGTTTCCAGAAGTCCAACCCGATCGCCCACACTCCGATTTTTTAAGAGTGCATGGAATACAAAATGGACTCTTTCATTGACACGGAGTACGAAGATTTTAGGGTTCTATGGGGTTTTGATTTTAGGGCTTTCCCATGGAGAAGCGCAGGCGATCGCACGCCATCCACAAGCGGGCATGCTTCGCGAAGCTGGGCCCTGGGGCGAGGAAGGGGAAGACTACGAGCCCTAATTCTTCCCCGGGACCTGCGAATTTGGACAAGTATTTGAATGAAGAGGGGGAGTTGTGGGCGGAAAGAGTTTGTGGCGCAGTGGTGGGTTAAAATCTCTCCTTGTTTTTTTTTTTGAGGTGATCTTTAGTGAAGCTTTGCTAATAGATAGCCATGGCGTGTTTGAAGATGGTGGCTATGGAGCGTGCTGCCACCCTTGGTGACCTGAAGCTGGCCGGGGTTTTGAGTTGGGAAACTCTCCAGGGCATTTGTAAGTAAGATTTGGGCTTTGTTTGCTTGGCTCTTACTTAGGTTTGTTTTTCTAGCGATTGCTCTTGAGGAGTTTAGAGAGCAACGGCTTTCTGCTCGTCTGGCGGAATATCAAAATCATTGAAGAAAAGAGATGTGTTTTCTCTTTCTCAAGTTCTCAAGGACAAGAGAAGACATTGCAAGCAGGCCCCTTTTTGGAACTGAAAGAATTCAAGACATGTAGTCGGTAAATCACTCTTCTCTACGATAAAGCTTAGCGTGTAGGGTGCTACTGTAGTGTCAAGCCAAGTGTAAGTGCTGTAGTTGCAAGAGTTTTTTTCAATGTTTGAGTTGGACATTGCAAGAAAGTATTCCATTCTTCATGCTGTATTCTTCGTTTTGTGGCCCAAGGCCCTGAAATTTGGGTTTTACTCCAAGACATGTGGCATATGACATGTGGTATATAAAAGGTTTATAGTTATCCTATGGTTATTCACCATAGGGTAAAGGTGAAAACCACATGCATTTGGAATAATATTATCTTTATTAGGTTTATAAATGATTTTAATACCATAGGGTAAAGGTGAAAACCACATATTATCTTTATTAGGTTTATAAATGATTTTAACATTAAATTTAGTGAGCTTCTCTGGCTAGTGAGTTTACTTTCATGTAAGCCTTAACTATATAACAAAGTAGCTCAATATGTTATTATCTGTATAAACCTTGGTATGTCCACATAAATAATGTCTCTAATATTTTAACATTGCCACTATAGCACACAATCACAATTTTGCTACAACACAGCACCAATAATATAACTAGATATATCACAATGCACTTCAAAGAATTTATCAAGATCTGAAATCTTAAGAACAAAAACCGTAGTCAAGATCTCCTTCAACCGTACAAAAGCACGCTGACAAATTTGTGTCCAATAAAACTGAATACTACCTTTCATTAATTTATCAAGATCTGAAATCCTAAGAACAAAAACCGTAGTCAAAATCTCCTTCAACCGTACAAAAGCACGCTGACAAATTTGTGTCCAATAAAACTGAATACTACCCTTCATTAATTTAGTCAATAGAAGAACAATACTTGCAAAATTGCAAACAAACTTGCAATAATATCCCGTCAAACTGAGAGAGGAATGAACATCTAATACAGTAATTGGGATTTCCTAGGACTTCACCACTTCCACCTTCTTTGGATCCATTTTAATTATGCCACCACCAACTATATGTCCAAGAAAGTTTATGCGCAATTTGTGACACATAAATCCCTAAACCCCAAAATGGAGCTGAAAGGGTGCTACATGGTAGTGGCTGAAGCGAAAGCCAAATGAGTGTAACATGTTTGGACTAAAAGCTCTGACTTGAAAGGTCGAGAGCAAGAGTGGAACTCTCAATGAAGTGCTCAAAGAACAAGCACGAAGCGAGTAATAAGTGAGTCTTTAAAAAAGGGACATAAAAGGACCAACACATGACACGTGGAAGAGTCCAAGATAGACCTGAGATGGACCCGAGATGGAGTCCAAGATAGAGTCTTAGATGGACCCAAGATGGACCCAAGATGGAGTCCGAGATGGACCCAAGATGGAGTCTGAGATGGACCCGAGATGGAGTCTGAGATGGAGTCCGAGATGGACCCGAAATGGAGTCTAAGATGGACCCGAGATGAAGTCCGAGATGGACCCAAGATGGACCCAAGATGGAGTCTGAGATGGACCAGAGATGGACCCAAGATGGAGTCTGAGATGGACCGAGATGAAGTTCAAGATGGAGTCCAAGAAGAACCTGAGATGGAGTCCAAGGTTAAGACCAAAACTGAGACTGAGACCGAGACCAGGACTGAGACCGAGACAAAGGCCGAGGCCGAGTCCGAATTCAAGTTCGAGTCCAAGGGTGAAAGCCCAAAGCATTTGTCTCCCAAACCTTAGGGTTTGGTAAGCTCCAAAAGTATAATAGGGCGAGCACTCCAATGAAGCTAGTTTGGCCAAGGAAGGTTATACCGAAGTGTTAGGTGATGGGATAACCATTGGGAAGTCTAAGGCTAAAGTGAATACAGACTGACAAGTGGGGTAGCCTGGTGAAGTGTTCAAGAGTCAGCTCTAGTTCCCTGGGGAGATCAAATGGTCGATGCTCCCAGTCCAAGCATGGGTGGCACTATCTACTTGGATATCTAGCGTGGCTCAACGGAACCTCGCTCTAAGCTCATGGTTAGAACACCCAAAGGCGGAAAGTGGGGAGAGTACCCATAAGGCTTGCGTAAGGCCACGGTGTTTTGAAATGTTATCCCAAAGTCCTAAGCTGTGAAAAGGAAGAGGACTAAAGATATGGTCACATGGTGAGGAAGTCCCAAAGGATAATGGGACTTAGAGGTCGGGCCTGTGAGCCTTGTTCCAGTGGCAATGTTGACAAACATAGCCATGGACAAAAAGGGATTTGGTGGGGACTAAAAAAGGGATATTAGGGAAGGCTATTCCCCATGTTTGTAAACATCTTAAGGATGCTAAGGAGTGGATCTAAGGTGACCACTCATGGACGGATGACCTAGTCTTGGAGAGATAGGACTGTGATGCAGGTGGTATTGGACCACCAGTGTGGCAAAGGTGATTGGGCATGGCTTTAGTGTAATGGGCTGATATATTTGTGGTACCTTTGAGTGCCGGCCATGGGACTAGACACATGGAGCACTTGGACCAAGTGCAAGGGTTGAGTGGTAGAGATGCCATTCTCAAGGATAGCAAACCCCAAGTTCGGAATAGAACTTATGAAAGTTGTGAGTGAGACTCCTCCATGTGGTTGATGGTGTGGTTAAGTGACTAAAGTAGAATGAAAAATTTAGTCACTTACAATTTGGTATTGGAACTATTCCTTAGTTTGACTTTTATTGCTGCTCAAGTATATCACCACTTGTATTAGCATTAGAAGGTCCAAGGAGTGGGCTTATCATTGAGGAGTAGCAGGTTGGGAGGATATGGCTCTCCACTATAGTTCATGTGTGAACTTGTAGGCAAGGTGGTGGATAGAAAAAGGCCAATAAAGGAACGACTTTGGGATCTTGGGAACAGTATAAAGTTTTCCTTAGAGAGTTGAGGATGTGATCTAGATAAGCATTTGACTAAGAAAACTGGCAGATATAGTTGTGGTAAGCAACTATAGTTGGGATCGCGGGAAAGCTAAAGACTCCAAAACAATAAAGGAGTCACAAAATTATCCTTATATAGTTGAGGCTGGTGCTCATGAATTTGAAAGCGGAATTAATGACTATGAGAGGTTAAATGAGGACACAAGTCCTTGAAATGGTAGCTGGGGCTACCTTTTATAAATGTTGGAACAAACCCAAGGAGTTAGGGTGTACTTAGAGGATGAATCAGTATTTTCATCGTAAGAACAGATAGTCCCAAGGGGCAAAGGTAGCCCACAAAGAATGAAAAATAATCAAGTGTTGGAATAACACTTGTAATGGTGGTCCTTGTGAGTAAGACATGAATACAAGAAATTGTATTCCAATGAGCTAGCATCTCAAAAGTAGGACCCTATGGGTCATGGGATTACTAAAGTCCAAAAGTTGAATGACTTGAATGGAGTCAAGGAATAGTTTTAAAGGATTAATAAAAGCATTTGGACTGAGGTGTGTTGTGCCTTACGAAGGATGGGGAAGATTATACGATCCAAATATGAGAACAGTGGTTATCTCATTGATGGTGGAATGTGTCATACTAAAGTCATGGAAAATGTGTTCTTAGAGAAAACAATTTTGACACAAAATGGTGTATAAACTCTATAGTGTAGTGCTAATAAATAGTTAGCATGAGAAAGAATTGTATTGGTTTTAGCAAGGACTTAAACATGAGAAAGAAGTGTCATAAATGTAAACTCATGGAGCCAACAATGTGGAAACACCGAATGTGCCAAGGCGTGATGCCTTGAGGTCAAGTTGGTCGGTTCATGAGAACCCCTTCCCAAAAGAATTCTAATAGAAATAAGAATGGCATAGCCTAAGTTAGAAGGCATGCAATTGAAGTGTGGTGACCTAAATAATGATGGAGGTGTGAAAGCACCAACAATGAGTTGTAAGACTTGACAACTATAAGGCAACTAAGCAAAAGGTGCAAAATAATTGGTTAAGCTGGTAGAAGGTAACTAACAAGACTTTTTATTGGGATAAAGAAATTAAATATACCCTTATGGGGGATAAATTGCTTATGTTGAAATATAGTAAATCAATGTCGTAAAAAAAATGCTCATTGTCAAAGGGGCCATCATTGGGACACCCAAACACTCTAGAATACTAGGAGGTGGTGTTTGGTGTCATGAGGGCAATAGATAAGGTCCAAGGGACTAAATCCCTAGCGAATAAAGGATAGGAGGTGCTATCCAAATGTCCAAAGTTGCGAAGATGGGAGAAGTCCGTCTACCCGAATTAAACAAAGCCAAAATGGGATTTTGGCAAGGTTAGTGATGGGCATATAAAGGCTTATATATAGCAATGTTAATCCCATTATGTGGAATTACAAGGTGAGCATACCCGGATTGAAGAACCACCCTAGACTATCGGGTAGGTTCATCCCTAAAAATACTTGCTAAGGTATGGTAAAAAAGACAAAGCTATCCTTCTATTGTAGAGGAAAATAACTAAAGGAAATGTATGAGGCCAAAAAACAAATATTAAGTGGATAGAACTGAACCATAGAAATCAAAGGGCGTAACTAAGGTTAGTTATGTAAGTTGGGAGTGGAAAATCAAGTGCGCGCTCAAGCATATTATTACTAGCAACCGTGGCGAAATGAGAGGCCTTAGCAAGCTAAGGGACAAAGTTCCTTTAAATTTCTCAAAGACAATTCTAGATAACTTAGTACCTAGAAAAGCCAAGTGTAAATGGTATGCACGAAATTAGAGTGGCACAGCAGAAGCGTGGTCTTGAAACTTACCATAAGGCAAGGCTATCAAGGTTAAGGAAGTAGTTCCCGAGTGTTCAAAAGGATGGCTTTGAACGAAAGTTGATGATCAAGGACTTTCACGCTTATGCATGAACCATGTTACGGTAGTCGGATGACTTGCTAAGCGAGGTTAGCAAATCAGGGGAACAAGTACCTTAGTTGAAAGTGCTAACTTAAAAAAAGGGCTGCCTATGGGGCTAAGCATGGAGGAGTCCATGCATGATCATAAACTTGTTAAGTGAGAGGACTTGATAGTGTAAAAGAACTAGGTTCCTAAGCTGTGATCCGTAGCGCACTTTGAGTATAAATTGGTGCACCAGCATAAAGAGTCATGCTTGGCATCCTGGGTGATACCATCCATAGATGCATATACGGAGGTTGAGTTCGAGTCCCAACCCTCTAGTGTTTGGGTTCGAGTCCCAAATCACTAGAGTGTGGTGATAGTTTGGAATACGAGGACAATCATGTTTTGGTGGTCATAGACTCTTAGTGAGGAGACTGACTTGGGCACACTGCCAAACGAGGGATGCCGCGGAGTCGTGATGTATGGTTAAATTGCTTAGAGTGAAAGCTTAGCATATCTAACTTGAATACTTTGGTGCAAATGGCACCAAAAACATGGTGAATAAGATGGGGACATCTAGTCTTAGTTTCTATAGACCCTTGGCCAAAAGGGTTGACTTGGGTGCACTGCCAAGTGTGGGGGATGCCTCTGGGGTCATGGTCAACAAGTTAAAGGTCTGGAAGACTTAATACTTATTGGTAGACCTGTTAAGGTGACAAAGGTTAGATCACTAAGTGATCTTACGGCTAAACAAAGATAAAGTCTTTATGAGGTTAAAGAATAAAATTCTTAATTCAAAGTGTTGATTTGAATTATTGGTAATGGTGTAGCTTGGTCGAGGTGACCAAGTGGGAAGGTCACCTAAAGGGAAATCAATTGTGTTGATACGATAGTATAGTGAATCCAAGAAAGTAGTCTCTAGAAAAGACCTATAAAAGGGTCACAAAGTGGGGTTATAGATGGAGCCCATAGCAAAAAATGCTAAAGAAACCTACTAGGGGTGAACACCCTCTAGATTTAGCAAAGTAGAGCTTTTGCCATAGAACCAAAAGGATACCTCGAGAATGGAGGTAGTGATCCTATGTTACTTGGAGCAACAATCAACAAATAGGAGTAAAAAATACTAGTGGCCAAGTGTGGGCCATAGAATTCATTGGAAAGAATCCAAATGACAAAGTTAGGCGAGGAACACTAATGTGTTGGATGCTAACGAATTGTGGGAAAGGAAGTGTGTTTCCAATGATGGATTCCCAAATGCTCCAATTTGGCAAAGGTGAAAGCTCCAAAAGAGGGAGTGGCAAGGTAGCCAAATGATAGGGTCATGGACAGCTCTAGCATAACTTATAATAGCTAGAACTTAGTGCCAAGATGGCACGAAATAGAAAGAGGATTATAGTGCCCTCAAGTAAAAAACTTCCTATGATGGGGAAGTGGAGTTTGCACAAATATATGCAATGAAAAGTGTCAGAAACACCTAAGAAATTGACTTCGAGAAGTCAAGATTAAAAGTTCCAAAGAGGAATGGTTATATCGATAGAAGTTGAGACTACTGGAAAATAAATAGTGGGATTGAAATAGAGAAGGTGTCTCTAATGGGTTTAGCGAGAGCTAAACTAATAAAAGAGAAAGAACCATTTGAGGTGGTCAAATGAGTCTCTATGTTAGAGACACTATGCTCTTTAGAGGTTGGACAAGGCATGGTGAGCCTTTGGTGTCAAACCATTGACAAATATTGGTTAGGTGCCAAGGATGGAAAAGGTAATACATGCTGATGTTACTTTATAAAATGGTTTATCGTTCGATGAGGACATCAAACTTCGTCTATGGGTGGTGGAGTTGTGAGACACAAATCCCTAAGCCCCAAAATGGAGCCGAAAGGGTGCCACGTGGTAGTGGCCAAAGCAAAAGCCAAACGAGCGTCACGTTTAGACTAAAAGCTCCAACTTGAAAGGTCGAGAGCAAGAGTGGAACTCCCAATGAAGTGCTCGAAGAACAAGCATAAAGCAAGCAATAAATGAGTCTCTAGAAAGGGACACAAGAGGACCAACACATGACATGTGGAGGAGTCTGAGATAGACCTGAGATGGAGTTCGAGATGGACCCGAGATGGACCCGAGATGGAGTCTGAGATGAACCCAAGATAGAGTTTGAGATGGAGTCCGAGATGGAGTTTGAGATGGACCCAAGATGGAGTCTGAGATGGACTGAGATGGAGTCCGAGATGGACCTAAGATAGAGTCCAAGATGGACCCGAGATGGACCCGAGATGGACCCGAGATGGAATCTAAGATGGAGTCCGAAAAGGACCCGAGATGGAGTCCGAGATCAAGACCGAGACCGAGACCAAGACCAAAACTGAGATTGAGACCAAGACTGAGATTGAGGCCGAGACAGAGGCCGAGGCCGAGTTCAAGTCCGAGTCCAAGTCTGAGTCCAAATCCAAGTCCGAGGGTGAAAGCCCAAAGCATTCATTTCCCAGTCCCTAGGGGGTTTGGTAAGCTCCAAAAGTATAGTAGGGGGAGGACTCCAGTGGAGCTAGTTTAGCTAGGAAAGGCCAATTTGGCCCAGGAAGGCTGTACCCAAGTGTTGGGTGATGGGATAACCATTGGGAAGTCCAAGGTTAAAGTGAATATGGACTAACAATCGGGGTAGCTTGGTGAAATGTTCAAGAGCCAGCTTTAGTTCCCCTGGGAGATCGAATGGTCGATGCTCTCAATTTAAGCATAGGTGGCACTACCTACCTGGATATCTGGCGTGGCTCAATGGAACCTCGCTTTAAGCCTATGGCTAGAGCACCCAAAAGTAGAAGGTGGGGAGAGTACCTATAAAGCTTGTGTAAGGCCACGGTATTCCGAAATGTTATCCCAAAGTCCCATTCTGTGAAAAGGAAGAGGAGCAATCCTTTAGTGTAGTGACTAAGGATATAATCACATGGTGAGGAAGTTCCAGAGGACAGTGGGACTTAGAGGTCGGGCCTATGGACCTTGTTCCAGTGGCAATGTTGGCGAACACAGCCATGGATAGAAAGGGACTTAGTGGGGACTAAAAAAGGGATATTAGGGAAGGTTGTTCCCCACGCTTGCGGACATCCTAAGGATGCTAAAGAGTGGATCTGGGATGACCACTCATGGATAGATGGCTCAGTCTTGGAGAAACAGGACTGTGATGTAGGTGGTATTGGACCACTAATGCATAAAGGTGATTGAGTATTGCCTTAGCGTAATACACTGATATGTCGATGGTACCTTTGAGTGTCAATCATGGGACCAGACATGTGGAGCACTTGGACCAAGTGCAAGGGTTGAGTGGCAAGGATGCCATTCTTAAGGCTAGTAAGCCCTAAGTCTGGAATAGGACTTATAGAAGTTGTGAGTGAGACTCTTCCAAGTGGTCGAAGGTGTGGTTAAGTGGCTAAAGTAGAATGGAAAATTTAGTTGCTTACACAATTATTTAAAAGTGCATTTACTTTTTTTAGTATACAGTTTGTGTTTATGCAACTTTTGAAACACCAACTTCAAGTGTTTCAAATGATCTTTCAACATTTCATTGAAGACTAAAACATCATTGATATATAAGATAACAAATGTGTTTAAATAATTTCTAAATATTCTATCCATCATTATATTGAATGTTGCTAAAGCATTGTATAACAAAATGACATAACAAAGAACTCATAAAATCCATATCAAGTTTTAAAGGTTGTCTTCTCCACATCTTGATTTGCCACTTATATACGGTGATATTCGGATTACAAATTAAGTCACATAAAATACTTAACCTTTAAGAGTTGGTTAAATAAGTCATTAATGTGAGGCAAAGGATAACTATTTTTAACTGTGATCTTCTTGAGAGCCCAATAGTTGATACACATCCTTATGATAGCACCCTTTTTCATAATAAAAAGGACTGGCACTCTATAAAGTGAATTGCTTAGTCGGATATAATTTTTGTCAAAAAGTTTCTAAGTTCAACCATCTCCTTGATGTTCAAATGATATAAAGCTTTTATAGATGGTTTAGAAAACTAATAAGCCGGGCCAAGTATACTTGGCTAAATTAACACTTAAGAATTCCTTCCTTATACTTATCTAGTCAAGTACAAATGTTAAGTCTAATTTATTAACACTTGGACAAGAGGGGTTGATAAAGGAAACTAATAGTACTGATATTTTGCCATCATGACAATAAGGAGAAAGTGTCTATAAGGGCTACCAACAAGTATCTTTTGATACTTGAAGTTATACTTGCAATTACTACCTTACTGCCACGATGACAAAAAATTAGTATTGTTAAACCCTTTATTAGTCTCCACCTAAGCTAGTTGAGAAACTAGTCATCATGTATATAGGAATTTTTATATATTTCTTGCTGAGCATACTCGGCCTTGATATAAGAAACTCATATGTTAGCTTGCATTTGCTAGTATTAGAAACCCCCATGATATTGAGCTTATTAACTCAATATTGCCACATGATAATTTACTATATTTGCCAAACACTCTCACTATTATGCCCCATGTGGGTGTTTAGTCTTGTGTCCAAGTTCACAATTTAGCACCATTTCATATTTATTAACTTTCACACTTATTTTAGAGATTAACTCTTAGTATTAAGGGTGACTATGGGTGAAAGCATGTGTTCTGTAAAGGGAGGGGGGGTGGGGTGCTTGTGAGGGGTTCTAAATGTATAGTAGGGATAGTGGGTAAATCAGGCATGGCCAACTAATATATGGGATAGTCTAACTCTCACTTGTATGCTTGTCTTTGTTTTGTGTCCAATTTAAATCTAAGCCCAAGTTCCATACTATGCTATCTGGTGGAGTACCTATATCCTCACGTTAGTCCACCAGTATACTAAAATAGCACTAAACTCCATTTGGCTCCATTTTGTGTGCTGATCTTGGCATTCAGATGCTAAAAACTCTATGACTATTTCAAAGTCATTTTAGGCTTTTGTCTTTTTACTTATTAGGCTGAACATTCAAGAGTCACTTCGTGCTCCAATTCCTTTGTTCCTTTACTGTAATTTTGGGAGTTTGGCTTTGTACCTTCATTCAGTGGCCTAAGGCTTTAAAACTCTAGTTCCATTCCATTGTCTTTTTACATGTGGCATGTGACATGTGACATATAAGGTTTAAGTTCCACTTCGTGGTTATCCTATAGTAATTCACCATAGAATAAAGGGTGAAAATTACATTTGCTACATTTGGTATCAAAGGATGAGTCTTAACAAGTACTATCTAATGAGATTGAATAATTAGTCTCATTACATACACAAAGATGAAAATGATGATCTGAGTAGGTACACATTTAGGTGGTAAAACTTCACATTCATTTCTTGGGTATGAATTTTAATTATCTTTTGTATTATATTGTGTGAGCTTGCACTTAAGCTTATAAAATGGATGTGAAATGTTCTGTTTGCACGAGTTTGTGCTTAGGCTTGTGAATGAGGCATATTAGCAACTCAAGGTTACACTTTAAGTTGGCAAAATTAATTTTAGCCTATGAATTATTGTCAGAAAAGTAAACTTCCTTTGGGTTTGCTAAGAGTGGCAAATAAGTACTCTATATTTATTAGCATGGCACTAGTGGATCTTTTTTAGGCATGATTATAAATAGATTAATCAAGATTGTAAGGATTAGTCTATTGATTTAAGTAGTCATTACTGTGCTCTCTTATAAACTTTTCTTGGATTGAATTAAAGGCAATGTGAACACAAGAGTAAAGTTTAGTCAAGTTAAGTTTGAAAAGAGAGTCATCAGGGATAAAGGATTAAACACATAAATCATTTTCTTTTTTTAGAGAAATAATTTATAACAAAATGTTAACTTATTATTCATATTCACATCATGCAATCAAAAATCCTTACCTTAATGCATATTAATTATGATAGTGTTACAAGTGGTGAATAATAAAGATGGATAGTGGTGAAATGGTAAACCATTTTACATAGGGTTGTTATTGAAGTAGTAAGGATGTTTACTCTGTGGGATAGACCTTAGCTTCCTCTGCTGCTAGTATCACAATATTAGTAGAAAAGTTCTCATTAGCCAGGAAGATGAGAGACTTTATGCAAGTTTTAATAGGTGTGTACTGTTTTTTCTTTTGTGCATGTGTTTACTGATGCTGCTTCCCAGGACAAAAGTCTGTTGATGTTGATCAAAGAACTTGAGGAGAGGAACGTGGCAATGCACTATTTCAAAGACGGATACTGATACTGGATGGTGCTAATGAGAAAGTGCAACTTGACTCGACTATTGAAGCGGCTATGGCTGTCTTGAACCGAGGTGGGAGCATACAGACAGCATCAGCTCATGCCACCTCTGCCTCAAATGAAGTCAACGCAAGGAATTGGGTTCTTGCCAAGACCTCCTCCTAGGAGTGTTTCAGTGATGAGAGCGATGACGAAATGGCTTTTGGATCTGGTTGGCTTTGGAAACTGCAGAGAGAATTTTCAGCGACGCATCTGAAGATCGAGATGAGAAAGAACAGATTGACAGAGTGGCATCGAGGTGCCTGCACGGATGCTTACAGTGGTCCTGCTATATTTGCACGTTTGTCCGACTGGGATCCTCTTCGCCACAGTTGAAATGGTAAGGTAATTCTTGAGTTGTGTTCTGCGGGCTAAAACGGTATTTTTTGGTTTCAGGCATTCTCTCCTTTGCGACCTTTTCTTTGGTGCCAAGTTTGGTAGAGAGGGTGGATTGCATCGGTCACGATAGAGTACAAGTCAACGCCGTTGTTGCCGTCCAGGATATTTCGGTGTACGTGCTTGTAACCAGCGTCTCATCTTGTTAACCGCACAAGTCATTCAGGTCCCTACGTGGAGTTCTTAACTTACAGCTTCTCTGGAACATTGGAGGAGCTCTTGAATTCCACGCCTCCGCGCGCTTGCACGCTGTGGCGAGAACCGAGATGGTGCTTGTGGCTCGCGTCATCAGCAGTGAAGCGAAAGACGTGTGCTATGTATACTATTCTTCCACTTCGCCGTGTGGCTATCTTTCTTCTTTTGCTTGACGCTGTCCAGAGCTTGGTGCGTTTATCCAGCACTTGAAGAAGCGTGACGGGGCGGCCCTCGCTCAGGCCGTCAGAAAGATGCAGGCCCGAGAACTTGCGAGAGTTTTCCAGCTCAAGGAGCCCGCCGTGTAAGTAATAACAGGCAGAGCTTGGATACAGATCGATATCCAAGCTCTCGTGTTGTGGTAAGGAGCACGACTTTTTTCCTTCGCTTCCTCTTCTTCCTGTGGCCTTTTTCGTCTCTCTCCTTTTTTGTACTCTTGTTGTCTTCTCACTCTTGACGAAACTTAGCTTGTTCTCTCTTTTTTTCTTCTTTCTGGAGATTCGTGTTCCTGTGATGGATCCTCTCGATTAATTTTTTCGTTTTTCTCTTTGCAGGTGATATGGATATGGACGCTCAGCACACCACCATGAACGAGAAGCAAACGTCCCGCCTCTGGAGGCCTGTGGCAGTTCTTCCCCGACACCGAGGACGAGGAGATGGAATCGCCAGCGCAGACAAGTGGAAGAAGCTGGTCCAAAAGCACAGTGCCGACTCCAAGTGGCAAGACATCCCCATGGAGCTCCTGGTGCGGATACTAGCGCTGGTCGACCACCGCACGGTTTTGTGGCCTCTGGCGTGTGCACCAGCTAGTAAGATGCCTTGTCTCTTGGCATCCTGGAGCTTTCATTCTCTTGGTAAGCTCGCGTTTGCTTTTTTTTTTTTTACCAACTCTGCAAAGCCTTGGGTCGCTCACTGGTTTTGTTTACCGTGTTGTTGGCTGGGATCATCTACAGGTGTGCGAAGAGCCGTGGCTTACAAGTTCTACTGCGTGCAGAGCTGTAACTTGCGAAGATGCACACTATCTCTCGTGCTTGGACTTGTCGAACGGGAGGTCGAGAGGTCCTTGGTGGCTTTGGCAAACGGGTGCCAGAAGCTCGACCTGAGTGGCTGCATTGGGATTAGTGGTGCCCGGCTCCTGAACCTATGCGGATGCGACAATGCGGGGTCGGACAACGCTTTGAAGGTAAGTCGAGCAAAACCTTGCTTTGCTTCCTTTTCTCAACTTCTTGTTCTTTCCTACAGGGCTCCGTGCGACAGAATCACTGACGACGGAATGTCGGCATTTGCTTGGCTATTTGATGTCCCGACTGGCGAGGAGTCGAAGTTGCCATCTTATCTCCTGACACGGCTTAAACACTCGGCGTGTCGTTTCTCTGTTTCGATTCTTATCTTGTTCTGCTTTGGCTTTTCCAGACGTGAGCGTGATTGCACTGGCCGAGAAGTGCCACCGCTTGGGATATCTTGGGCTGTACTGCTGCGACTGCCGCTAGAAAATAGAGGAAAAGTCTGGAGAGCTAGGCATTTCATTCCAGCCTCCAGAGCAGCAGTGCCAAGCTCTCGGTGAGTGAGCGCGAAAGAGAAGGAACCAAAGCTTAAGCGGAGCGGTCGCGTGGCGAAGTTCATGGCTGGACAAACTGGCTCTTTTTCCACTTCTTCTCTTCGAAAGGTGTAGTCCAGCAAGACACCGGCAATCAATGAATCGAAATGGAGGACGGTTTGGCGATTATTTTCTGTGGAATAGGGCAAAGTTCTCTTCCTCGCTCCATTGACTCTTGGCAACGTAGTCATGGGCTACCAACCTATCCCATTACCACGGATTTTCTTTATAATAATACAATACGGGGTGGAAGACCAATCCGTGGTGAGATACCCCTGCGTATATTAGGTCATGGGCGAGTTTAGTCTCAGGGAAGCAGCGCGGGTTTGCCTACCCGATGTGCGAGTTGATCCAGTGCAAGAAGATAGTGGCTGCTTCTCCAGCACACATGTTCAACTGGAGCCGTGGCCACAGTTTAGAGAGGATTTGGAGGCCTTCATCAACGGGCTGGACAACACGGAGAAGCGGCTATCGACCTTTTTTAGGCAGCGCTACGTGCCCGTTGCCTCAGAAGAAAGCATAATGCACGCCCTCAACTTCATCGCCTTCCCGCTCGTGGAAGAAATGGCCAAGCAGCTACGCATCCCGTTCCGGTACCGGCATGGTGATGGGAGGTCCTACTCGTTTGCCACCCAGGTTGTTGTTGACACAAGCGCGGCTTCTTCTTCTTTCTTGTGTGAAGGAGCCACCAGGAGCGAACCGTCGGGGGTGCATGGGGTCGGGCACATAGCCGACCCCTGGAACGTGGAGCTGACCCAAGTGGGGACTGGTGACCGCAAGGTTGAGTACCACGTCCAGCGTCTCTTTGGCTGCATGGTGCTGGATGAGGCGCGGGTGGGCTACATCTCGAGCTACCACCAGACTGTTTTCTTTCGCAGGCCGGATGCTACCAGCAAGCTCCTCCAGTTCTCTCCCGTGTTTGGGAGGGAAGGCGCAACGGTAGGAGCTTTCGTGTTCCTCCTGCACGGCCTGAGCCGAGAACCAAAGCTCCGTATGGACCGGAAGCTTGTTCCCTTTGCCTCCACCCGTGGCTCCACACTCCTAGGCATCCGCCCCATGCCCCGGGGCGGTCACGCTCGGCTGCAAGTGGTTGACGCATGCAGGCTTGGCGACATGTCGGCGCCCAGCATAGAGGAGCTCGGGCTCACGGGCCGCGTCGCCGGCTTGGCCAGGTTCGGGAACGTCTTGGAGGGGTGTTTCAAGAGCACTGGGATCCGGATCGTGCTCAAGACGTTTGATCTCCGGGAGGAGGGTGCGGCGGAGGCGTTTGAGCAGGAGCAGAAGGCTTATGTTGCTATGCAAGACCTCTATGGCGTTTATACAGCAACTTTCTATGGGGTGGGCAGGCTGCCTCACTTCAACGCGGTCTACTTGGCGCTGTCGGATGAGGGCACAAGGAAGCTTGGAGATGACCGGGTGACGAGGCACACTGTGGCTGCGTTGAGGCTGGGGCTGAATCAAATCCACATGCGGGGAGTTCTTCATGGGGATCTCAAGAGGTCCAACGTGATGATCGCTCGCAATGGAGGGCCCCGGTTCCTCGACTTCGACTGCTCTAAGATGCGGCCTAAACTCTGGGAAATGCAGGAGGAGATGGAACAAGTGCAAGAGCTTTTAGTGGAGGTAGGCTGCGAAGAACAAACTACCTTTAAATCTGTTTTCCTTTTTTTCAGCCGATTGACATGACAAAATTCTGGAAAGAATGGCTAAAAGCAGGAGGGCTTCCCAACAAGCCTCTGGTAAGTGCCAAGCCATCTTAAGTTTTGTGATTTTCTAGCTTTCTAGCAACCAGGACCTTCACAAAAGGGAATGGTACTGTCGTTTGGTTATGAAGTATCCCTCCAGGTGTTTCTAATTGATTTATGAATGATGAACAGTTTAATTTATATATTTTGCACAAGGAACACATTCTTTTCCCAAATTACCGTTTTCCCCGTAAGCTTGTTGCTGCACCTCGCTTCCTTGAAGTCATTCACAGGAGTGGTTCGTGAAACCACAGATTTTCACCCAGCGACACACATATCTCCAAAGCCACATTTCTTCAAATGTGGCAAACGCCACACAACCTGAATCCTCGGCTGACATATCATCCCACCTCTTATTGTGCTCGAGCTTGATAATGGACGAGATCCATGATCTAGCACACTCGCAACAAACTGCTTAAGAGATTACAGCTGCTCCTTGATACGGCTGGACTATCGTTGCTAATTCATTGCCCATGCTGCCACAAGCCACCTACATTTGATGTAGGAGCATGGATCTATGACAGTTGAGATCTATGGTGCCCTTACTTCCCACTCCTCTTATGTAAATTGATTTATCATAAAGTGTGAACTAATTGCTAGCCTTGACACTAGGAAAAGCAAATGTCATTGATAAGCTCTTCAAAACGGTTGGTGGCATCTCAAGGTATTATGGATAACCACCCTTGGCCACGACCTCTCCACACTGATGACAGAATTGATTGAACAATTGGACTTTTGGACCTGGTAATCTCTCCAATGTTAGTGTGATGCTTAGATGAAGGATAGTGTCTTTTTTGGAATTTATGTGAACACCATCAACCTGAGTCACCAATTCAGTTTCACAATCTACAGTGACCTCACCCCCTGCAATTGGAAAATCCTACAGTGTTATAGGCTATTTTCCATAAGAGATATTGCAAGGAAATGTTTGTTAACAGATTATTGTTCCAAAACAATTACTTTTCTTTACTTAAGTTTATTTGTTTCTTCAATGCCATTCTAAGTAATGATATAATTGTAGAATTTTAAAATGATAGATGATTTGATGACAATAAAAAATATTATAAATATTTTGAGAAAAAGTTACCCTTTTACTCCAAAATAATAACTCTTAACCATCATTTTCTAAAATACAGTATTAAAAAGAGGCAGAAAAAATATTAAAACTTAAACATCCTTAAAGGAGATATTCCAATTTAAGTAAGTTAAAAACAGTTATTAAATAATATAAATAATTACAAAAAGTTTACAATATAATTAAACATCAACACAATTTTGTTATTTTACTTTAACACATTATAATGTTATTATTGTATAGTCAAAATGCCCATTGATTAGATGAAGATTTGAATGTCTTAATACTATTATAATGGGCTTGAGTACAACTACAAACTTCCAATCGTATGACTATCAAAGTTTCAATGTTTACAATGATTCAAGAGTTTAATATCTATGCTAGATGCTTTAGGATTGTTCTAAGTCACCATGTGCTCTTGTCCCTTTGCTCCTTAGGCTGTACACTCAAGAGTCACTTTGTAATCCAGTTCTTTCACTCCTTGGTTGCAAGCTACCCAATGCTAAAACTAGTATGCAAAATGGAGCCAAATGAAATCTAATGCTATTTTAGCATATTGATGATATAATGCGAAGATATAAATACTCCACCAACTAGTATAGTGTGGAACTTATGCTTAGACTCAAGCCAAACCCAGAATAAAGACAGGCACGCAAGCAAGAGTTAGACTATACCCTAGATTGGTTGGCTATGCTTGATTTACCCATTATCCCTACTATACATTTGAAACCCCCCATAGCCCCACCCCCGCTATGAGGAACACATGCTTTGGGCTTTCACCCTTAGCTACCCTTAGTACCAAGAGTTAGTTTTTGGGCCAATTTCGAAATTTATTAAATATGGAATGTTTTTAGATTGCGAATTTGGACACAAGAACAACATTATTGTGTTCAAGACAATGTTTACATTCTGTAGATATACCAAATGAGCAGATCTAAACACTTTTCATAAATAACATATGGGATCAGAATGATACTAACATAAAAGGCATGATAGTGAAGGTGTTTAATAGATATGATAAGCTATCATCCAGCAATATTAAGGGACTAGTCTTAATATGCGAGGGTTCTTGTCACTAGCCAATGCAAAACACAAGAAGACAGGAACTCTTTACCATGCTAAGTATGCTTAGCCAATAGCATATAGAAATTCCGTCCTTATGCTCGTTTGGTTTAAGTACACTTGAAATGCCCAATTAACTTTAGTACCACAAGAGGGATTGATAAAGGGTCTAGCAATACCAACTTCCTGCCATCATGGCAATAAAGAAAGAATATCCGAAAGGACTAGCCGACAAGTAACTTTTGATACCCGAAGTCACATTTGCGACATGCATTGAGTCGTCAGGCTCAGTTTCGGGCAATATCAATAATCAGTTTAGACTGGTTGGAGGATGTTCGAGTTTTATATAGAAGTGATCCATTGGCAAAAGCAATCTTGCACCATGCGGAGTTGTTAAAGCAAAACTTTGGTAGCAAAGTAGCAAAAGTTGCTAGTCATGTCAATGTGAAGCTTCACTTATCAGTTTGGGATGGGTTTATTTTCTATAAGCAAGAAAGATTATATATTCCTTCCAAGGATTTACAACAGTTGTTTTTGTGGGAACATCATGATGTTTCAGTAGCGAGATATGATGGAAAATAAAAGACTCTTGCTTCATTGAAAAATGAATTTTTCTGATTTGGTATAGAAGGTGATATAGTAGATTATGTCCATTCTTACCCTATATGCCAGCAATGTAAGCATAGAACTGAGAAGCAGGCTGGGAAGTTGCAGTGCATTTCAACACCGGCATGGCCATTTCAAAATATGACACTTGACTTTATCACTTGCTTACTAAAGTCTAAAGGTTATGATATTTTATAGTGATTATGTATCACTTGTTAAAGATTCCACACTTCATTCCAACTATGGAAGAAATGAATGCGAAGCAAGCAGTAAAGCTTTTTTTCCATGTAGTAGTACAGATTTATGGTTTTCCCAAAGGGATGATCTCGAATAGAGATTTGAGTTTTATGGGGAAGTTTTAGGGCATATTGTTCCAGTTATTCGGTACCAAATTGAAGTTTAGTACAGCTATTATCCTCAAACTAATGGGCAGATTGAACGTGTGAATGCTCAAGTTCAGGATTATCTGCATTACTATGTCACGGCAAACCAACATAACTGGGTTGAGCATTTGGGTACAACAAAAATCTTTTATAACAACACATTTCACAGCACTATTGGCTATTCTCCATGGGAGATACTACAAGGGAATGTTCATGGGGTTTCTTAATAGATTGTTATACCAAAGCTAATGTCTGAAGTGTTGGTCTTAACTATTGAGACTTATGCGGAGCAACTACACTAAGGTTGGTCTATAGTTACTAAAGTGATTGGACAAGGCTTAGGATAGGTATCGACATGATAAAGATTAGCATCATCGGAATGTATCTTATCAAGTGGGAGACCAAGTGTGGTTATCTTCCCAAAACTTAAATATTAAAGGATCTTTGTCCCAAAAGTTATTACCAAAATATGTTTGGCCTTATCAAGTGTTGAAAAGAATTAGTGATGTCTCCTATTAGTTGGATATTCCACAAGAGATGTCCAAACTTCATGATGGGTTTCATGTTAGTTTACCCCATATCATGAGGATCCTAGCCATTCTGAGGATGTCCATCCAGCTCTAGATGTTGTTGATGGTGAACCTAAGTACGAAGTGGAAGCTACTTTGGGTACACACTAGGTTAAATGTTTCAAACATCAAGAGTATCTTGTTAAATGGAAGAGTTACCCAATGTGTGAATCTAATTGGGAACTGCCCGTGAGCTTGTTACAGAGTAAATAAAAAATAATTTTTGTTAAATCTTGCAAATCAATAAAGTAATATATTTCTATAACATCAAAAGATTCATTTCTCTCATTCGATGGTTCTTGGGTCAATGTCGGCAAGTTGACTTTGGTACTTTGGTGCATGGTACAATCTATAATCATAGGGATAACTATTATAGACTGATCACAAATCCCCACCTTTCTCTTGTTGACTCATTTTTGAAAGAAGCGTGATCATATAAACAACTTCATCTACCAATTTATAATATTTATCTAAATCTTCTCAACGGGGTTGATTTCTTGCTTAGGGGAGTTAGGCTTCTGGCTCCCTGCCTATGTCCCTACGGGTAGGAATGTATCATTCCTTTCTAAATTGAGTGGTATTTGGAGCAACAAGGGTGGTTAACTTTGTTTTGTCAGTGATGGCTAAAGCGTGTTTAAGTCTTAACGTCTTTGGATGTGAAGGAGAGGTAGTTCTATTACTCATGTTTCCCACATAGTGTCTTTCTATTAACTTTTGGAGTTATTTTTTTGACGGTTTGCTAGACTCATGTATACATTAATGAGGACATCCATCTTCCTTAAGGGGGGGAAAGTGTTGCAAATGTGACCTCAAGTAGCAAAATATACTTGTCAACCAGTTCTTATAGACACTTTCTCTTACTGCCATGACGACAAGTGGTTGGTACTGCTAGTTCATTTATCAGCCCCTCTTGTCCAAGTGTTAATAAACTAAATTTAGCATTTGTATTTGGTCAGATGAACATAAGGAAGAAATTCCTAAATGTCTATTTAGCCAAGCATACTTGGCCCGGTTTGTTAATTCTTTTTTGCTCTATTTTGCACTAGTTTGGCAAAAATCATCATGTATTGAGTCCAATTCTTTAATATTGCTATATGATAGCTTACCATGTCCACCAAATACCCTCACTATCATGCCTTATGTGTTGGTTTTGTTTCGGATGCATATACTATTTATGGTAAGTGTCTAGATTCACCTAAAAGGCATATCTATAGAATGTAGAGAGTGTTATAAATTTTATGATGTTGTTCTTGCTCCTTGATTCATGATCTAACATCATCCCATATTTAGTAAGTTTTTATGCTTATTCCAAAGACTAACTCCTGGTACTAGGGGTGAAAGCCCAAAGCATGTATTCCTCAGAGGGGGGATATAGGGGGTTTCAAATGTATATTAGGGATAATGGTTAGAATGTATGTCCGACCATTTAAGACATTAGTTTGGTTTCCATTAGGCTGTATCGCTCCTTGTTTTTTGTCTAACTTGGGTTTAAACCTAAGCTTCATGCTGCTTTAGTCAGTGGAGTACCCTCCTCCTCACATTAGGTCACTAGTATGCCAAAATCGTGCCAGACACTATCTTTGCATGCAAGTGCTAGATATGGGGAGCTGGTACTTGTACAATTGTATCAAACTCTCATTTTATAATGTAATGGGCTTGGGGTTTAACTCCAAATTCAGATACACTACATCTAAAAGGACTAGCCAACAAGTAACTTTCGATACCCGCAGTCATATTCACAACACTAGAAACCTATTAATCTCCATATAGAAACTCCATACTAGTGACCTAAGATTCATCGATGGAATCATCATAATATTGTATCTTGGAACTTAATCCTCTCTTGCTATGCTTAGAATGGAAGAAGCGAGAAGTCTTTTGAGATGTTTCAGGAGAAGAGGCTAGATGGATCTTGTCAGCTAGACACCATCACCTTTAGCACTCTACATTATATTTTGTTTTATATATCATCCTCTGTTGTAGAGAGGATGCTATATTGGGGCATATTCTCAAACACAAGCCCACCTTTTTTTCTACAATGCAATGTATGTTTATGAAGGTCTAAGATGACTTTTACTAATGGTTGCTACCTAAACCCTAAGTTTTAATTTAGTAAATATGAAATGGTGAATTGGGTTTAGAACACTTTTTACATTCTATAAATATACCTATTAGACAGATAAACAGTTACCATAAATAACACATAAAGCAACATGATATAATGCTAGTAAATTTATATGAAACACATAATTTACCTAAGACAACTCATCTAGAGGATTCAACTTATAGAATACATCACCAACTTGGTTCAACACTTAATAAGGACTAACATATCTTTGTAATAGCTTTTGAAACAAAAATCCCTTAACATTTAAGTTTTGTAAGGATAATTAAATTTAATTTCCCACTTGATAGGTTATGTTGATCTTTATCACGTCAATACTTATCTTGAGCTTTACCCATTACTTCAGTTGTGCTCCACATAAATCTCAATGGCTATAGATTTTACTGAAGTAATCTTATATTTCTATATTACCATACATAAAATTATGGATAAAATTTTAGAATACATATAATATCTAAAATTTATCCATAAATAAATAAAATTTCTTGTTATATTATTTATGTGTTTGAATTTAAATGTTTTATTACTTTTTTTTAAAATAATTTTTAAAAGTAAATGAACAGAAAATAAAATAAGTGCTAGTGTGTTACTATTTCATTGGATGCTTAGACAAATATATTTTTAAGAAAAAAAAATTTCTCTTGAATTTTCTATTCTTAATAGTAGAGCATTTATTCAATTCAACCCAAATAATTAGTTTATTTTCTTATTTTTTATTTTTATCATTTTAAAATACAAAACTTATGAATTATCATTAATTAAATAGATGTTTATAACAATTGGAACATGGTCTACAACACGTGGCAGCAGACAGTTGCCCGTGCAGCCCCATCTAAAAATAATTTTAAATCTATAATTCTTTTTTTAAATGTCATAAGCATATAATATTTCTTTGCAATAAATAATTTACATAAAAAATTAGCAATTTGTAAAGTATGCTACTTAGTTGCATACATTCTAGCTTTTTAAAAATTCTCCATACAGAATTTTGGGGGCCAGTCATAGGCTTGGCTCGCAAATCCGATCGTAGGAACAGTGACCGAGTCCCACAACTGTGGTAGTGTCTTCAACAAACGGGACTGGATCATTTCTTCGGCATCAGCGTTTCGATTCACTTTCACTCCACCACCCCGTCTCTATGGCCATGAACTATGTATAAACTCATGAAGGAATATTTTCCTCTTAAAGAATGAACAGAAAGTAATTTCACAGCTGCAGCCAAAAACACAAGCACAGAATGCTTAAACTCAAGACAGCAAAACTTAACCAATCTACTTCTAAGAGATGACGTTATCACCATTTCATGAGATTTGAATTCTGGCTTTCCCCCGATCTTGGTGAAGCTCGTACTTAGGCAGAAAAATAGGGCATACGTTTTAACACCGAACTGGATCACTCCAGTGCTTGGACGACTAGATCAAGAATGTTCGCTGATATTTGTAAGTGTAATATCACTTAATTTATTTCTTTTCCCGAGTGATGAATTTTCTGAAGTATACACATTTCCCAGTTTCTATTGGCTGATTTTCCGCTTAGCATCGTCGGCAGTCTTCTTAGCATCCTCGCTCACGTTGCTCGCACCCTTCTTCAGAGAGCTGGTGGCATCGCTAGCCTTGTCCTGCGCCTCATCGCCGCTGCCCTTGATCGCCTCTCCAGCGCTGTTTAGTTTGCTCTTGACGTTCCCGGCCGCATCCTCGAACGCTCCAGTAGCCTTATCCTGGATCAAATCCAACACCCATCACCTCGCGTCACAGAGAGGAAAACAAAGGAATGGGATTTCGACTAGACTTACTTTCCAACTCTCAGCGTCACCTTGTAGATCGGAGCTCTTGCCCTTTGCGTCTCTCTCAAAGTCCTTGCCCTTCCTCTGGACATCGTGCTTCGCAGAGCCAGCAGAGTCGGCCAAATCGTCGAACTTGTCCCTGGCACCGCTGGTTGCGTCCTCCGTCTTGTCCCTGGCGTCGCGGGAGGCCCCTGTGACGAAATCCGAGGTTTGATTTGCGGCATCCTTCACCTTGTCCCCGACTTGAGATGCAGCGTTCTTGACATCATCCACAATCCCCTGCGCGAGAAGAGAGGAATACAAGTTAGACTCGATCAAAAGATCATCGCATTGATCGATGGGAAAACAGAGGGAGAGTAAACTCACATCATCGGCCGCCCTGACGATGCAAACTCGAGATCTTTGCCTCAAGCTCAACTGTGGAAATCTGGCTGCTCCTGTGCTGACGCTCCCGCGGCCAAAGCTGCTGTGACTCGGTGGTGCAACGCTGATGTTGCTCGCGGCTAGATTGCTCACGCTCGTCGTCATCGCCAATGCCATTGCGTGTAGGAAAAATTGCAAAAGATAAGACTGTGTAGTGATTCACGAAAGATGAGATGTGATCGCGAAAACTGGATGAATGAGAGTTGCGTTGGAACAGCGGGATATATAACAGCGTGAAATAAATTTCAGGAGAATTTAAGGCTATCGACACTTGGAAAATTTTACAGCAGGTTGTGGCGATGCAACACGTTGCCACGTCCAAAGCTGGCCATGCAAGAGACGCGTGTCTCTTGTAACATGAAAGTCTCGATTGAGATTTTAACGCATGTGAAAAAAATCAAATTTTACGTCAATATCAGGCATGTAGCATATTCGTTCGTACATTCTTGTAACCCCTAGGTCGGGGGATCGAAACCCCTCATTGAAAATAAGACAGGTCGGGCGATCGAATCTTCTCTGCTGGAATGGATGGCCGACGCTTCGGCAATTCTCAAGCTGCTAGATTCTTGCCGGAGCGTCCCCACTCTCCACGGATCGATCGAGCCCTCACTCGATCTCTCCGGCAATACATTCCTCGCCAACAAGCTGATCGAGGTCTATGGCAAGCTCGGCAGCTCCCGGCATGCCCGCCGCGTCTTCGATTCGCTCAATCGCCGGGACCAGTTCTCCTGGGACTTCATGCTGCTCGCGCACACCAGGAATTTCGAGATCGCCGACGCCGCGGATCTCTTCCTCGCGATGCCCCGCAAGCGATTGATCTCGCACAACATCCTCCTCTCCGCCTACACCCGGGCCGGCGCGATCGAGGAGGCCCGCCTCCTCTTCGATCGCATGGCGCAGCAGACGCTAATCTCCTGGAACTCCATGCTTGCGGCCTACGCCCACGCCGGGCACCTCGAGCGCGCCAAGAACACCTTCGATTCCATGCCCGAGAGGGATCTAATCTCCTGGAACACGCTCCTCTCCTCCATCGCCCAGCAGAGCGATCGCCCACACGACGCGATCGCCCTCTTCCACACGATGCCGCAGCACAATCTCCTCTCCTGGACCGCGATGCTCGTCGCGAATTCTCGCCAGGGATCGCTCGACACTGCAAGAGCAATGTTTGAATCGATGCCACAGCGCGATGTTGTGGTGTGGACGACGATGCTCGTGGCTTATGGCGAGATCGGCGATCTATCCAGCGCTCGCTGGTTCTTCGATCGAATGCCCGAAAGAGATCTAATCTCTTGCACAGCGATGCTAACAGCATATTCCCAAAACGGGCAAATAGATCAAGCCAAAGCACTGTTTAACTCGATGCCAAACATAAACATGGTTGCCATCACTGCGATGTTGGTTCTTAGCGGACAGACCGCATCTCTCGCGGATGCCGAGAAAATCTTTGACCGGGTCCCGGAGAAGACCCTAGTATCTTGGACTGCGATGCTCGCAGCATATGCCCAGCACGGGCATCTGGAGAACGCCAAGCAAATGTTTGATTCCATGCCTTTCCACAACACTATTGCCCACACCGCAATGCTCGACGGATATTCCCTGCGAGGGAATATGCTCGCGGCCGAGGAGATGTTTGATACCATGCTGGAGAAGAACACTGTCGCGTGGACGTCTCTTCTCTCGGCAAATGCTCACAATGGAAACCTGCGAAGAGCCACGAAGGTTTTCTCGACAATGCCGGAGAGGAGTTGCAATACCTGGAGTGCGATGCTGGATGCTCTCACGTTTAAGGAGCGTTCTCTCCAAGTTTTTGATGTCTTCCACGGCATGAAAACGATGGATTCGCCTGTTGATGCGAGCTTCACGTCGGTTCTCATTGCCTGTAGCCGGGAAGGCAAAGTCTACCTGGGAAGATCCATCTTTGTGTCGATCAGGATGGACTTTGAGCTCCACCACCGCAGGCAGCACTACGGATGCATGGTCGATCTTCTCGGGCGCGCTGGATATCTCAATGAGGCGCTGGAGCTCATCGGGAGCATGCCTTTTGTTCCGGAAGTTTGGGAGTGGACGTCGTTTCTATCCTCTTCTCGCCACCATAACAATTTCGCACTGGGCGCTTATGCCGCGACAAATGTTCTTCGTTTGAATCCCAAAAGCAATGCCTTTGCGCTCCTGGCAGAAGCGTGTTCCAAGCACCACCAAGACTTAGACTCTCCACTTTGAAAAACACAAGCTTACCAAGTTTTTCCTCGCAAAAGAAAGAAAATCTTTCGTTCTTTAAGACGCGGGCAGAGGATGGACGGTAATTTTCTCCTGGTATGTTCTTCCGCGCCTCTAGAAAGCCCGACGGAGAAGCAAGCTGACTGTTAGAAGTAAAAGGAAGCTCTCACGTGATTACCATTGATGAGCTATTGACTTTGATCGTTTTTTATACGCCGAGTCCAAGTGAAGAGCTGGTTCTTGCACGATCTTGATACAATAAGCTTTAGCCAGTTTGCCTGCACGATCAAATCGGCTATGATCGCAAGAACATTATAAAGAGGAGCTCCATACCTGAGTGAAGAGCAGCCAATGGATCGCCTACACTTCGCTTGGTGCTTGGTATTTTTCTTTCTCGCACAAGTTAGCAGTGCTTCATCTGATGTCTTCGATCCGATAGCAGTTCCTGATATGTGCAAAAATGCCAAATATGAAAAGCTGTGCCTAGAGTTAGTAGCGCAGAACCATACCAAGGATGCTCTAGTAAGGCAAGCAATGCTCCATGCCAAGGACGGGCTCCAAGAGCTGAGGCATTCCTGCAAGAACATGAGCAGCAGTTCAGATCACGGCGAGGGGAAAATGCATGCGGCTCTAAACGACTGCTCTGGGCTGCTCGAAGATGCGTCGGAGCTTGTAGATGACTGTCTCTCTGAAGGCTACTATTTCTCTACGACGGCCAAGCTGGAGGACATCCAGACATGGATGAGTGCAGCACTTACAGATTGGGATACATGCATAGACGGCTTGAAAGACGCTGGAAGTAGCGGAAAATCTGCAGCACGCAGACTGGAGAAACAAGGAGCCGAAGTGAACACCATGATCAGTACAGCTCTTTCTCTAGTTGCTTCAATGTACCCACCTGGAACGCACCCAAGTCGGTCTTGGCTGAGAGGAAGAATTCTAGCAACAGCATCCACACCATTTCCAAACGTCACCGTTGCAAAAGATGGAAGCGGCCAGTTTTCCAGCATCTCGGCCGCCATCGCAGCAGCACCTACACAATCAAGAACGAGGTATGTCATATATGTGAAACAGGGAACATACGTTGAGAGCTTCGAGGTTCCAAAGTCAAAGCCCAATCTAATGCTCCTCGGAGATGGAATCCGCAAGACAATCATCACAGGCAGCAAGAGCGTCCAGAATCCTGGAGTGACAACTTTCACCTCGGCAACAGTGAGTAAGTGATAGAACAAAAAACAAGTTCTAGCAAATCTAGAACTACGTATGAACTGACAGATCTTTTCAGTCGTGTCGGGAAACAATTTCCTGGGACAAGGGATCACCGTCCAAAACACGGCAGGAGCAGTCAATCACCAAGCAGTAGCACTGCGAGTCACCGCAGACAAAGTAGCCTTCTACAAATGCTCCTTCGAGGGATTCCAGGACACACTCTACGCGCACTCTCTCAGGCAGTTCTACAGCCAATGCCGGATCTATGGCACGGTCGACTTCATCTTTGGAAACGCGGCAGCCGTGTTCCTCAACTCGGAGCTCGTCGCTCGAGTTCCAATGACCAACCAAAAGAACACTTTCACAGCACAGGGAAGAACTGACCCAAGCCAAAACACGGGGTTTTCGTTCCAGGGATGCACCGTGGATGGCAACGCGGACCTCAAGACCGCGATCCGGAGCTTCCCAACGTACCTGGGCAGGCCGTGGAAGGAGTACTCGCTCACCGTCTTCCTCAAGTGCTACCAGGGGGACGTGATCAATCCCGCGGGATGGCTGGAGTGGGACGGAGATTTCGCCCTCAAGACGCTCTTCTACGGGGAGTACCAGAATCAGGGCCCCGGATCTGGAACATCGCGGCGCGTGTCGTGGTCGACGCAGATCACTAGCCAGGACCAAGCGAATCGATTCAGCGCTCGGAATTTTGTGGCCGGGCAGGAATGGCTGCCCCAGACGAGCTTCCCATTCCAGCTCGACGTGTAAGCCCTGGGCTCCTACTGTTTGAAAGTTTTTTTTGGGCGGGAAAAGTTTAGGGTTCTTCATTTTCTAATTGCCTTCCCACAGAGATTTGCCACGGTGGGACAACTGCCACGAAACTTTAGGATGAGGATTTGATAGTTCTCAGCAAGCCATCAGGATTGGTCCAAGTACTACTGTCTATGAATTATTTTCTTTTCAGGGTGGAAGTGAGTCTAGTCTCCATGATGAGCTTGGCTCTTCAGTTCGAGTACAAAGAGCCTCCAAGACTGGTACTCTTTTGCTATGAAACGTACAATGATCTTGCTAACGATGTAGGCTCATCGTCTCGATGAGTCTTAGGCGGCACTGTGAAGACACTGAAGATCCAGAGCTTCTTAATGCTCAAAAGACACATTTCTGTCCTAGGCAAAGACACTTTATTAAAGTTACATTCCACCGGAAATACCTAGCTCTAGTGATTGGCGCTCCCATTTCAGCTCCTCTTCTGAAGGTACTACGCTCTCGTTTGATTGCTCACAGATGTGAAAGTGTTGCACAGATGGTGCTGGAAGATGGAAAATCCGGGCTGACCCCAAGTCCCAAAACGCGACCCAAGAGTATCAGGTTTTGAAGCGTTGTGAGGGGACTCTTTGCGATTGATTTTTTCGCTTGTAATTACCTTCTTTCCCTGTACAGGGCTACAACTACGTCCACATTCATCCAGCTCCGCGTGCACTGTGCCTTGGACTTCGGCGGAAAGAAACATGAACGCGGTGGACCCCAAGACATCAAAGCGTGGGAGGAACAAGACATCTCCACACAAGGGAGCTTCCCATCTCCCGCCTGCGGAAGAAAGCAGGCGCGGTGGACTTCGGCCTGAACCCCGAGCGGATGGTGAAACTTGTTAGTTAACTCTCTCAAGGTTGATCAGCACAGGCGTGCGGTGGAAGTATCTGTTCGTGACCAGAAGCCCAATGTGGTGGAGGTGGTCCCTTTCCAGCTCCTGTACCATTTCCTGATCCATCTCCTGCCAGTGGCCAGTTACCCGAACTTTAACACCACCAAGGCTAAGCGCCTCTCCCACCTTGTGTCGCTCATCTGAGAACACCACCAGCCTCTTGTAACTTCGAAATAGCTGCTTCCAATATGCTCCACCTTTTCCTCCTCGTCGATCGCCACCTGGTGGAGCTGGCACACACCTTCCAGCGTCACCCTCGCCGGCTCTATCCGCTTGCAGCCTGCAGGTACAGGAGGAGAGTGCACAGAAATAATTGCATCCTGATGCCGATACAGAACAGCCTTCACCTGCGAAAAGCAAAGTGGATTTAAAACACGGCGAGAGAGCTGAAATTTAAAGTTGGCATGACCATACCTTATGAGCAGGCAGCTTCTCAACCTCCACAACGAGCACCCGGCGCACGTCTCCCACCTCCATGCTCAGGAAGGAGCTGGGTGTCCCAACCAGAACATCACAACACTCGAATCCTCGAACACAACCATCACGGTTCAGAAGATAATATCACTCAATCCAGGACAAGCTGCAGCTTCTGCAAAAACACTTGAAAGATTAGAACGGGTTTATAACGCAGCTCAGACAGATGCTCGTGTAAGACGGCAAGAAACTCACCGTCCATGCGGGCTGGTGGCTTAACCAGGCCGTGAACTCTTCGTGGCTTTATAACTTTGCGTGGAAGGCAGGGGACCTCAGTGACATGAAAGAAAGTGAACAAGACATCCTCAAGCTGCATCGAAGAGAAACGAATTCTAGACACGGATTGGATAATTCTCAAAGAAACGGGAGCGGACGGAATGTGTATATGACCAGCGCAGCAAAGGTGCAGCCAAACATTAGGCCTGATAACGCAAACTCACAAGCTTCCTCTTGGGTCGCCAACACAATGTCTAGACCACGTATCATCCACTCGTGCTGCTTAACGTTAGGCGAGGATACCAGTCATGTAGTGTGGACATTCGAAGGTTTTGAACAGTGGATCCCGTGATAACAAGCACCCCTTGGTCATGCCAAAATACCGCAGCAGCTCCAGGCTCCTGAGAACAAACGGAGTGTTCCTAATATTAGCTGCAAGCACAAACGCAGAGCACATTCTTAGCAAAAATCGATCGATCTTATTTGACATACCGCTTATGTACTTAGTACAAATACTCACGACAGGAACCATACATCTGCGCACCCAAATCCCCCAAGCTTGCAGAATCTGGCGACTAGTGAAGCAATCGGTGAAGACTGCATCATCGCTGCAGGCTCTGTGCAGAGAAGCAGGAGCCGCCATCGCGCTCCCGATGAAAAACGCAGACATCTGGATGGATCGAGCTGCTGTGTCATATTTTAGGTTGGTGGAGTCCGTTTAGCGGCTAGAGCTTCCGTTCTTTGCAATGCACTGTGCCCCACGGACTTTCGGCTGCCTTGATGAACACAAATGATGCTTGAGCCATGCCCCCATCATTGATGGTATTCGGGTAGCACAGCGACAAAACAATTCGGAAGTACACATTTACTAACAAGATGTCTCGAAGTCTTCGGACTTCTGCTGCCAGATTCGATCTGTCTTACTGTTTTTCTTGCAGGTTGTGGTGACCGACATGTAAGAGAATCCTGAAACACCCCATCTTATTACCAGTGTTGCATTTCCAGGCCAGCTTATTCAGCATGACAGAGATTTTGGACATTCAACTCAGGGACAGATGTAGCTTTCTTCCGGTTTTAGACGATGTAAGTTTCCAAATTTGTGACTACAGAGCCCACAAAACATTAGTAGTGAACTTTCCAAACAGCAGACCATTCTATTTTGCTAGTAACTTTGCTTGCAAGCTGAACGTCAGCAGGCCATGTCAGAGCACCTTCCTACTTTTCCTGTTCATCAGAAGTCTCTCCGATACTGGTGAAACTGCCTTTCACAGTTATCAGATACAGGCGTGGTGCAAGAGTGGAGCTCCTCCAGAAACTCTTGCAGCTTAGCCAGCTCTTTCGGAGTCACAATGTTGATAACGACCTTTGCACCGTATGTGCGATCAATGCCACAGTATGATGAATGCTTTGAGCTCGGATCTCCCCACGTTTGCCTCGCCCCTCCCGGTGCTGGCGAATGCAACAATCAAGATCGTCTGCCATGCAAAGACAAGAAAGAATGCGTAAATTGGCCGCTCACGTTCCAAGAGCTACATTGGATGGATTCTCAGTTTACCTGGCTACGCTATACTTGCGATGTTGGCGAGCCACAGCCACTGAACCGCCCAACACTCACACTCGTAGCCGCACAGCCCATGTCGTGCACTTGCTCTTGCTGTCGCTCGTGGGTGGAGCATATGTTTATAATTTATAAGCACAAAGTTTTTGTTTTGGATTCTCTAGAATATTCTTAATAACTGCGAATCGTTGTTTTACATACATACCGGTAAACGAAAGTCAAAGAAGGTGGTGAGGAGGTTTCGATCCTCCGACCCGTGGGTCACGTTAGAGAGAGTGCGATGGATGATCTAGCAAATGAAGTGCCGCTGATGATCAAGGGCCTTGTCGGCGGCCATCACTTGCACAGCAGCGCCAAATCCTCCACCGCTACTTCGCCCTGGGTTGCAAGTTCTACAACATTTACATCGAGACCATGTTCAACTATCCATTTAATATTTTGAAGCAGGTTTTTGGTTGAGATGTTTTCAGGGGTAATCTCATGTTTATAATTGAGGTGCCTTGCAAAGTTGTTGGTTACATTCCTCTAATCTAGCAAAATAATATTAACAAACTTAATAAGAAGTAGATGGAGCCAAGCAATACAGAAACTGGCCGCTGTCTTCCTCGCTCACATCCATTCTATACCACTGGAAGCTAACCTGGTCAAATGCAAGGATTGCCTGGTCCATAAGGATAGCCATGTACTTGCACCCTTTGGCATGAGCAGGATACATGGATCCCACGTAATTATCCGGATTTCCGATACCTTTGATTGTCCCACCGGTAAATCTCAACCTGATCATCCACAAGCGGTACAGCATAGTCCCCAGAATACACAACCAGGAGCATGAGCTCATTGTGGAAGCCTTTGAAGCACCGGCAAATGCCATTGGGAAAACCCCAATTCTCATACGTGATTCCCTCAGGCTTTGTGAAACCGGGGTGTTGATACAGCTTATCTTCTGCAAAGTCGTATACATCTCCCAGCGGAGTTGCAACACGGTTGTCTACATGGTACGCGGCTTCCCAGCCCCCTTTTTCTATACGCTCCACGCGGTCGCATGAATCCATCTCCCTCTCCACGTTGCAGCTCTGAACCCAGACCTTGCTCTTTGAAGTGTACATAAACTTGTCAACCAGGAGCGTAAACTCCCCAGCCTCTGGAGCGTCCGCAATCAGATAAACATACAACCAGAACCGAACCGTCCCATCCTTGTACCAGTTGTAGCCAGGATGCCAAGGGATGGGTGCCCAAATCCCAGTCAAGGGGCTCCCAACAAGCCCCTGCTTCAAATCAAAATTCTCCACGTACATGTGGCCATGATTTCGAAACCCTCCTCGATCCTGACAGGCCTCAACTCTTGTTTGTGAGGCACCCACGCTTGCAATTCACCTGAGCTCGGCACCAGCACTAGAGACTCGCCCGCAAGATCCCTGTCAATCTCAACCGGGGCCATGTTAGTAAAAGGTGGTCTTTATTTTAGGGTTTAAAAAGGGTCAGTTAGATTTATCAGAGAGAGGTTTCGATCCTCCGACCTGTGGGTTATGGGCCCACCACGCTTCCGCTGCGCCACTCTGATCTTTACATAAAAAAATAATTAAATATCATTAACGACCTTTTTCCTTTTTCGTTTTTTTCCATGCTATCTGGCAAATTCTCAGAGAGAGAGAGAGAGAGAGAGAGAGGGGTGTGTGTGTGTGAGAGAGAGAGAGAGTGGCGATGGAGAATCCAGCAAAGGAAGTGCCGAAGGTGATCGAGGGGCTCGTCGGGCGGCCATCGCTCGCGCAGCAGCGCCAAATCCTCCACCGCTACTTCGCCCCGGATTGCGAGTTCTACCACATTTACATCAACACGCGCGGCCTGGAGGATCTCTCGTCCATGTACCAGTTCGCCGAGACCATGTTCAACTACCAGGGCGTCAAGTTCCACACCGTCGCCTACGACGCCGCTCAGGAGGTGGTGGCGGTGCGCATGACGGTGCGCATTCGCCCATGGATCCGCCTTGGCACGCCCGTGGATCTCGAGTTCTTCACGATGCTCGAGCTGGAGAAGTTCCAGGACGAGGTATTGGATTCTTCGTTTTCTCGAGAGTGTTGGAAATATTTTCTTCTTGTTCTTCTTGCAGGATGGAAGGGAGCTCAAACGCATCAAGGTGCAGCGAGATTTCTTCCAGCGATCGCCTCTGCTTCAAGCCATCCCCTTCTTTGGAGAGATCTACTCGTGGAATTTGTGGAGGGATCTCCTCGGCCGCGTGGACGCTGCCTTTTTCCGTCTCGTCCAGAGATTGGTGGCATGGGTCTAAAGTCTTGCATTGAGAATGGAAGTGAAAGAGAAACAAATAAAAAAAATCTTCCTTTCTGATGAATATTTTTTTTTTTTTTGCCTGTTCTTCGTGAGCTCCCACCATCACCAGAGCTTTTCGGCGATTTGCACGGCGTTGAGAGCTGCTCCTTTGCGTATTTGATCGCCGCACACGAATATGTCTAGCCTGATAGAAAATGCGAGCGTTTTCCTGGCTGAAATCCACAGTGCAAACGGGAAAAAAAAATTGTGCTCACCCGTGGTGGCCATCTTGAGAGAGATCGCGCCGTATCCTTCCCACAGCAACATCATCCGTGCTCGACACCTGGGGTTCAAGAAAGTGAAAAGTCTAAATCGAATCAAGTGTAGAACTCAGTACCTTTAGTGGGGTTGGAAAGGAGTTCGCATCCCTGTCGTCAATCACTGTAACTCCATTTGCGCTGGACAATATTTGTCTCGCAGTCTCCTGTTACTTCGTTTCAAGATCAAGATAAGCGATCGTGAATAGCAAGTCTACCTCGTCCACTGGCTTTTCGAATTGTAGATTAATGCTTTCGGCGTGGGCTCTCATCACGGGGACACGAACACAAGTAGCTGTGACACGGACTTCATCGTCATCCTGAGACACCATACGTCAAACTACAAGAAATAGCCAAGGAAAATAAAGTACCCAGATTTTTCGCGTTTCTTTCACAAGCTTAAGCTCTTCCTCGTTGTAGCCATTTTCCTTGACGGACGAGTTGTGGGAGAAGAGGTTGAAAGCGTACTGTGAGAGACAAACGTTAGCCATTCCTAAAAACCATATTATTTGGAAAAACCACCTGCTGGTTGAAAATTTTGCACGTAGGCTCTTTTCCTTCCAGGACCTCACGCGTTTGCTGCTCAAGCTCCGCCATGGCAGCGGCACCAGCTCCACTCGCAGCTTGGTAAGTGCTCACGACCATGCGCTTTACCTACAAACATCCAGTGTTACTAAAGCTTGGAAGCAGCAGGAACACATTCTTAAATCACCTTAGCGTGACGATGAAGAGGTGTGACAGCCATGAGGCAGATTATCGTGGAACAGTTTGGGTTGGCAATGAGAGCTCCCTTTTTGTTGCTCAATCTTATGTGTGCCATGGCATCTGGATTTACCTGCATTTTCTCTACAAATCAGCATTGAAAAACGCAACCAAAGAGAACTAACACGAACACTTGCCTCAGGAATGACAAGAGGAACACCATCCACCATTCGAAACGCGGAGCTATTGTCGACAACAATCACACCTTTGTCGACCGCAACTGGTCCAAATTCCTTGCTGCAAAGCTTGAGAGAGTTAGATTTTTCCTTCTCTAGCGTTAAGTTTCTCAAACCAACGTTACCTGATAGATCCACCAGCACTGAAGAGAGCAATGTCGACACCATTGAAGGATTCATCCGTGAGTTCCTCCACGACATAGTCCCGGTCCTAGAAAAGTAAAAAGAATCACGATCGATCCACGAGTGAAAGAAAGAGTTTCACACACCTGGAACGTCATGTGTTTGCCGGCGGATCTCTTGCTAGCCAGGAGCTTAAGCTTGCCATACGGAAAATCGCGATCGTCAAGAACACTAAGAAATTCCTGGCCGACGGCGCCAGTCACGCCAACGACAGCCACAGTCGGCCCATTCTCGCTCAGCGCCATCGTCACGACGCCGCATTGCTTGCGCCGGCTGGAGATTACAACCCTGTGCTGCGATCGCTGCGAAGACGAGGAGAGAAACGAAGAGATCTGGATGCTCCCGGGCTGGAGCTTGAGAAGCGCCATCACGTAAAACCCCAGTAGCCGCCATCACAGCAGTAGGGTTCTTCGCTTTTATATTTTTCGTTCGTGGAAGAGTGAAAGAGAGAGAGGCGCATTTCCGAGAGACAAATAAATTTCCAGGGTTTAGGGTTTTCTTGGATCGATCGTTGCCGCGGGCACGAGGATGATGGAGATCCTGCGCGAGCAGATGGGATTCTTGCTCGATCAAGGCTTGCACGACTCTGCAGAGATTTTGGTAGAGCTTTCTTGGATCTATTCGTGTGATTTTGGAGTGAATGGCGGCATTGCAGGGCTCGTTTCTTCTGTGCGCGGCCGCGTCCAACAACGATCTGGCTCCTACCGTTCGCGCCGAGAATATGGTATGGAGTTTCTTTGCGGGAGTGATCGCTTTTGTGAAATCTTTCTGTCGGTCTAGGTGTTGTTTGCCGATGCTTTGTATGGAAGAAGAGAGTACAAAAGGGCTCTTGTAAGTAGCGTTTTTTCTTTTGTTCCATGCTTGATCTGGTTTGTTTTTGTTTCCTGCTTTTCAGAACTTTTATCGGCAAGCATTACAACAATGTAGAGTAACGTTGAAACCAAACACGGCTGTCACGAGAAGCACTCTTTCTTCGACAGGAAGTCGACCATCGTCCGCAAACTCAAGTTATTGTGGTACTATCAATGACAATGAGGTATGCTTCGATTTTCTACGTTCCAGGCATCACTCTCGTTTCTCTTGTCTGTGTCTCCAGGTGAAGTACAAAATAGCTCTCTGTCATATGGGCTTGCGCGACACTCGCTCGGCTCTTACAGAGGTTCGTCTTGCCAAACATCTACAAGAGACAGAATAAATCCAACGCACCATCTTATCCCAGTGATTGCAGATGGAAGCCATACCATCAAAAGCCAGGACGCTGCGTATAAATCTCACGCTAGCAAAGCTCTACCGTGTTACGGGCTACGACCGAGCGGCGGTCGCTTCATATCGAGAGTGTCTAAGGTAGTTTCTCAAGTACTATCTGTTTGCTCTTTATCTGTTTTCTGACAGGCAATGCCCATACGTCTTGGAGGCCATTATAGCACTGGCTGAGCTTGGAATACCTGCGAAAGATATTCAGCTTCTTTTTCCTCAGGTATGAGAAGTACTTACATTTTGGAACTTATTTTTTATTTTATATGCAGACTCCTAGCAAGGTTGCTCGAGCACCCTCTGATGGTCACGAGTCTTCACGCTTACTACAGGTATAATGAAACAGGTACTGTTCGGAGTCTGATATATGTTTCCTTCAGAAACTTACTGAGGTTCATTGCGGGATTGCATCTTTGGACTACAAAGGTATCTATAATTTCTATGTTCTTGTAGTTAATTTCAGTTTCCTGTAGGAGCTTTAGAGAATTTAAACCAGCTCGCACAACGTTTTCCAAATAACCTACATGTTTTACTAGAGACAGGGAAGGTAATCGCTTATGAGAGTTTTCTGTTAACCGATAGGAAAAGTTCATATTTCGGTTAAATGCTCACATTCTGGCAGGTTGAAGGAGCTTTGGGGAGAGGCGATGAAGCAGTTCACAGCTTTGAGAAGGTGAGACCTTTTCTGTTTTCTATTACGTCGATTAATGCGTACGAAGTTTATGTTCCAGTCACGGCAAGTAGATCCCTGTAACTTGACAGATATGGACGAGTATGCGATGCTGCTTAGAATGAGAGGTGATACTGCCGAAATGAACCGTCTAGTTTATGACCTGCTCAATGTTGATGCCGGAAGGCCGGAAGTATGGGTCTCATCTGCTGTTTATTGGGAAACACGTGATGACAGAGTTCGCGCTCTTAGTTATGCTGATAAGGTGACCGCTATTCTTCAGGTATCATATTGATTAATCCGTGTTCGCTTTCAGAGTATACGTGTTGCTGACCGTCATACACCGGCGTATCTTCTGAAGGTACCCATATTTCGTTGAAAATAATCTTTTCTGATCCTTTTTTGAAGGGGAATCTATCTTTATCTTTGAACCACTCTGAAGCTGCTGTGATGGCTTTTAGAAAAGCTCAATCTTTAAAACCAGATCTCCGATCCTATCAAGGTATGAAAAACCGCAGAGCTTCGTGTATTCACTTCTTGTGTTGAAGGTCTTGTTAGATCATACCTTGCGTTATCGAAGAACAAAGAAGCTCTCTGTGCTGCCCGCGAAGCCATGAAAGCTATGCCTCATTCTGCCAAGGCTCTCACCCTCGTAGGTGATGTTTATGCACATGTTCCGGAAGGTCGAGAAAAGGTAAAGCAGCAAAGTTCCAAGATTTTTTACATGCCATGGTTTTTAATTTCCAGGCTCGCAAGTTTTACGAGTCTGCATTGCGCCTAGAGCCGGGGTATCTTGGTGCTGTGCTTGCGTTGGCAGACTTACACAGAATGGAGTCCCGCAATGAAGAAGCTACACTACTTTTGCAACGTTACCTGCAGAACTGGGCAGATGATGCTTTGCACACGAAGCTGGCACAGATACTGGCGCTCACAAACAAGCTGGGAGAATCTCTATCACATTATCAGGCTGCTCTGAGGTAACATGTCATCCTTGCGTTTCAAGTAATAATTGTGTCGAATTTTTGCAGCATCAATCCGCAAAACGAAGCAGCAAGAAAAGGCTTGGAACGTTTGGAAAAACAAATGAAGGGAGTGGATCCTGATGCACTTGAAGAGGACGAAGAGAATGAAGCAGAAGATGGAGAAGGGGACCCCGAAGAGGCCGAGTTCCTGTAGTAAGTTCCATTACAGCTTTTACATTACTACAGATTTTTACCTGTTGTATAACACTACCATTGGCTTACTCTTTGTATGGCGAGCATCGCTGGGCTCCGCCCTTGCTGGAGTGATAATCACAGTACCCAGTTGAGGCATTTTTCCAAAGAGCACGGTATCCTTACTGCCCAGGTTTCTAGCAGACGAAAGAAATTGAGATTGAGATGCAAGGCATCCTCGCAGTCCTCACAACAGCAATCTAGTCTTCTCAGCTTCCTTTGTCCGCTACTCAAGCTCATTGGGGTATGTAATTATCTTTTTTCTGCCATCAAACGTCTTCTGTCTAGAGTGGCGATCCATCGGCACCACGGAATGGTTTGCTCGAGGTGTGGAAGTTTTTCTTCTTTTCGACTTTCAAACAAGGATTGATTTATGTAGTCTGCGACGTCCGGAATTGCAAGCTTGGCAAGGCTGCCTTGGGGAAAGAACGTCAACACGCAGATTGTATCTTCACGGACGAAGCAACCACTTGAGCTCTTCAAGCTCTACGAATTCGGTAAAGCTTAAACTCTCGCATTTTTTGCTCGCCTGTTCATTTTTCTTGTTTGTATATAGAGGCCTGTCCCTTCTGTAGACGAGTGAGAGAAGCATTGACAGAGCTCGATCTTTCTGCCGAGGTAGTGTCTCGCGGAGGTTGCAGATGGAAACTTTTTCAATCTTTGTGTAGGTGTATCCGTGCCCAAAAGGATCTCGAGTCCATCGTGCGTTTGTGAAAGCGTCTGGAGGCAAAGAGCAGTAAGTGATACACTCTTGTCTGTAACAGATTCTCATCGAATATGACAGGTTTCCATTTCTCTTGGATCCAAACACCGGCGTGTCAATGTACGAGAGCTGTGAGTAATTTTTCTTTTCATCACAATCAGCTTGCATCAATGCCTCTCGCAGCCGATATTGTCAACTACTTGTTCCAGGAATATGGTGAGAGAAGAAGGCCAACATTCGGGATTTTAGAAAGGTAACAAGTTTTACTGAAGTGTAAACTCTTCGGTATTTCATCATAGTGTGTTCCAGCACTTTAGTCACTGGCTGGGTTCCGACGATAATACGAGCAGGGCGAGGCATGTCACTGTGGAATGGAGCATTGCCAGATCCTCCACAGAAGCTCCTTGAGCTCTACTCATACGAGAACAACCAGGTAAAGCGCTGTGTTTTCAAAGAATTCTAAAAGTTTTTTGGTAGTTTGCAAGGCTCGTAAGAGAAGCCCTGTGCGAGCTGGAACTTCCTTACATCCTCTGGAACACGGGCAAAGGGTCACTTAATTGCTCCAAGCTCAAGCAAATCTCGGGTTCAACACAGGTAACCTTTTGATCTATTTTTTCCCTTCATTATCATTGTCAAGAACAGGTTCCATATCTGGTTGATCCCAACACCGGCATACAAATGGCAGAGTCTCTTGACATAATCCGCTATCTCTTCGCTAACTATAATTCGAAGTGATGTTGATGCAGAGTTTCCTTGGATTGATCAGCTATCATCGTGTTTGGTACTAATAGTGTATCGAGCTTTACTCCCAAGAACAGCGTAGGAAATGGCAGTTGCTACCATCAGCAAACGGAGGTACCAGCTAAACAGCAGTGTTCCCACAACTATGGACTGGTTGGCTTTCTAGAACGTACGAAGGAGTGTACTAGAGAGAGAAAGAGTTTAGGGCAGGCATTCCTTTTGTACCCCATTTTCAAGAAATGAGGCATTTGGTGCATCACCTGGTCGCTTTTCTGCTACCGCCGGGAACGAGCTCAAGGTTGGGAGGTATGGGTCATGATGTGGGGATCGTTCGTGATTTGGGGTCGTGTCCTTCTTGGTAGGAAGAGAGGAAATTCTGCTTCGCATGCATCCAGGATGTCACGAAGTGCCCTGGGGGGAGGGTGTGATGTCCTGGACTGAGAAAACCCAAAACGATGGCTGGGACAGCAGTGCTTGGGCAGAATTCGAGAGCTTTGGATGCGCACACAGTGGCTATCATCCCTGGACACATTGATGAAAGGAAAGTGTTAGGTCTTTCTTTCTTGACTTCTCGACTCACTGACCAAACTTTTTGTGACGAGGTTTGAAGTTCTGGAGAGCAAGGACGAGCTTGATCTCATTGGACAACAACCACCAGAACCGCTGCGGCAGTTTAACCAGCGCTTTCAGTCTTATATTCGTAAATTCGTCCTGTGTGGCGACTTGATACGGCTGTGCATCACTTTGCCAAGTTCCAGCCTTCTTGGATTGGTCCTTATCAGGTACTTTCTCGTGCTGGCACTAATTCGTATTGGCTAGCAGAGTTGACGGGCAGGAAACCACCGAAGCCAATCAATGGAGTTGATCTCAAACGGTATTTCTTTTGACTGGTACAGTTCACGTTTCGTTTCTATTCTTTTAATGCTGTGAGTGTCTTTGCGAGAACTGTTTTGTTACTCACAGGCCCGAACCTGATTCGGGAGCAGGACACTGTCTCCTGGGATAAGTTCTGTCCCATTCGCGATGCGGAGACAGCTTGTTGAGGGGCACGATCCTGTGGTACGTAATGCTTCTCTCTCCCCTGTCTCTTGAGGTTTCCGATCGTCACAGTTCTGAGGTGCATTCTTTGTCTCAAATCGCTGAGAATGTTAATCTGCATTTCCTTGCTTTCTGTCATAACTGTTACATTTGAACTGCTTTCTATGTTTTCTTGTTCCGTGGTCTCGTTCGTCTAGTTGTGGCCTGTCGTTAACAATCTTTCACTGGGGATGGCCAAAGCGCTTGGTCTCTCTGGCGTTGGAAAGTTTCATGGCGGTTGGTTCTCGTTGACAGTTGGCCAAGTCGCTTGGTCCTTTCGGCTTGTCAATCGACTGCCTATGACGGGCTGCTTCAAGGATGGATGAGACACGGGAAAATTTGTGTGATGCCTTTCTGTGCTTATTGTCTTTCTTTCATACCATTGCCTCGGAGCTTGAACATCGATGCTACCTCAGAATCTTTGACTTTGGACCTTCAATCATCTCGAAAGGGAAACTGATTGCGGTGCTCCTGGCTCATGTGGAGTGGTGCCCCACTTGAGTACCTTGTGGCTCATTGGTCCTCGCCCTTCCTAGGGGCTTGGGCCTTCCCTTCGGGATGGAAGTGGGGGGTAGAGATACCCATACCGAGCCGTTAGGCCACAGTGTTTCACCCCAACGTCCCGAAGCAAGTGCTGCACCCAAGGCTTGGGATTTAAAGGGTCCCATGATCAAGTCTTGTGGTACCAAGGGGTGTTAGGAATCTGGAGGCTTGGTGTGCTTGGCTGCTTATGCCTGCGGGGAGTGTAGCCGAACCTTAAGTCCAGTCTAACCCGGGGAGGGGGATTGGGAGAGATTTGGGACTCATTCGCCCCTTGAGAGTTGCACACCATCAACACTGAATCTCTTAGTATCTGTGCACTTGGGACGTGCTTTCCCCAGTGAGTTGCCAAACTGGTACAATCCGAAAACGTACGGGAGAGTGTTATAAGAGAGTTTAGGGTAGACATTCTTTGGATGATGTTAGTGCAGAGGTCATGAAGGGAACCGCCATGGAGATGTGCTCCAGGTCGAGATAGCTTCGTGTCGGCTGGATATGCAGTGGAAGTCGAGATAGCTTTGTGTCGGCTGGATATGCAGTGGAATGACTCCAGCAGTTGAAGCCTGGAGAATCTTTTTGTGGTTGAGGAACTATATTTGTAATGAAGAGCAAGAGTCCAAATCTGCATCATTTATGACAAAAAATCAATTATAATAGAATTTGATTACAAGCAAAATGGTGAAAGGGCTGAAAGAAAATCGAAACTACTACAATGCTACTTTATGCAAGTAGACTAGCATATCATCAACCATTTTAGGGTTGATCATTATTTAACCAAAAAAGTTTGTAAATATATTACTCACAATCACTAAGTTATAAATTAAAAATTGATGAACAATTAACCTGAATATTTATTGATGCTAAAGATTGGACAAAACGAGATCAGGACAATATATTATTTTTGTATTAAATTTTTCCATTTGTATCAACTTCTAAACTCAAGTTGTATAAACTATAACTTAAAAATAGTTATAAGTTTCCCACCTAATTTCATTTAACTCTAAAATTCATTGAGTTAAATTAAATTTTAGCATTATTGTTTATCTTCTATATTTTATAAAATACATTTAAAATTCAGTAAGTGGTGTAAAATACAGTTTAATATGTAAACACATATTAGGCAATTCTACAAGGCACAAAACAAAAATCCTCAGTTTATATTAACCAAATAAATAAGTAATTTATATTTAAGTTAACATATAACTTAATAAACTAATAAATAAAAAATTTTAGTTTTTGAATTAGATATTTGTAAGTTTTAAAACTAAATCTGATCTACATTCCATTCAAATATATCATATCAATAAATATTTTTCTAACACTATTTTGTATTGTTTCAAGTTGAATATATCTATATTTGTAGACACAAATATTAATCTTTTAGCACCTGATTATTGTTGAATATCCAAATACTAATTCAAACACTTTTAAAAGGAGCTTTAGGTCACCAAGGGTAGTAATATGCTTTTTGCAAGCTAGGAATAATAGAAATTGTTACCGTCACACTTGAGATCATGAAATGCAAAGATCCTATTTGGAAAAGGATGTCTTTTGAATTCAATAACATGCTTATTAGCCATCTTAAGACTTGATAGCTTGCAGGGATAATATTCCAAATTATTGACAGTAACCATAATTGTGCAGCTTCTTTTGGATGTCAATAGACATGTCTTAGCCTGCCAAAAGATCAATATATAAGTTTGTTAAAATTTTGCCTTCAACTCCACTTTCACTTGCTTTGTCATGTTTGAATGTAGACTTAGATAATTTTTTGTCCAAAAGTAGAACTTTGTTCATGACATCAAAGAACTATAGTTTTTGGTAAAGTTGAGTGAGGATGATATCTGACAATATTATTGTGATGATCTTGCAATATTTATAGACTCAAAATGATGGTATAATCTAGTTCAACAACCCAATCAATTTTATGTTTATGATGTGCTATAAGGTATGTCTTTCCTTCACTTTATAAGGGATTATTTATATTTTTTTTGTTTCTATCCTTTAGTAAAGGTCAAGCAAGATGTATATGAACTTGTGTATATGGAGAAGAGTTGGGAAGAGCTCTTGGCTGAGTTTTTATAAATTGAGTATAAAATTCAATATGTAAAGTCTTCAAAGTTGAAGACACTAGTATGCATTACAAACAATCATAGGCCAAAGGAGTAGCTAAAGAGTATAGCTAAACTTTATACTCATAAATATAAATTTCTTATTATGTGCTTCATTTTTCTCAATTACACATATTGCTTTTGTAGTGAACAAAACTTTAGATGATATGATTTACAATATCACAAAATTGATTTCCATACAAATAACAGATAGAGACTCTAAAGTTCCCCAATGTCTACTTGATGAACAGAGAAAAAAGGCTGTCATAAGTATTTGAGAACATGATAAGCAGGGTTATCTATATCATGCAAATTGTGAGCAGGGTCTTGGGATATTTAATATCAAAGAGTGGGGCTCTTGGGGAAAGTTGTAGTTCTCAATTTCTCATGAAAGTGTGAATTTACAAGGAAGTGTGGTGGATTGTAAGCAATTAAAGAGAATGACTTGAGAAATAATCTATAAAGGTTCAAATATAAAGGGAAAACCCATGAATAAAAGTGCACCCTTTTTTCCAATTGATTAAAGGTCTTGGGTTATTTGGAGTTAAATGTCTTTAGGTTTGAATAGTACTGGGCTAAGTGACCTCATGGGAAGTTCAAATTCAATTCAATGACGATGCAAGTGACAATGGAGATGAGGATAAGGAAATTCCAAATCAAACTCATATTCCACCACCTGATAACCAGGATCAAGCTCTAATTTCACTACCAAATGATTATATGATAGTAGGGTTTCTTATTCATATAACTCTTCTATAACTGATAACATATCAAGGCATTGTGGGTGTCTTCATTGGCTCCTATAGTAAATTGCTGATATCTTTCACAAAAGACGACATGAACATGGAAATACAACACTAGTTTGACCATTAGTGCTAAAAGGTATAAAAACCATTGCAAACTTCATTCTCTTCAACTTTCCAAATAGTTTTCAAATATTGATGGGAAAGTTGAGGACTAGAAACTTTCTCACACCTAACCACTTGTGTGATATATTCTTCTTGTCATAAACATTTCTATACGAAGTTGGCTATATAATTTTTATCTTACTAAATGACCCCAACTGGATGTATGAGCTTATGATGTGTGTAGCAAAAGTTTATTTCAAGTCATTCTCCTCCAAATGCATCATGGATCCTATTAACATCAATATTAAGGGCATTCAAAGTAAGTGAGTAAGTATTTCATATTTTTATTTAATTTCTAAACTTTCTCATTTTCCAAGTTATGATGTGAACTGTTGCAAATATGACTTTAGGTATCAAAAGTTACCTGTTAGTTAATCCTTGTGGATGTTCTTTCCTTACTACCATGATAGCAAGAGGTCAATATTGTTGGACCCTTTTTTTTAATCTCCGCCTAAGGTAGTTAGGAAATTGGTCTTTGCATATGCACTTGACTAGATGAGCATCAGGACAGAATTCCTAAGTGCTATTAGTAAAATATATTTGACTTAGTTAAAGAAACTCATTCATTGACTTGCACTTACTAGTGTTGGGAAACCCCTATGATATTAAGCTTGGTCCCTCAATATTTGTCAGATGATAGTTTACCGTGTTTACCAAACACCCTTGCTATCATACACTTTGTGTTAATACCATTCAGTGAAACGTGTATATACATTCCCCAATGTCCTGTAGGGATTAATACAAAAACCAGGCATGCTGCCCAAAGGTCATGCTATCTAGTGGAGATCTCCTTCATCTAAAGTGAGACTAAGCCTACAGTACAAGCGGCTACTGTTGCCTCCATTGTATCGCATCCAGATCTAAGTCCCCCCTTTGTGTTGACTGCAAGATTGACTCCGGGGGGTGCCATCTCCAATGAACCTTATTGTGGTCTCCTTCACCGAAACATGGTAGCCATGCTTTTTGCCACTCCTCGAGCCTCTCAAGCTTCCCCCTGTCTTGGAGGATAGCATGGTGAAGTCGTACTGCCCCCAATGTAAGTCTCCACCATTCTGCTAGTACCTGTGATACTTTGACCTATGTCCCGTCAAAGTGCACCCAGTTACGTGCTTCCCAAAGGGCTTGGACTCTCATCACACGCCATACCACCCATCAAGCATGGCCAAGTGCCTCCCACACGGGGACTCCTATCTCCACCCCAGTCATGTCCTAGTGGACCTGAATCCCCCAACCGTGTCGTCCTTTGCACCTGATGTGTTGCAGGGCTGGGCCCTAAGCAGGACCCCTCGCTCCCTCAAACCAGTGGAGCACATCCCCACTGTGGGCCTCAAAATCCTGTGTAATGCCTAGCTCTTTCCCTACCTTAATGATCTGGCACCACACCTCCTTTGTAGTGTCGCACTCCCACAATGCATGCTTGACTGTCTCAATTTCACCACACTCCTTGCACGTGCAACTCACGTCATCCTGGAATTGCTGTCCAACTGAGAGACCATTATTCGCTACCAACCAGGAGGTGACTTTCACTTTTTTCCTGCATGGGCAGCTTCTAAAAGTGAATTGTGTTGTCCACCACTTGCTCCGTGTCAACCCCCTGTGCTATCCACTTTTGCCATAGCTTTGGAATCTCCTCTCTTGCCTCCTCCCATGATGTCAGTAGTCCATTCCACGCTTCCTTGACCGCACAGGAGAAAAAGCTTCCCATCCCTCGTCACCATGTGGCAGGGTCCCAGTCCAGATCTTCAAGCAGCTGCTGTCACCACCATATCAGTGGTCCATCACCCTCTAGCAAGTCTTCTGATTCCACCACGTCTAGCCTCTTGGGTGACTGCCTAAGCACACGAATCCTCCCACATACCTCATTGTTCGTGACGTCTGGCATCACTTGTCTCTCAGCCGTTGGGAGGAGCATATCTCCTCTTGTGACGCAAAAAGGCCATCCTATGTTGTGCTCTGGTGCAGTGACGAACCACACCTCGACATCCCCTTCTTCCCATGCTGGTGTAGGTGTAGTGAATGATTGAGTCCACTTCCCCAATGGATGTCGCACTGCATCGTGCTCCTCCCACTATGTTTGCTACTGAATTGCCACAAAGTCCCCTGCTTTAAGGCATCTTCTCGGCCACTTCGTCCCTGCTTTCGTGTCGTTCACCACCTGGAGGAGTCGCAGAACGTCTAGCAGGATGTTGCATCGCTTCCAAGGTCCAAAAACTTGAGTCCTTCTTGCTGTTCACCACCAATCCCTGTCGATCATTCCCGCCAGTTGTTTCATGGTCCAAAAGCCATTTGCATGCATTTTTCTCCAGATTGTGTGGTGAGTCTCTTGTCCCAGTGTCACACCTCCCACTTTGAACAGTGCATTGAAAAACAGAGACTGGTTAAGCCACTCCTCGGCCCTGGTCGGTGGTACTTGCTCCAGCGGAAAGGCTTTCCACAGTCGGTGAAGGCTCTGGATGAAGTTGCCCCCTTTCACTACTTGAGTTGGTCCTTTTACAAAGAGCCACCATGGGTCCTCCTCCCAGGGTTTGGCTGCATTGTGTTTGGGGTGTATCGCTAGGAGGCTCTGCTAGAACATGAGTCACCACGGCTGTCTCCCCTGTTGCAGTCCCATAAGAAAAATCTTGTACCTCAACACCTTCGCCATGTCGCTGGGGTCAATGATCCCGAGCCCTCCTAGGATGCACAGCCTCGCTGTAGACTGCCATGCCACCTTGGCCATGGTTTGCCCTGTAACCAATGCTCCACGCCATACGTAGGTTCGCACCATCTATCGCACCTTCTACAATGTAGTTTCCAACACCGGCCAAATCGAGAGGTGGTACCAGATGTTAGGGAGGATCATGCCCTTGACTACTACGATCCAAGCTGGGAGCCCAAGTTTCCTCAGTGTTCATTTCTGAACTGCAGTCTAGATCCTCCTGAGTAGTGTATCATCCTGTGTGGCCACACTGTACTGGACCCCAACCTGGATGCTGAGGTACCGAGTGTCTTTGCCACTAATATCCTATCTCTTGTCCCCAAGCCTCGATGCCTGGCTTTCCCCAGTTCACTCCTACTAACTTGTTCCAGTTTATAGCTACTCCCGCTGCCATGTTGAAGATCTTGAGCTTGGACCTTGCTGCGTCCAGGTTCCTTGGGGTGGCGAGCAGGAAAAGTGCAATATCATCTGCAAATGCCCCATCCTACAACTCTTGTGTCACGACTTGAGTTCCCAGGAGTTGTAGTTGTTCAGAGGGCAGCACCAGGCCTTTTATATCCCCTCCATGTACGAGGAAAGAGCCCAGTGTCTCTGCTACTATCAAAAACAGGTATATGGGTATGTAATTATCTTTTTTTTCTGCCATCAAACATCTTCTGTCTTGGGGAATTGGAAGCTTGGCAAGGCCGCCTTGGGAGAGAACGTCAAGACACAGATCGTACCTTCAACTTGAGCTCTTCAAGCTCTACGAATTCGGTAAGCTTAAACTCTTGTATTGCAGTTGTTTGTTGATTTTTCTTTTTTGTATATAGAGGCCTGTCCCTTCTGTAGACGAGTGAGAGAAGCATTGACAGAGCTCGATCTTTCTGCCGAGGTAGTGTCTCGTGGAAGTTGCAGATGGAAACTTTTTCAATCTTTGTGTAGGTGTATCCGTGCCCAAAAGGATCTCGAGTCCATCGTGCGTTTGTGAAAGCGTCTGGAGGCAAAGAGCAGTAAGTGATACACTCTTGTCTGCAACAGATTCTCATCGAATATGACAGGTTTCCATTTCTCTTGGATCCAAACACCGGCGTGTCAATGGATGAGAGCTGTGAGTAATTTTTCTTTTCATCACAATCAGCTTGCATGAATGCCTCTGGCAGCCGATATTGTCAACTACTTGTTCCAGGAATATGGTGAGAGAAGAAGGCCAACATTCGGGATTTTAGAAAGGTAACAAGTTTTACTGAAGTGTAAACTCTTCGGTATTTCATCATAATGTGTTCCAGCACCTTTAGTCACTGGCTGGGTTCCGACGATAATACGAGCAGGGCGAGGCATGTCATTGTGGAATGGAGCATTGCCAGATCCTCCACAGAAGCTCCTTGAGCTCTACTCAAACGAGAACAACCAGATAAAGCGCTGTGTTTTCAAAGAATTCTAAAAGTTTTTTGGTAGTTTGCAAGGCTCGTAAGAGAAGCCCTGTGCGAGCTGGAACTTCCTTACATCCTCTGGAACATGGGCAAAGGGTCACTTAATTGCTCCAAGCTCAAGCAAATTTCGGGTTCAACACAGGTAACCTTTTGATCTATTTTTCCCTTCATTATCATTGTCAAGAACAGGTTCCATATCTGGTTGATCCCAACACCGGCATACAAATGGCAGAGTCTCTTGACATAATCCGCTATCTCTTCGCTAACTATAATTCGAAGTGATGTTGATGGAGAGTTTCCTTGGATTGATCAGCTATCATCGTGTTTGGTACTAATAGTGTATCGAGCTTTACTCCCAAGAACAGCATAGGAAATGGCAGTTGCTACCATCAGCAAACGGAGGTACCAGCTAAACCGCAGTGTTCCCACAACTATGGACTGGTTGGCTTTCTAGAACGTACGAAGGAGTGTACGGGGTGATCTGGACTAGAGAGAGAAAGAGTTTAGGGTAGGCATTCCTTTTGTACCCCATTTTCAAGAAAAGAGGCATTTGGCGCATCACCTGGTCGCTTTTCTGCTACCGCCGGGAACGAGCTCAAGGTTGGGAGGTATGGGTTATGATGTGGGGATCGTTCGTGATTTGGGGTCGTGTCCTTCTTGGTAGGAAGAGAGGAAATTCTGCTTCGCATGCATCCAGGATGTCCCTGGGGGGAGGGTGTGATGTCCTGGACTGAGAAAACCCAAAACCATGGCTGGGACAGCAGTTCTTGGGCAGAATTTGAGAGCCTTGCATGCGCACACAGTGGCTATCATCCTGTTTAAGTCTTTCTTTCTTGACTTCTCGACTCACTGACCAAACTTTTTGTGACGAGGTTTGAAGTTCTGGAGAGCAAGGACGAGCTTGATCTCATTGGACAACAACCACCAGAATCGCTGCGGCAGTTTAACCAGCGCTTTCAGTCTTATATTCGTAAATTCGTCTTGTGTGGCGACTTGATACGGCTGTGCATCACTTTGCCAAGTTCCAGCCTTCTTGGATTGGTCCTTATCAGGTACTTTCTCGTGCTGGCACTAATTCGTATTGGCTAGCAGAGTTGACGGGCAGGAAACCACCGAAGCCAATCAATGGAGTTGATCTCAAACGGTATTTCTTTTGACTGGTACAGTTCACGTTTCGTTTCTATTCTTTTAATGCTGTGAGTGTCTTTGCGAGAACTATTTTGTTACTCACAGGCCCGAACCTGATTCGGGAGCAGGACACTGTCTCCTGGGATAAGTTCTGTCCCATTCGCGATGCGGAGACAGCTTGTTGAGGGGCACGATCCTGTGGTACGTAATGCCTCTCTCTCCCCTGTCTCTTGAGGTTTCCGATCGTCACAGTTCTGAGGTGCATTCTTTGTCTCAAATCGCTGAGAATGTTAATCTGCATTTCCTTGCTTTCTGTCATAACTGTTACATTTGAACTGCTTTCTATGTTTTCTTGTTCCGTGGTCTCGTTCGTCTAGTTGTGGCCTGTCGTTAACAATCTTTCACTGGGGATGGCCAAAGCGCTTGGTCTCTCTGGCGTTGGAAAGTTTCATGGCGGTTGGTTCTCGTCGACAGTTGGCCAAGTCGCTTGGTCCTTTCGGCTTGTCAATCGACTGCCTATGACGGGCTGCTTCAAGGATGGATGAGACACGAGAAATTCATGTGTGATGCCTTTCTGTGCTTATTGTCTTTCTTTCATACCATTGCCTCGAAGCTTGAACATGGATGCTACCTCAGAATCTTTGACTTTGGACCTCCAATCACTTGGGATTGAGACTCATTCGCCCCTTGAGAGTGCACTCCATCAACACTGAATCTCTTAGTATCTGCGCACTTGGGACGTGCTTTCCCCAGTCAGTCGCCAAATACGAAACGTACGGGAGAGTGTTATAAGAGGGTAGACATTCTTTGGATGATGTTAGTGCATAGGTCATGAAGGGAACCGCCATGGAGATGTGCTCCAGGTCGAGATAGCTTCGTGTCGGCTGGATATGCAGTGGAATAACTCCAGCACTGCCAAGGAAGAGAACATAGAATTCAGGTGGTTTTACAACAAACCTGGAGAATCGCTCAGGTTTTTTGTGGTTGAAGAACTACATTTGTAATGAAGAGCAAGAGTGAGGCATGCAATCCATGACCTAGGTCAATCTGCTGAAATTTAAGTTGAACCTAAGTTGCAAAGATTGCAGGAAATTTCACTAAAGCATAAAATAGTGATAAAGTCATCTCTTATCTGTAAATTGTTTTTTAAGTTTTGCCATCTTGAGTTTAAGTATCAGGTGTTGAGTAGGATTGATGCTAATCTACCGTCAAGCATACAACCTTTTACATATTTATCTAAATATTTATTTCGAAATATTTCTGATATGTAGATGATAAAAGAAAATTTAAAAATTTTAAATATATTTATTCAAAATGAAAGTAATAAAATACTTTAGTTTTATATTATTTTAAAAAATTATAAGTTAAATTTTTAGTTTAATATAAAATAATGGTAACATGAAGAACAACAATATTTTCTAAATTTTGTAATATACTTCTTGTTTGCATCCTTTTTAAAAATATATATACTTATTTATCAGTTTTGATATAAAAAACTTGATCTTGTAAATCCATGTAATAACTATAATTAAGATAAGGTTATTGCTAATGGCAATCCCCTTGCACCATTTATGATAAAAAATAAATCTCAATAGAGTTTGATTACAAGAAAATGATGAAAAGGAAACACAAAAGGAAGTTAAGCAATATAAATTATAACTAAACTTAATTCAATTTATAAATATTGATTATTAAGGTTAAAAATTGTCAATGTTGTGCCATTTCTAGCCTCCTGATAAGAGTTGTATCACCATGTTTGTGTATAAGTGATATAATCTTAACAATTGCTCAATGTGGCCATCTTCCAATTGCTATCATATTATTCCATATGTGTAATAACTCTGCCCCAATCCAATCCTAATGTTTTTAATTCAAGGGTTTGTTTTAAATAGCTATTAATAATATTTCATTATCTTATGCATTTTTTGGAGGCTTATGTGCATCATATCATAATCATCCATAAAAGAGATGTATTGACTTGTAAAATTCCTTATAGAACAAGTTTTCACTAATAAACCTTTTTAAATATCTAAATTTAATTAATGCCTCCATTTTTTCTGCTTCTAAAGTAAACAATTACTCCTTTATTTTTGATAGTTAGGTTTAAAATGTAGAACTTTTTAATTGTTGCTTGATCAATATTTTGATAGCTTTTATATCCCTTTTAATGACTTATATTTTATTAGATCTTCTCCTTCACTTAGTCTATGTTTTTTTCATGGAGCTCACTGGTTATTTTAACCATGAATTTGTTAACTTCCTAGCTTTCTTTTATACAATAAATAGTGTATGTGTTTTCAAAGTGTTTTTTTGATAATGTAGGCTTCTTGATTCCACATCTTTAAGGATTAATATTGTTAACAAAACAGTGATCCAAGAAGTCTTTATACTCTATAGAAATATTTAGTTTCTCATTATTATGACATAAATTTGGTGACAAATAAAAATGTTTTATTTTTCTTTGATAAAATTAAAATCTCCAGTAACAATCAATGTTGAAGGTTACAAAGGGAGCTCCTTTAAGATCTCTTGAAAAAAACAACCCCTCTCTAATGAATAACTTACCAATGCGTATACATTTAGAGAGCATTAGTCATATATTTGATTTTAAATTAAACACATTACACTTGATCCCAGAACCAATATTATGTCTATTATAAAGTAACTCCCACAAACTTTAACCATTACTAGCATCCCCCTACTACATTCTATTGTCAAGTTCCAAAAGTTTTTTTTTTTTTGCAAACTTATACACTAAATTCACACTTGAAAGACAATGCTTTTGCATACATAAAAAATCATTTGTGATATTCCTTATGATGTTAATAGAATTATCATACATACTTACTATCACGAAACTCGTTATGCATGTTTTTGTAAAAGGCATGATATGTCCATGTAACACACGTGGTTTTCACCCTTTATTTTATGGTGATTTACCATAGGATAACCACAAAGTGGAATCTAAACCCTCCATATGCCATATGCCATATATCACATATCCAATGGACAGCAAAGTGGAACTCGAGTTTTAAGGCCACTCATTGGGCCACTGAATGAAGATACGGAGCTAAACTCCCAAACTTGCAGCTGGGTCTAAGTCCAAGTTCCATACCATGTTAATTAGTAAATACCCATATCTTTATGTTAGACCACTGGTATATTGAAATAGTGTCAAACTTTATTTGGGTCCGTTTTGCATGCTAGTCTTGGTATTAGAATGTTGAATGCTCTAAGACTGTTTCTACATCACTCCATACTCCTGTCTCTTCACTTTTTGGGCTGAATGTTCAAAAATCACACCATACTCCAGTTCTTTCACTCATTAAGTTGGATGCAGAACAAAGATACGCATGCAAATAAGAGTTAAATTATGCCTTAAGTTAGTCGGCCATGCCTGACTTACCCACTATCCCTACTATATATTTGGAAACTTTGATAGCCCCCCCTCCTTGAGGAACATATGCTTTGGGCTTTCAACTTTAACTACCCTTAGTACTAGGAGTTAGTCTCTAGAACTAACTTGAAACTTATTAAATATGGAATGTCTCTAGATTGTAAATATGAATACGAGACCAACACTATTGTGGTTAGAATAATCTTTACATTCCGTAGATATGCCAAATAAGTAGATCTAGACACTTTCTATAAATAGCATTTGGAACCAAATGGTACTAACAGAAGGCATATGATAGTGAGGGTGTTTGGCAGACACGGTAAATTATCATTTGGCAAATATTGAGAGACTAAGAAAAATTTTACGAGGGTTCCCAACATTAGTAAGTGCAAGTCAATGAATGAGTTTCTCTAACCAAGTCAAGTATGTTTGACTAATAGCACTTAGGAATTCCATCCTGATGCTCATCTGGTCAAGTGCATACGTAAAGACTAGTTTCTTAATTAGCTTAGGCGAAGACTGAAAAAAAAGGTTTAGCAATACTGCTTGCCGTCGTGGCAATAAAGAAAGAATATCCAAAAAAACTAGCCGATAGATAACTTTTAATACCTGAAGTCACTTTCGCGACAGTCCACATCATAACTTGGAAAATGAGAAAGTTTAGAAATTAGATAAAATATGAAATACCTACTCATCTTTTTAGGCTTACTTTGAATGCCCCTAATATCGATGCTAATAGGATCCATGGTGCATTCGAAGGAAAATGACTTGAAATAAACTTTTGCTACATACATCATAAGCTCATACATCCAGTTGGGGTCGTTTAGTAAGATAAAAATGACATAGTTAACTTCGAGTAAAAATGTTTATAACAAGAAGAATATATCACACATGTGGTCGAGTGTGAGAAAGTTTCTAGTCCTTGACTTTCCTATCAATATTTGAAGACTATTTGGAAAGTTGAAGAGAATGAAATTTGCAAGGGCTTTTATATCTTTCAACACTAATGGTCGAACTAGTGTTGTATTTCTATGTTCATGTCTTCTTTTGTGAAAGATGTCAGCAATTTACTATAGAAGCCAATGAAGACACCCATAATGCCTCGATGTGTTATTGGGAAAACAAGACAAACCTATAGAAGAGTCATATGAATAAAAAAGCTACCATCTTATGATTGTTTGGTAGTGAAATTAGAGCTTGATCTTGGTTATCAAATGGTGGAATATGAGTTTGATTCAGAGCTTCTTTATCCTCATCTCCATCATCACTACATCATCATTAAATTTGAACTTCTCATAAGGTCACTCAACCCAATACTATTTAAACCCAAAGAAGTTTAACCCCCAAATAGCCTACCAATTGGAAAAAACAGTGCCCTTTATATTTGAACCTTTATAAATCATTTCTCAAATTAGTTTACAATCTACCACATTTCCTTGCAAATTCACGCCCTCCTGAAAAGTTGAGAACCACAACTCTCCCTGAGAGCCCCATTTTTTGATATTAAATATCCCAATACCCTACTCACAAATTGCGTGATATAGATAACCCTCTTTATCATGTTCTCAAATACTTTTGACAGTTTTTTCTCTCTGTTCATCAAGTAGATATTGAGGAATGCTAGAGTCTCTATTTGTTTTTTGTATGGAAATTAATTTTGGGATATTGTAAATCATATCATCTAGAGTTTTATTCACTACAAAAGTAATATGTGTAATTGAGAAAAATGAAGCATAAAAAATTTATATTTGTGAGTATAAAGTTTAGCTATACTCTCTAGCCACTCTTTCAACTTGTGATTGTCTGTAATGCATATTAGTTTCTTAACCTTTGAAGACTTTACATATTGATTTCTATACTTAATTTGTAAAAACTCAGCCAAGAGCTCTTCTTGACTCTTCTCCAGATACACAAGTTCATATACATCTTGCTTGACCTTTACTAAAGAATAGAAACTAGAAAAATAAAAATAAAGTGAAGGAAAGATATATCTTATAGCACACCATAAGCATAAAATTGATTGGGTTGTTGAACCAGATCATACTATCATTTCAAGTCTATGAGTGCTGAACAAGTGTTGCAAGATCATCACAATAATATTGTCAGATATCATCCTCACTCTGTCAAGACCCCCAACAAAATCAAGACTCGAAAATGCAGAAGACAAAGAGAAAAGCTAGTGAAAACGAAAAAAAAACCTTAAACTGGCGTTGATTCAAATTGTGGAGAAATGGAACAAGGCTAACCTATATATACTATAGGTTGATGAAGTTCCACCACTCTTGGATCGGAGACGGCCTAAATATAGCTAAGGTCGAGGAGGCACCACGTCATCATCAAGAATGTGGCTCGAGATTTAGGAATCGTACAGGAAATCAGAGAGTCAGGAATAGGGAAGTGTCTTGAAAGTCAAGAATATGGTCTGTAGGTCAGGAATCCAGTGAGAGTCAGGAATGTGGCAAGAATTGGGGGATTCCTGACAGCACCCCCTCCTCAAGAACGAGTGGAACGAGGACATGAATGAGAACGAAGAGGAGGATGAGATGGGCGGCGAGGGATAGAAGATGGAGAAAAAGAATGAGGACTGGGATGAGAAAGATAGTGGTGGTGGAAGTCCTGAACAAGTCAGGAGAATGAATTAGGTTGTCCGCAGGTTCCCAAGTGCATTTCTCAAGTCCATAACCCTTCCAATCTACCAGATAGTAGAGGTTAGACCGTGAGATCTTGGAATCAAGGATGTCTTGAACCTCGTACTCACACCCATCCTCGAGCTGCACTGGTGGAGGCGGAGGAATGACCCAATTTGGTATAGGACTGGGAATATAAAGCTCAAGGAGAGAGGAGTAAAAAACGGGGTGAATTTGATATGAGGAAGGAAGTGCAAGGCAATAAGTGATAGGATTAATGATGGCAGTGATAGGGAAAGGACCGAGGCATTTGAAATTAAGTTTGGGACATGGCCTAGTGGTGGACATATTTCACCTGAGGAGCCAGACTTTATCCTCGATATTGTAAGGGGGACAATCTTGACGATGGACATTGGCAAATGTTTTGTGAGATTCCTAAGCACGATGGAGGTGGAAGGAGATGGAGTTGTGGATTTCCTAGAGGTTGGAGATAAATGCCTCAGAGCGGGGATTTGAACGAGAGGATTCGGATGGAAAAGGAAGTGAGAGATTGAATTGGGGATTTCGGCTAGAGTTCGCAAAGAAGGGGGAAACTTGAAGGGAGGAGTGAACAGAATTGTTATAGGAGAACTCAGCAAGGGGAAGGATATCGAATCAGTCATCCTGATGATAGTTGATAAAGCCCCTCAAGAATTGTTTCAATGTCTGAATTGTTCACTCAGACTGTCCATCACTTTGAGGATGATACGCCGAAGAGAGGTTGGCCTTCACTCCAAGAAACTGCAAGAACCATTGCCAGAAATGAGAGACAAACTGATGTCCCCGATCCGAAACCACATCTACAGGAATCCCATGAAGTTGGAAAATTTCCCTGAATACCAGTTTTGCCATGTCCTTGCCCGAAAACTCCTTGGTACACGGCAGGAAGTGTGCCATCTTTGTGAAGCGATTCACCACGACTAAAATGCTGTTGAAGCCTCCATAACTCGGAAGATCACTCAAGAAATCCATGGAGATGGATTCTCAAGGACCTAAAGGGACCGGGAGGGAACGAAGCAAACCTGAAGGAAGGTGGCAAGGTACCTTATTCCGGGTGCAAGTGTCACAGGAGGTAACAAAAGCTTTGATGTAGTCATCCATGTGAGGCCACCAAAAGTCCTGTGCAACCAGCTCATAGGTTTTCACAATGCCGAAGTGACCAGTAATCGGGCTATTTTGGCACGCCATCAGGACCAACCTTCGAGCATCACCTTCAGGAACGTAAAGCTGCTCCCCACGGTACAACAAGCCATCTAAGAACTTGAACTCGTCAAATCGCTGGTAGTTGGGAGTCACTGGGTATCCAGCTTGAAGATGGGGGAAAATGTCGCTGGTGAGGTCGTTGGATTGAAGATTGTTTCTGATCGCATCCATCAAGGAGGAGTCCTGAGGGACCAGGGAAATTGCCATAACTTGAAGCCGATTAGGACTAAGGATAACCTAATCCTGTTGATTGAAGGCAAGATTACAAGGCCTGAGACTGAGATAGGTGCGCCTTAAAAGAGCATCAGGAAGGCCTTGAAGCTTTCCAGGTCTGTATTTGATAATAAAGTCAAATTGACTTAGGAATTGTGCCCACCTTGCCTGACAACAGCTCAAAACTCGGGAAGTGGCAAAGTACTCGAGATTTTTATGATCTGTCCAGGCCATTGTTTGATGGCTTGCCCCCTCCAAGAAACGACGCCACTCTCCAAAGGAATCCACGATGGCAAGGAGCTCCTTATTGTGGATTTCGTAATTGATCTCCGCAAGCTAGAATTTCTGAGAATAAAAAGCGATCGGATGAAATTCCTGATCTGCTCTGAGTTGAGACAACACAGCACCGATGGCAAAATTGGAAGTGTCAGCCTCGATAAAGAAAGGTTGTGAGGGATCAGTGTGGATCAAGACGGGAGCAGAATTGAAGGCCACCTTGAGTGTGTCGAAGGTTTGCTAGGCAGCAGTAAACCAAGAGAAGGGAACATCCTTGTGAGTGAGATGCGTGAGAGGAAGGACAATGTCAGAGTAGTGATCAATGAATTTGCAGTAAAAGTTGGCAAAGCCAAGGAAAACCTGAACGTCCGACATTGATTGTGGAGGCTCCCATTCAAGAATAGTTTTGACTTTGGCAAGATCCATCATGATACCTTTAGAAGTGACAATGTACCCAAGGAACTCCACAGACTCCTGATCGAAAGAACATTTCTCAAGCTTTGCATATAGGCCATGTTCCCACAGCTTCACCAGCACCTTGTGCACATACTCGTCGTGCTCCTCTTGAGTTTTTGAGTAGATGAGGATGTCGTCGAGGTAGACAATCACCATCTGATCAAGAAACTCCCGAAAGACGTTGTTCACCATGTGTTGGAAAACTGCTGGAGCATTTATCAAGCCAAATGGCATGACAGTGTACTCGAAGTGGCCATGGCGAGTTTGGAATGCAGTTTTCCATTCGTCGCTAGGCCGGATTTGGATTAGGTTGTATGCTCCACGGAGGTCGATCTTGGTGAAGAAGCGGGCACCACCGAGGTGTTCTAACAGGTCCGAGATCAAGGGCAACAGATAACGGTTCCGAATAGTCAGCATGTTCAAACCTCAGTAGTCGATGACTAGCTACAAACTCCCATCCTTCTTCTTGACAAAGAAGACAAGCACTCCAGTCGGGGAGTACGAATGCTAAATGTACCCCGAGGCAAGATTCTCATCCACATACCCTTTGAGGGCCTTAAGCTCGGACGGAAATAACCCTTAGATAAGCCCCCACGGAGGTGATGCTCCTTCCTATAAATCAATGGGACAGTCATAAGGTTAACGAACAAGCAGTGCACTAGCTTTTTTCTTGTCAAACACATCCCCAAAATCATGATACTTCTCAGGAAGACTGACAAGAGAAACATGCAAAGCAAAAAGGAAAACAAGTTCTTCATGAAGGAGTTCTTTCATAGTGATTGTGGAGATAGGAGGAGGCGTACGACTAAATGGAATGATGAGACGAGGATACTGTCTAGTGTAAGATGGAAGAGAGGGAAAAGAAGAGGGTGAAAACTTCATAGAGTCAGGAACAGAACCTCAATTTGAGTTGAGGGAACTTTTTTTGAGTTGGACTCGATGAACAGTAGGGGAAGCTGTGGGAGATGGTGACATGGGAGAGACGAGCTGTAATTCCTTCCAACATATCTGAGGTTGGTGTAGTTGGAACCAAGGAAGGCCAAGCACCATAGAGGAGGACTTGCTGTTGATGATGTTGAAGGTGATATCGGTGACGGTGGACCTGATGTGTACTCAAACGGGCAACGTTTCCCTAAGGCCAGAAGATGGAGACACAAAATGTCTGCCGATGCCTTCAACCCTCAGATCCTGTATGGTAGGAGAAAGAGGAACATGATGTCGGGCAGCAAAGTTTATGTCCATGAAGCAGGAAGTTGCAGCCGAGTCCAGTAGCACCAGAGCCTTGAGTCCTGATTGTTCGGTGAAAGAAAGGAGACATAGGATGAGGAAGTTGCGGGAATTGGTGGTGGCTTTGATGAAAGGTGGTGAGGAGCTTGATAAAGAAGAAAAGTGATTTTTATTCGGGGAGTCCAAATAGACAGCTCCTATTCTGTTTGGACAGGGTCGTTTCCCAACTACAATAGAGGTGGACCTTGATGCAGAGTGAACTCGAGCAGTCGGGGAGGCTTCTTGGGACACACAGCTGCTTTGTGATTAGGATCAACATAATAGAGGCAAAGATTATGAGATATTCGACATTGCTTCTCAGTAGGACTCAACTTCCCTTTGTTGAGTCGGGGAGTACCAGAAATATCCATTGGGACCGGAGTAGTAGGTTTGGGAGTATGCCCCGAAGACTCAAGCTGGGATTTCTAAATCTGGGATGGGAAAACGGCGGTGCGGCAACTTTCTTGACGACGTTCAAAGAGACGATTGTCACATCAGCTCTAGAACCGCGACCCCTTTCATGCTCTTCTCTAGGAGAGGAGAAAACCATGACAAAGCTGCACATCGAGCAACGTCCCGATCACACCGATTTGAGACTTGGGAGTGGGGTACCGCTGATGTTGAAGTGCGAAAATCAGCTCCATCTGGTTTAGGAATCCGTGAAGCTCTGAACACTTGCTTGAAAATTTCGCCGGGAAACTCACCTTCGGTTCAAGAACTTTGCTGGGTCCTTGAGCCGAAAGTGAAGCAAGCTCCTGCTGCATGCAAAGAAGGGTTGCCTTCAGCTCAGTATTCTTAGATTGGATTTTTGTAAGGACTTCGGCAAGAAATCAGGACAGCTTGAAGACTCCATCGGCAAAGAAGAAAGAAAAAGGGGGAAAAAGACAAAGACAATCAAACAATCAAAATGAGCTAAAGCAAAAATGAAAAAAACAATCTGAATTAAATTGTCGAGACCCCCAACAAAATCAAGACTGGAAAATGCAGAAGACAAAGAGAAAAGCTAGTGGAAATGAAGAAAAGGCTTTATACTAATGTTGATTCAGATTGTGGAGAAATGGAACAAGGCTAACCTATATATACTATAGGTTGATGAAGCTCCACCACTCTTGGATCGAAGACAGCCTAAATATAGCTAAGGTCGAGGAGGCACCACATCATCAGGAATGTGGCTTGAGATTCAAGAATTATACGGGAAATTAGAGAGTCAAGAATAGGGAAGTGTCTCGAGAGTCAAGAATGTGGTCTGCAGGTCAGGAATCTGGTGAGAGTCAGGAATGTGGCAAGAATTGGGGGATTCCTGACACACTCAACTCTACCAAAAATTAGAGTTGTTTTATATCATGAACAAAGTTCTACTTTTGGACAGAAAATTATCTAAATCTACATTTAAATATGACAAAGCAAGTGAAAGTGGAGTTGAAAGAAATTTTTTAACAAACCTTGCATTGATCTTTTGGCAGGCCAAGATAGATCTATTGATATCCAAAGGAAGCTACATACTTATGGTTACTGTTAATAATTTGGAATATTATCCCCACAAATTATTAAGTTTCAGAATGTCTAATAAGCATATTATTGAATTCAAAGGTCTTCTTCCTTTAAATAGGATCGCTGCATTTCACGATCTTGAGTGTGACGGTAATGATCTCTATTATTCCTAGCTTGCAAAGAGAATATTACTACCTTTATGCTTTATTTCGTTAAAGTGGAACTTTTCATTATCCCACTTATGGTGTGTGGCCACATGCCATTTTTATAACAACAATAAAAAATTGAAGTTTTAGCTTTATAATTTATAAATTAAAAATTTTTCATATGATTTTGTGTTATAATATTGTGAAATATAAAAAATAAATTAAAAAACTGATAGAAATATTAATAAATATTAATTAAGTACTAGGAAATGGCATGTGGACACATGCTAATTAATGTCCCACTTTACTGAATAAGTTCCACTTTAACGAAATAGAGCATCTTTAGTGACCTAAAGCTCCTTTTAAAAATGTTTGAATTAGTATTTGGATATTAAATGAAATATCTAAATAATCAGGTGCTAAAAGATTAATATTTGTGCCTATAAATATACATGCATTCAACTTGAATCAATACAAAATACTGTTAGCAAAATATTTATTGATATGATATATTTGAATGGAATGTAGATCAGATTTAGTTTTAAAACTTACAAATATATAATTAAAAAACTAAATTTTTTATTTATAAATTTTAATTATTAGTTTATTAAGTTATATGTTAACTTATTTATAAATGACTTATTTATTTGGTTAATATAAACTGAGGATTTTTGTTTTGTGCCTTGTAGCAATTGCCTAATATGTGTTTATATATTAAATTGTATTTTATACCACTTACTGAGTTTTAAATGTATTTTATAAAATATAGAAGATAAACAATAATGCTAAAATTAAATAACTAGAGTTAAATGAGATTAGATGGGAAACCTAATACAAGGAAAGTTTATTTATTAAGTATTTTTAAGTTATAGTTTATACAACTTGAGTTTAGAAGTTGATACAAATGAAAAAAATTAATACAAAAATAATATATTGTCTTGATCTCGTTTTATCCAATCTTTAGCATCAATATCCATAAATTCAAGTTAATCATTCATCAATTTTTAATTTAGTTAGGACTTATATTCTTTTTCTTCCTTCAGCCCTCTCACCATTTTGCTTGTAATCAAATTATATTATAATTGATTTTTTGTCATAAATGGTGCAGATTTGGATTCATGCTCTTCATTACAAATATAGTTCTTCCACCACAAAAAGATTCTCTAGGCTTTTGCAAAACCAACTGCTGGAGTCATTCCACTGCATATCCAATAGATATGAAGCTATTTCGACCTGGAGCACATTTCTATGCTCTTGTCCCTTCACTCCTTGGGCTAAATGCTCAAGAGTCATTCTATGCTCTAATTCTTTTGTTCCTTGGCTTTAAATTTGGGAGTTAGGCTCTGTCCTTTCATTTAGTGGCCCAAGGCCCTAAAACTCAAGTTCTAATCCACTATCCCTAGACACATGGTACATGGCATGTGGTATATAAAAGGATAAGTTCTGCTTTGTGGTTATCCTATGGTAAATCACTATAGAATAAAGGCTGAAAATCATGTATGCTATACTCACTGTTCATAGTAGTGTTCACCACCACCACTATTAATTTAAAGCTTGAATGCCTATCCACTAAATTTTACTAACCTTTGATACTTCTTCATTATGTAACTATACCTTTGGTCACTAAACAAAAGAATTATTCCTTTTGCTTTCCATAATTTAAAACTTTAGAATGATAATTCGAAATATTGCAACTCAATGTGAGTCTCATGTGCATGGGTACTCCTAACCATGTGGCTAAAGCAAGTTTCTAATGAACCATACAAGACAATGCCACTCATACTTGAATTAGGAACATTAATCATTTGATCTTTCACAACTATTAAATACTTCATCAAATCACCCCATTTATTTATCCATATTCATTTTACCCTTGGACTCTTTAATAATTATATCATTTTCCACCACATGTCTTCCTTAGTCATATTAACCTTTTTTAGCCTCACTAATTCCACTTTGTAGGGATTTATTAAACCTGGAGAAAATCGGTTTAGGCTTTCACCCTTGGATTTAGTCTTGGTTTCAGTCTCAGTCTTGGTCTTGTCCTTAGTCTTAGTTTCAATCTCAATCTCGCTCTCGGATTTGAATTTGAATTTGGACTCCCTCTCAAACCTATTCTCAACCTTCATTTCTCAGACTTAATTTTGGACTCGGTCTCAGACTCAGTATCAGACTTGAAATCAGTCTTAAACTCAGTCTTAGACTAAGTCTCAGATTTGGTTTTGACACTTTTATGTCTTATAACATTTACCATGTGTTAGTTTTTTTGCATTTTGTTTTAAAGACTTACTTCATCAATCACTTTATGCTCAT